>NW_004797357.1:652908-656169 GCF_000002075.1 Aplysia californica | reverse complement strand
AAGAAGAAGAAGAAGAAGAAGAAGAAGAAGAAGAAGAAGAAGAAGAAGAAGAAAAAGAGGAAGAAGAAAAAGAGGAAGAAGAAGAAGAAGTTGTACGATATACGGGGATGTACATAATATGTACTGCCTGTGTTTGGAATAAGAATTATTATTTTAAAAATTGGGACGAAATAGAAAGAAAAGATGTTGAAGAAGCAATCATACTCTTCCGAAAGGTCGGGAATGATCATGAGGAAATAAGAACAATGAATAATTGACAAGTGGTTTTCGGGTTTTTTAAAAAGAAAGTTGAGTGATTTTTGTATAAAGCAGTAGCTAAGACGATAAGATTTTACGCGTGAGCGGCTTCTTATGTCTTCATTGATAAAAAAAAAAGATGGACTACAAAAAACTAGTTTGAGGGAATGTCATCAATTGTTTTCAAGACAGCGAAGGCCAAAAGCATCATTAGAAGATTGCACGGGTTCACCTTTAAACGGATGTCTGTGAATGAATGCTTTGTTTCCTTCTTTAGTTTTAATATCAAAACTAGTGTGAAAGTCACATGCCCGATATAACTCATAGCCCATAGCATTTCGCCCTTTCTTTTCACACAGTAAATCTGAAAATGTATGTGTGTGCCTGTGTGATTCTCTGTGTGTATGTGGCCACAGGGAAAGTGAGGGCAAGTGGGGATTAGGGGGTAGGATGTGATAGTCGGAATGCAAATCATGCTTTTTACATTCGTTTCCCACAAGTGAGAATGTCTTAGATTTGTCTCTTATAAGGAGGTCCACTTGGAAAAGCTAAACATTTGCGAATTTTAAAAAAATACAAAATGAGGTTGGTACAAGTTCATGTAACCAAGTCATTGCAGTTTAAATTTCTTTATTTGAACAGTCTTCGGGAAAATTATTTCCACATCAAATATTTTATGAAAGTCACAGGGTGTTTTATCTGGCTTGTAAAATGTTACTGTCCTAAATGTTTTGTTTATTGACAGATTACCTTCAGACGTTGCACATTTAGTTGTCAACGTATTCTTTGTGTCACGTGGTTCCATATTTAGGGTGTCATTCTAGATTATTAAGAAAATACGTTTTCCAACATTGTCTAAATTTTTACCCTATAAAACATCAAATTTGTCCATCCGCCACATGATTTTTAAGAAATAAAGATATCACAAGTTTGGTAAGGCAGACATTAAAAAGTCTAATTTGATATGTAATTTGTCATACAAAAATGTTTTACCTATTTTTTTTCCAAAGAAATTGAAGGTAATAAAATAGTTTATGTTTTTGTTGTTAGAGGCCCACTTCTTTGGTAGAGCCCACCCCTCTCTTTTAAGTTTTTTGTATCTATCTCATTTGATCACACGACCAACCAAAGGACACCACTCTTAAGGTAATGTTAAGAAAATAAAGTATAAAGCAAATACAATTGGCGCTTCTTTTTCTTTCTTTCTTTTTCATTCCAAACTTTTCTTTCACATAACGCTTTGTTGGGCAAGAAAGAAAAAAATATATAGCAGGAGATATTGTTGAACGAGAAAGGAAAAAAACTGGAAACTGTATGAACAGAGTTGAGCCGAGAACAGTTCACAAATCTGTACAAATCTCGACAATTACTGGTCTTGTCCAGCTCGCTGTTGGAGAAAAGCGAATCAGATCAATATTGTGCCGGAGACTTTTGATCTGTGTTTTGGCTCGTGCTTACGTGATTTCGGTGCCAAATTGAAGCTCGTCACGAGTCTGGGTGTCTCGTAAATCTTCAAACTGCAAGACAAATCATAAATATCTTCCCAAATCGACGTTCAATATTAAATTATGGACGGGCGCGCCAGGATGTTCTGGGTCGTGTGTGCATCGGCTCATAGGTGAGCGAATGGGTTCTTGAATAATGTGCTTAGTTAGCACACTGCCATTGGTCTTTTGTTCTCAGGATAGCTTCGCCCTCTTTGCCAAACTACGAGGATTGGTTCCCTGTTATGAGATATGCAGAGATAAAAAGTAAAGAGGGACAGAACAATTACGCCGTTCTCGCCTTTCTGTTGATTTGCTTTTGTTGTGAAGTAGAGCTAAAAATCAAGGAGGCTGTGTGCTGTCCCAGACCGACGTAAATCATGGGAACAAGACGGGTTGCAGAATCAGTGACACAAACAAAGAGAAACGAGACAGCCGAAAAGACAGGATAAACGAGAACACTACGGTGGACATATAAGTAAAGAGTTTGCTTTTGCACATACTAACGTACCCACTCATATAATAATGAACATGTGCGTAGGTGTAAAAAGAAAGAGAAATGCGTGTGTGTGTGTGTGTGTGTCTGTCTGTGTGTCTGTGTGTGTTTGTATGTGTGTATGTGTGTGCGCGCGTGTGTGTGCGTGCGGGTATGCGGGTGCGTATATGTGCCTCATTACTGTGTATGTGTCTGTGTATGCATGTGGTTGTGCGTGTTTATTTGGAGAGAGGAGAGTTTGGAGAGAAACAGAAAATGTACATAAACTTTCGGCCGCTCTATGTCTACCCTATGTAGGACGTTAGTGTTATGTCAAAGACTGGCAGATAAATAATTGGAAAACAACCCTGGACAGTGGGGAAAGAGGAAAAGAGAAAGAGTTGGAAGATTCGATGGCTCTCGGATAAAGGCTTCTGGGGAACGTTTTGGCTTCTCCCTGCCATTCGCCTGGCTCCCAGTAAATCATTGAGAGGGAAGCTCTGCAGAAGAGCGGATAAACCCATTACTTCTCTAGCTTTTCGCTTCTAGATTCCTTTTCTTTCTTTTTCACTGTACCGTGGTTTGGAAGAAGGATGGGGTGGAGTTGGAGGAAGAGTGGGAGGTGGAGGGGGAGGAGGAGGGGGGAGCGCAGGGGATGGGGGGTGGAAGGGGGAATTAATATGTTGGGGGAGGGGGTGGGGGGGGAGTTATGGTTTGAAATTTAATACCGTAGTTCTTTTTGTGGTTTTTGGCTGTTGTTGGAGAAATTTGCATCCCACAACGGACGTGTACTGTTATGATACAAGCTTATAGACATGCACTTGCACACATACAGAAATATTCTAAAACGGTCTGTATAATAATATAAGCAGCGTCAAGTGCATATAAGCAAAAGGGCGGAAACTTACTCGTGCACACAAACACACACACACGTACACACTCACAACTTCACTCATAAACTTATCGTATCGTTTTACTTCTTCCTAATTTATTTGTTTCACGTTTACATCAATTATTTCTTTCTCTCTGTGCCCCCCCCCCTCTCTCTCTTTCTCTCTCTCTTTC
>NW_004797357.1:649240-651167 GCF_000002075.1 Aplysia californica | reverse complement strand
AGAGAGAGAGAGAGAGAGAGAGAGGAAGACTGAGTTCAGACGGAAGAGCGATCGATTTCTGAGGAACCCACACATATACTGTAAAAATATTTTTTAAAGAAGAATGTGACTACGGACGCTATGACATTTACATTCAAATGAGAGATAAGAAAGTTTCCCTTTTCTACCCTGGTCAGTATAGAAAATCCACCATTTTTTCCGTATGTAGACGTCCCTATCTCAGTCATCTGGTGCTGGTTTCATTTATAAGCACGGGGTGCTCCCAGAGAAGGGGTGGTCTGCAGAATGACTAAGAGGGCATTCGTTATAATGAGTTTTCAGGGCAAAGCTCCCCTCTATACCCACGCAAGCATACACACTTACACACAAATACATATAAACGCAAACACACACACACACACACACACACACACACACACACACACACACACACACACACACACATTTACATACTTACATACACTCCCACACACACGTGGAAAGAAAGAGGGGCACACACACATACAAACGCGCACACAAACACTTCCGTCTCCTTCATTGGGGTTGGTACCAGAGAGAATATAACCACTGCCAAAACAAGCAGTACCGCCGATACTTTGAGCGTGGTCTGGGTTTTAATAATCACACACTGATACAGTAACAGCACTAGGGTATTTGGAATACCACATACTTTTGTATTGGCAATAGCATCTTTGGATACATCGCCCATTAAATAGTGTGAATGCATACAACTTTATTTCACAGTCTTTGAAAGAATGAAACAAAAAAGAAATACAGAAATACAGAAAGAAAGAAAGACAGAAAGAAAGAAAGAAAGAAAGAAAGAAAGAAAGAAAGAAAGAAAGAACGAAAGAAAGAAAGAAACCACTTAATTGTTAATGTTGGCAATATGTCTTACGTTGAGGTGAACAGATTAAAGGAATAAAATTACAAACAAGGAAAACAATAGATGAACAAACTCATTCAAATATGCACGATAGTCCCGGTTGTCATTGCACATCACCTTGTTTTTGAGCTAGGATAACGCTGGATGGTTCAAGAACACACCTATATTTTGAACACCCATGTAATAACCTATTTATCGTAATAAAACCCCAAAACCCAGCCTCTGGAGGATGGAGAGCCTTACATATTCCTCAAAACTGTTCACCCGAGAACTTATTGTTGGGGAATCAAACCAAGCACACTCGCTTCGTCACCCACTTGCTATTGATTAAGCTTACAGAGCGCCTTGTTTTAATCTGTGGATGAAGACTTTGTACATGCTGTTGAACGCAACTTTTTTCTAGCAAGTGGTTGTTTAATCTGTTTTAGACTGAGGAAAAGTAGCACTCTTTCGAATCACTTGTTTGAACAAATCTTTACAGCTTGCAAAATTCAGTCTACGTCCTCGGGTTTATTTAGTTACAACCCACGTTTGCTGTTCTTTGAGACAAACGAGTTCAGACGTAGTGTTTGCTCGTAATGTTTTGTTAATTTGGAGTCGAAGTGCCGCCCTGACAGCTCTGTGTGGAACAATGACCAGAACGATAGAATATTGATGCTTTGTTTGCTCTTCAAGCTGCCCTCTGACAAAGCCGATACGGAACTGTACGTTTCTATACGACCCCCCCCCCCCTCAAAAGAAAAAGAGAAAAACAAACACAATACACCTACCCCTGTTCTCGCATCGGGCGCTAATCAAACTGTTTGATCAAAAGCACATTGTTACTTTTTACTTTAAAGCTAATTGTGAACATTTCCGACGAAGCTGTAAACAACATTTTAAATTGTTCCATTTGAAGTACTTAGAATTACTAATTACTTGTTGTGTGCTCTGAGGGTGTTTTTTTCATCAGTACAGTGTAGGGTCCATCACCATATGTGGGAGTAGTGGTGAGAAGGAGGAGAGAGAACGAGGGGGGAAAGGGTGGGGGGGGGGGGGGGG
>NW_004797357.1:646181-649140 GCF_000002075.1 Aplysia californica | reverse complement strand
CGGGGGGGGTCCTAATTTACCGAGCACTTTGGCTGCAGGGTGACTAAGGGAAATGTATGCTTCAATTTCAGAGGTCATGCCTTTTCGAAAATTGTGAGCCCAATGCGATGCTTGAAACTCTTAATCTCTTCGCTGTAGGAAAACAGTTTGTGTTGTTGACCCATACCATGTTAAGAGAAAACACATTGCCAAAACAATACCATGTGAAATACGCAGACGTTAAACTAAAAGCAAATGTCACTTTAGCTAGACATACAAAACCAGCGAAATTAATCAAGCCAATTGAAATCCTACAAAATGAAGAGATGATTACGTTCTTCTAGTCTGAAAAACACCTGTTTACGTTAATCTAAAAAGAAAGTGGTCCAGCATCGAATTAAGGGCTCCTTGTCCAGTAATTTCCTCTCTGTACAGTTTTTATACCAAACTCTCTCGTTACCTTTTTGTTGTGCGTTCACTGAATGCTCAAGATAGAATAGTTTGCGTGCTCTCTCATTTCTGCAGCTCTCGATGATACCTCTCCTGCTGTAACTTTGAGTATTTGTTGTTTAACTACGTGTCTGGAGTCGGTTTTAAGACCCTCAATGTGAATAAGAGAGAAATTACGGTGAAGAATACCACTCATCAAGGCAAAGAAAGACATCTCATGTTTGGCTCTGAAGCCAGGCGTCGAAGCAACATTCTCAATGTCGAGTTCTTTCAAGGACGCAAGTGGCTTATTTACCGAGGACTATTTATCGTTTCAGTCCGGGGAGAAGGAGGGAAGAAGAATTTTGATAACTGGATGTTTGAAATTAGACAGAAAGCCATAGGTGGGAGTTCAAAAACATGTAATGTTCGTTTCGTTTGGTGCACGCGTGTGTGGATGTGTGTGTTTGTGTGTGTGTGTGTGTGTGTGTATGCGTGTGTGTGTGTGGGTGTGTGTGTGTGTGTGTGTGAGTGAGTGTGTGTCTTTGAGTGTGTATGTGTGTGTGTGTGTGTGCGTATGTTTGTGCGTGTGTGTTTGTGTGTGAGAGAAAGAAATAGATAGATAGATAGATAGATAGATAGATAGATAGATAGATAGATAGATAGATAGACAAACAGACAGACAGACAGACAGACAGACAGAGAAGGACGAGGCACAGTTCTTTGTAGTTAAGACTGAGTGTTCTCCTTGTTATACAGGGTGTAAAACTGAATAAGAAATCAGACCAACGCCAATTTGTCGCGTTTACATTAAAATCCTCTTTTCAAAAGTTTGTCAAGCCATCCCACCTGTCTGTTCCATTCATTGCCCTCTGTTTAATGGTGTCCCACCTTAAGGTGTTGGAGTCGTCAGAGTTTTAAAAAATCACAATGTTGATTAAATATGAGTGCTTTAAAAAAACAAACACTTGTTTTAAGACTATTCGTATCTTCATCCCATTTGGGATGAGCATCGAAAAGGACGCTTACATACATGACTCCGCCATATAAATTAATGTACCATATTGGAAGGTGATGTACATGTATATCAACTCGCCATGGAAAAAATTATGTCTACGATGTGACACATTTAAATTAAAAATGAATGTGCTCACTTTATTATCATAAGCAGACATATTTAGCCAAATATTTAAGTTAGTTAAACACCGTGATCAATTAACAAAGAACATAAACATCATTAAATTTTTTTGAAAAAGAAGGCTTCCTCAGAATCGACATTCTCCAACTGGAGCAGCATAGTGTGCCGCCATGCACACCTGTTTCCGCCCTCAACGCGGTCTTGCAACGCATGCATGCAGTCTTCCGCTGGATGCAAGAAGCCACAGTGGTACTGGTGGTACGCAGACATTCAAGACCGTTTACTGTATTATTGTACAACTTAGGGCTATTAGAGAATACAGCCGTAGTCTATCCTGTTTCAAACGCTTTAAGGTTACGCCCATTCAAACAACCGACACGGGAGTCTGTTATGTAGTGGATAAGTGCTTCACCTTCGCTCGCAGAAGGCCTGAGTTCGACTTCAGTGTTAGGAAAAATTGTATCGAATATCTTTGTATTTTTTTCTGGGATGTTGTATTCCTCCTGCCCGGGTTGGCCCGGACAGGCAAGGTCGAGTCCGCCTACTAAACGACCTAAGTTGTTTTCATGGAGCCTAAATCATCTACAGTTTAAAAAAACAACAACCCAAAAAACAGAAATTACCAACTGCGGTGTAATGGTAATGGAGTCGGTAGTCTAGTGGTTAGACTACCGGACTCGTAATCATGAGGTTGCTAGTTCGGAGGTTCGAGCCTCAGACCCGACCTTGTGTCCTTGGAAAAGGCACTTTACATGAATTGTCCTCACTTCACCAAGGTGTACCTCCTCAACAGTGTATGTTGGTGAGAGCGTGAAGCATTTCAAAAATGCCATTATTCTCTATCGTTTATACCTCATTGCACCCTGTCTCTCACCCAAACATTAACCTTTTAGGAACATGTTGCACGCGGCTATTATGAACTCAGATGCGTACAAGTACAAAGAAAGTGCCTTCACAGGTCATGATATCACAATTTGGCGAATTCGGTGCCTTGAAAGCGTTAGAATAAAGGCTCCCCCAGGAAGAGAAAATTATCATCAGTGTCATTACGGGAAATCAGGCGAATTACGTCAGATAATTTCATTATCTATGAAGCATTTTTTCGGACTTGGGTGTTCCATGATAAAAGGTCTACTCAGAAAGCAGCTTTATGGAAGATTTTCAGTAGCTAAGCCAGCAATTTAGATATTTATAAAGTTATTACTGTGTATTCTAAAAGCGCTTGTAACGATTAATGGTGACCAAATTTAGCTTAGGCAATCCTTTCTGGCTCAGAAAGAGGACGTACGGAGATAACAGATAAATGATTTTATAATATTGTGGTAGAAGCGACAGCTTCCCAATTACCATCCCCACAATAAACACGCACGCACTCTCTCTCTCTCTCTCTCTCTCTCTCTCTCTCTCTCCTGC
>NW_004797357.1:642234-644084 GCF_000002075.1 Aplysia californica | reverse complement strand
GGAGGAGTAGGAGGAGGAGGTGGAGGAGGAGCAGGAGGAAGAGGAGGAGGAGGAGTAGTGATAGTAGTAGTGGTGATGGTAGAGGTGACGGTGGTTGGTAGTAGAAGTGGTAGTAGTTAAAATAGTGAATCGACACGCCTTGACGTTGGGGTTCTACTTGGCCAATCTGCTTCCTCTATGTCTACCTCCTGGAGCTGTTGTTTTACTAATAATATTATCATACATATCGCACTAGGATCGTCTGTCAAGACCCCAACGGCCAGTAATAGTACTGTACCCAAGAATTGCAAAGTTCTATCTGACATTTTTTTCGGCCGATATGAATTGCTAAGACCATGAAATCAGAAATCAAATGCTCTATCTGCCCCTGAGTCGTTTCCAAGGTATTTGGTTGTTGTTTTTTAAAAATTTAGTAAGTGTTTTACGGGCCTCGCAACTGCTTAAGGTCATATGAGCGCCCGGGACACATTAAACAATTTCAGTGGGTAAGAAATGTTGAAGTTTGCCCGAGTGGCAGCCGAGGACTACTCTTAGATTTTAGACCATCAAGGGATCTTTAACGTACGCACCTGCACATGGGACCTTTGAGATGTTTAGCACTTATCCGAGAAGGCTATGTGTAGATCTTACCTACCATAAGATCAAGGGTGTGGCTGAAAGACAAGGAGTAGCAGTAGAAAGGCTGCAGAAAGAGTCAGGAGCCCAAAGGAGTGGGCAAAGGAGGTGAGGAGGTGGGGGCAGAAAATGGAAACAAAAGAAGACAACAGAACATTGTTAGAGAGTAGGAAAGGAGGTGAAAGGAGAAAAATTTCGAGAAGAACATTTTAGAGAAGAAAATCAGGATTCGAACCCGGAACCTATTGAATGGGAGGCGAACACCGTAACCTTTAGACTACGAGAGCCCCCATTAAGGTATTCAAAGAAAGCTTTCGAAAAAGTGTGACATGTTGTGAAACTCTACATTGTTTTTCGTCAAATTTCTCAAAACTAGGTACTGAGCAGATAGAACATTGTAATTCTAAGGTACTCTAGGGTATCGAATAACCGCCCCCCCCCCCTCATTATTCCATAACCCCCGTTTATTTTTTTCCTGCTTGCCCCGACCGACGATCATGTGAAACATATATAGAACTTGCTGGGCCCCCTCTCAAAGAAAGGAATGATCCGTGCATGAACATCAATTGAAAGTCATTGGCCTACTCTATTTACCTTCTACTGGAATGGAGCAATAAATCTTGAGAGATGCAAAACATTACAAGGTCTAGATCTTTACTCTCAAAACTAAATGCGCCTCGCAAAATGTCACTTCCGGCACTTGAGCTGTGGAGGACAGCTGCCCAGATTTGTTTCGTTTCTCAGTGGAATAATCACCAAGGCCAAAGAAGGATGGGAACGTTTTGTCAAATGTATATTTCTAAATTCAGGAGATGAATAAATCAAGAAACGGGCTCTGTCATGGGGACCTGTCTATCTTTTTGCTGCTGCTTGCTAACTTTCAACTCTGTTGCTGTCTTAGTTTGATGGGAAAAATGACACATGTGTTTCCAAGTTGCCAAAAACAATAGATCTAGATATCTGAATGAAACATCTTTTTTTTATAAATGGAATATTACCCTCAGTATTATTACCGGTACTGGGTTGGCTACCTCAATGTTCTGTGTAAATCAAAAATCTCCAGTACATTGGTTTGTATGAAACTGGTTTGTTCCTAAATGGGGAAAGGTTGTCACAGCTACTTACTAAAATCACAAAAATGTCATGATCTTTTGTTCTTTTATTCACTGAAGGAGAAATAAAACAGATCTGTTCCAACTAGGACAGTAGTATGAGATTGAATATGCCACCCCCCC
>NW_004797357.1:640882-641975 GCF_000002075.1 Aplysia californica | reverse complement strand
CTCCCCATTTATTGGATACCTTAGAGGAGCGAGTAGTCGTCGTCGTAGCTGACGTCATTGTCATCGATGATCCTTGGGATCTGATATCCCAATAAGTAACTAATTGTTATTACGGTTAGACTGATGAAGTGCATTTTAAACGACTTATTCAAAACTCTCTGTCATGAGGCCTCTTCCACGTACAGTACATGCAGCTGAAAGAAGTTGTTTTTTTTAAAACAGGGTCTAAAAAAGAGAACCAATTTAAAGGGCAATAACTCGGTCGTCTTTGAAAAATTTCTACAAAACTTCGAACTACAATGTAATAAAATTTAACCGGGGGGGACACCACATCTGTAAATATGAAGAAAATCGACTAACGTGTTCTTGAGACAACACGTTTTTCTTTTAAGTTTCAGTTAAAATTGTTTAAGATGTGAAACTTTCAACTTTAAAAAAAACTAACCATGATATATTTTGGCTTTAAGGGAAAAAATATTTTTAAAACCTGATATTGCCAAAAAAAAACTTAGGGAAGACGGTGGCTATTTAAAGCATACCGTTGGACGAACAAGTAAAAGATAGTGCACATTAAGTGATTTTGGATCTTAATGATCCAGTAGTACTCACGATATCTTACAAAATTATGAAGGGCAAATATTTCGGGTGTCAACATGGCTGTTTATTAATTAATAAAAGAGGAAGCTTGTGTTTCCCAATAAAGATACACATAATATCATATGCTATGCTTTTCACGCTCAGGTATTCATCAACTGTAACAAAAGGTCGGCCAAGTTAAGAAAACGTAATCAACTTTAGTCATGTTTTATGGTTCCTGGACCAAAGTGTTTCCCTAAAGTGTAGGAGCCGTTGTGACTCCAACATGATTGCCATATTGTAAAAGGCTTAAGAGAGGAGAAACGGTTTGGAGAGAAAGAGAGAGGGATGGGTGAAGATGGAAGGAGAGAAAGAGAGAAAGAGAAGGAATGCGAAAGAGAGAGTGGGGGCGAAATAGAGAGATAAAGAGTGAGAAAGAGTGAGAAAGAGAGAGAGAGAGAGAGAGAGAGAGAGCGAGAGAGAGAGAGAGAGAGAGAGAGAGAGAGAGAGAGAGAGA
>NW_004797357.1:639667-640782 GCF_000002075.1 Aplysia californica | reverse complement strand
GCTGGAAATGGAAAAAGGTGGGGGAGGGTTGAGGGAGGTGAGGTCTCCTATGTCTGGAAACTGTTCTCTTCCTCCTCTACCTCCTCCAACCCCACGCCCCCTAAACACACACCCCTCTACCTCCATCCCCAGTATTGAAGTTCCTGACTCAAAATGAATTTTAAACCTGAGAAGATGTAGATGTGTGTTGGGTAGATAGTGCCTTTCTGTGCCTCTCAGCATCCTGTGTCTGGGAATACAGAAAAATCGAATCCCGTGCGTCTCCGAGCGGAGCATCAGTCATCTAATATTGATCACGTTCACGATCCCTCTATCCTCCGGGGCTTTAAGAAACTTCCTTCTTCTCTTTAAACGGGAACTTTCGCTTAAAGATGAGGTGCCGTTTTCGAGCAAAGTGCTGCACTTTGTGGAAGGAAACCTTACGGTCTTTTGTGCAATGCAAATGGTTTGGCTGAAGCAACAACATAATAATATTTAACCACAATTGTTGTTGGTCTAAAAGTTATTTTCTAAATCTTCTACCTAATTTTTCAAGTGTTATGATTGTTTTAGAAATCGTATAAGGAGAACATCTTAAGATTCCAATAGATCACGATAAACTGCCGTTGGTAACTGTTTGATTTATTGTAATAATTTTGTATATGTTTTACACCTAATCTGCGCAGACTATTTAAAAAGTAGCTTCTCCAACCGTGGATGTGATACAGTGCACCAGCATAAATGCCGAGATAAAGAGGAAAACGACTTCCTCAGTGGGTGATTGACAGGGGCTCTGGTATGGTTTGCTCCTTCTTTTCTCTCAAATATCTTTTGTCCGTATCTCTCTTCCCCCTTTATTTTGTTGTATGGTACTCTCTCGTGACACGTGTAATCTTCGGTACTCATTTAACCTAATTGTGTTTCAAGTGTTGTGGAATTTTTACTAAAACTTTGAAGCCTAACCGTCACACTACATACGCTGGTCTTTTCTCGTGGATACTATGATTGTATAAAAGGTTTATATTATAAACACTTATACCACCAATTTTGGGGATTAAACGACCATAAATACATTTCCTCTTCTTTCTTCAGTCTTCCTTCAAAACGCCCCCCTCCCCCTCAAATTTCCCTGCCCC
>NW_004797357.1:636742-638522 GCF_000002075.1 Aplysia californica | reverse complement strand
AGTCTGTCTGTCTGTCTGTCTGTCCGTCTCTCTCTCTGTCTGTCTGTCTCTCTCTCTCTCTCTCTCTCTCTCTCTCTCTCTCTCTCTCTTCCTCTCGCTCTCTCATTATCCTTCTCCTTTTTTTATCTTATATTCCGTTTTCATTTTTCTCAAACTTTTACCCAAATCTCCTGAGCTCCCCCCGCCCCTCCCTTTTCCCCTATGATTTTCTTTATCTTTTTTCTCATCATAAGAAAAATACCTTCTGATAGTTTCTAAATAAGCTTGACCGAATGAATGAATAATCATAGAATCATAAAGAATATATTAAATGAATATTCGAAGATTCCTTCTTGCACTTCTATTTTCCATATGTCTTGTCATCGCGCACAGATTGGCCTTTCCCTATTCTGATAATACTAATGTATGGGTTGAGGCGGAGACCCAACTCTTTGATTCATGCTTGTGTTGAAAGTAATTACTTTGACGAAAAACAAATCAAACGATGTCCAATAATAGTAGAACTTTTAAAGACAAAGGATACTCGTCGAATATTCGAAATAAGTAAAGACGCCAAGCTATTCGAATACTCGAGCCGAATGTGCACAGCACTATCCCCTTACCCTGGATTGCTTTCGTTGCTGTCGTCATTTCTTACAACAAAAGCCTCGTCCATTTCCAGATTGACGCGCTCGGTAACAGGTAAAATTCTGGCACGCGGAGCAGCAAACAAAAAAAAAAAAGTTGTATGGTGAGGTAGTACGCAGAAAGCGATGACGTCATAATATTTACTCGGCGTCGTGAGAACAAGAGGTGGCGGAAACCTGAGGCAAGTCTCGCTATGTGTGCCAGGATTGTTTCGGATTTCTCTGACGTTTGGAAAGTGCCCCGACAGCGGAGGCCTCTGAAATTACGACGATTGATCGTTGATTAATTCAGGAGAAATTTGCTGGTGCCATTATCGGCTAAGATAAGTTTGGTGTTTCCATCTGCAGTTTGCTCGAAAAGCAAGTCGTGTGCATGGAGGCGAATGGGCAGCCTGGGGTAAAAAAAACAAAAAAAACAACAACACAACAGCAGTGTTCCTGCTAGAGGGGTGGATTTTGCTCAAGTGCTTGCTCACATAATGCAGCATAGAAACAAGATTTAAACGAAGTAAACGAGCATTTAAAAAGGCCAGAAAGATAGAAACGGATCTAAAAACGGAATTAAAAAACGCCGCGCGATAGAAGCGTTATGTATAATGAACATAACTCGACAAAGGTCGAAGGATATAAAAAATGTACATGCCTTTAGGCGACTTCCCAAGCATAATTACTTTAAAAGAATACCTTGCGTATTTACTCTCTCTCTCTCTCTCTCTCTCTCTCTCTCTCTCTCTCTCTCTCTCTCTCTCTAGGGTAAACGCTGACTAGCGTTCAGGCACGAATATAATACGGCCTTGATGTTGTCTTTTTTTCTATTCTTTCTTTTCTTTTCTTTTTTTCTTTTCTTTTTTTTCTTTTTGAAAATGGGGGAGGGGTGACTTGCACACTCTTGCATATTTTTTATACTGATTTACTAGAACTAAAACCTTTTTATCTACACGTTCATGTCTGACGGTCGACCTGTTGCGCCACATTAAAGGTTTTTTTTACGGAAAAAACTAACAGACATACACGATGAAGAGACTGAAAATGCCGGAGTCAGCTTCTTCGCCAGACACAGGCCAGACTCCAGGCTAAGGGCAACTCCTGTCTTGGTAGCTGCCACTGTGTACACGCTACCCGACGCCTGCACTGTGTCACTGGTTCTTTGTGTG
>NW_004797357.1:631721-635866 GCF_000002075.1 Aplysia californica | reverse complement strand
TATTTTTTGGTGAGTGTTTTACGGCTCTCGCAACTGTATTAGGTCATATGAGCTCGCAGGACACACCGAACATTTTAAGTTCGTAGGAAATTTTGAATTTTGCCGGGTGGCGGCCAAAGCCTACTCTTATCGATTTTAGACCACCAAGGGATCTTTATAACGTGGGCAACTTGCACACGTTACCTCCAAGATTTTTCGCCCTTGTGTAGGTGTAGATCTTTCCTACCAGAAGATGAAGGGTGTGGCTGAAAGACAGCCGTAAGAAGGAGCCAAGGAGTAGCAGTAGAAAGGCTGCAGAAATAGTCAGGAGCCCAGTTGAGGGGGCAAAGAAGGTGAGGGGGTGGGGTCAGAAAGTGGAGATGAAAGCAGACGACAGAATATTGCAAGAGAGAAGAAAAGAAGGTGAAAGGAGACAATTTTAGAGAAAAAAATTTTTCGGTCGCTACCCGGATTCGAACCCGGGACCTTGGAATAAGAGGCGAACACCTTAACCTCTAGGCCACGAGAGCCCCCTTTTACGAATGTAATGCTTAACTGTGTGGAAGCTTATCTGAATTTTCCCTTCACAATTTCTTAACAATTGGAGGTACAAAATGAAGAGTGTTTGGTGGTAACGAAACCGTTGAGAATAATAAATGTGCTTCTGTACAAAACAAGACATGAAGCAGCTTGGGCTATTGAGAAACTGACAAAAACACTTCAAAATGAAATCTGAAGCGACTTTGACGATCGCAAACATTCACATGAAATGTGGTCTACTGATCTCGCCAAATATTGTATTGATACGTGTTTTGGTTTTCTCGGTTGCTTTTTGTTTCTTCTTCTGAGTTTGACTTGGCGTGTCAGTTACTCAGAGGATGTCATGCAAGAATTGGACGCTGATGACTTTGATTTAAATCGGTCACAGGACATTTTTATTCTGATGGGTTTTCGAGGGGGTTTTATGTCGTCACGGTTGTCCTCCCATTTGGATCGGTCAAAGACTTCGTAAACTTTAAAGCAATCAAGGTTCTCACAGAGCTGACAGTGTTTTATGTAAAAGAGCCGCACCATAGGCAAGCGATCATTTTCCACTCCTGAAGCTCTTTTGGAGGCTTTGAAAGGGAAAAAGTGAAGACAAAATGATGAATTGAAGAAGCAAAACACAACAAGAACTTACTGATTCTTGTTACTGTTCTACACCTGCATAGACACGGTTAGGTCATTATAATCAGGGCTATGACTTCCCTGTCTATCAAGGCAACTGGGGATGAGGGAGATACAGTATTTTAGCAGGAATGTTGAACCGGTATCCATTCTTGAGGATCGAATTCTCATCTTTTTCACGTGGTGTTTCCCACACATGGCATCCTTTTCGATTCACGCTTGGCTAAGGCGGAGAGTAGGGAGAACAAACTTCTTTCCTGATTGTGGGTTCCACCTTTGGCTTCAGCGTTAAACCAAGGTATACTCTCTGTGGTAGCCATAGAAGACAGGTAGTTATAGTCAGCTTCCTGATTGTTAGAATACTAATGTTCAAAGCAGTTCTAACTCTCACTGGATTGTAAGCACTGCTCGTATTCATTGTCATTTTGCCATGTTGTAGGTTTAATGTCCGTTGCAGCACTGTAGGGTATTAAAGAGGCATAACCTCGAAATTTAACACCAGAACAACGTAAGTTCTGAACACCCAGTTGGAGATTTGATCCAGGCCTTCCG
Organism: Aplysia californica; assembly: GCF_000002075.1. NCBI lineage: Eukaryota > Metazoa > Mollusca > Gastropoda > Aplysiida > Aplysiidae > Aplysia > Aplysia californica. Next base: position 634,168 of record NW_004797357.1, on the reverse strand, counting down.
CTTCGTAGCCTAGCATTATTGACAAATGATATAAAGATGCCCCCGACACATGTCTCTGAGTACTATGATTTATTCATGTAGTAACGATTGCGAAACTTCGATCTAACTACGCTACCCTTCATCCATCAGAATCGGTAACTCGATGTTCGAAACAATTGAGTTTCAGCTTCTGCGTGTTCTTGGGTAGTTGTCTCAAAAGACTGTGATCAGGTTTTAAAAAAGCAAACAGAAACAAAACAAAAATCCCGAGAGAATGGGGGTTAGGGTGAAAGACTTCTAAGCCTATGGCAGAAATGACGATAAGGGAGGCTATTATGCGAAGTCGGTGTCTAAAGGTATATAACATTCATTAACAGCCTTTGGAGAGAAAAAAAAGACAGAAATTAAAAATTGGCACTCCCAAATGAGAAACCTGCACGGAGGCAGATCTCAGCTATTAGCTTAGAACCTGAGGAATAATTTGTAGTTCCAGGTACAGTCTCAGCTCAGCCGTAGCACGCACGTGGCATATAAGAACGTTTGATCAAACAGAATAATATGTTTTTACTCACAGAATTAATTCCCCCACCCCAACCTTTTCCCCCACCAACCGTTTCAACCCGAATCCACAGTGCAGTGAAGATAGGAAGGGGATAATGAAAAACAACATTGCAAAGTTGATGCACATTATTGCATCAAACTTTTAATGAAACAGACAAAAACCGTTATTTGATTCCCACACATGTCGTCAATTAAAAGCACAAGTGAAAACATTTTTAAGAGGACGTTTGTCACCGACCATTTCATCACCCCGCCCCGCTGCCCCCTCCCCACCTCCATTCCCCGCTCTTTTCTCCCAACGTTGCTTCTATGTAAGCATTTTTCTCATTGGATAGACTTTACTTTAATGAGACACTCTAATGAAAGCAATTTCCTTTCTTTTTTTTTCTTTTTTTTCTTTTCTTTTCTTTTTTTTTTTTTTTACAAATTTGTAAACAATATACAAGCGTACTTGTTTACAAGCTAAACAGATTATGCACACACTATGTATATTATTATGAGTTATAGTATTATACACTCATACAGATCGAAGGCCCATGTATAATATTATTCAAATCTCCATCCGTCCATCCATTGTTACACACACACACACACACACACATACATACATACATACATACATACATACATACATACATACACACATACTCTAACACATGAGACAGAGATAAGGGAGGTATTGGCTACCTGTAAAAGGTACTTTTTTCATAAACTCTGAAACCAATGACATATTGCAACTGAAGACTGTTCACATTATCGAAAGTCCTTTTTTTAATGATGACCATACTTCATTGCCTCTTTGATGAGGTTAATAATTTTATTGTTGTTGATGTTGGAGTTGATGTTGGTGTTGATGTTGTTGTTGTTGTTGTTGTTGTTGTTGCTGTTGTTGTTGCTGTTGTTGTTGTTGCTGTTGTTGTTGTTGCTGTTGTTGTTGTTGTTATTGTTGTTATTGTTGTTGACATATATGTCTGTCTCGGAAGACGAAGCTAGGTAGCTTTATTATGCTGTTGTTATTGTAAGTTGAATATTTTCTGTAACGTACAAGTACAGACAGGTCGCATTAATAAAAGTTGATGAAACGGGTGTCTCTAATCTTGTTACTGATTCCTCAGTAGACTACATGAAGGATGGCCATGCCAGTGTGTAGCCATTCAATAGTACATGACGAGCCAAGGTACGGAATCTAATTTCTGCTGCACAATGAGGCGATAACACGGGGGGTATTTCTTGGTTTGTAAACAATGCGAAATGTTTCATTCTACAAGCTAAATATTTTATATCATTGAAAATACTTTACGTTCACCCTGACTCAGTCTAAATTATTCAGTGGGAAGGCTCCCTTGACCCTGCCTACCAGGGCTAACCCAGACTGAATAACATACAGCACCCATGTGTAAAGACAGAGGTACTATAGTACGGTCAAAATAAATTCCGAGGCGCAATTTATTGTCAAATAGTATTTCCTCAACTACCAAACGTTAACTCTACAGCTTTTGCCACAATGTGTTGTATCAAATTGCTGTGACATATCAATATTTTTGTAAACGCTTGTTAACTGTATTCTAGAAAATTCCTTAATAAATACAAATTAAAAATCCCTGAACACTATTTTGCGCTTAAAGTTCTCAAAAGATTCATTTATGGTAAACACTAATGGAAAATCCAAATGGGTGGTTTCTACAAATCTTAAAAGATTTATAGCAGTGGGACAATACGGCATTTTTCTTATCGTGACATCATGCTTATTGATCGCCTAGTTTGAGACACTACAGTTGTTGTTTTTTTAAGTGTTCACTATAAAATTAGTTTCTTGTAACAAGTTTTGCAGCTAAAATTTGTCATTAGTGGGCTGTGACGTAGGCCATATGCTTGTGCAAAATCTGTGTGAGAAGCTGGAAGTGCTG
>NW_004797357.1:622496-630962 GCF_000002075.1 Aplysia californica | reverse complement strand
TATAGACTTCTGGCTTTCACTCAGGAGGTTTTTTGCGGAATTTTCCTCTCCCATTTTCCTGAACATTCTTTTTGTTCTTTCTCTTTCAAAGTCGCCTCCACCTTCCTCCATTCCACTCACACCCCTTTTCTTCTGTCAATTCTCCTTGCTCGTTTTACCTTCCTGCCCGTCGTTAGAAAAATACCTCACCGTAATATTTGTCTTTTTTTGTTTCCAAGACAACAATGTGCTCTGATATTTTATATGTTTTATTTACTCTTTAAAACAAATAGTTGTGTTCTTTGTTTTTGACAATATAGCCTGACATTAGTGTAAAAATGTATGGAATAGATTACACCTTTGGCACATCAGTAAATACAAAACTGGTGGGTTGTTGTTGTTTTTTTCTCTAATATCGTCTTGAACAGCTAGGCCTGGGTTCTGGTCAACCTGGCCCCATTTGTGTCTTTTTTTTAAGGAAGGGGGGCGGGCGTGTTGACTATGAAGTGATTGTTGTTTTCTGTAGTGGGAGTGTCTCTTCAGAGGTTAGGTATTGAAAGAGACGGAAGAAATATACCGACAGTGCAAAAGGAAATGTCAATCCCCTGCACATATGAGAAAATGCTATAATTCTCACTTACTCTAATATTGCCAGTCGGCTGGGTAGTCCGTTAAGGGGGTGGGGGTGGACGCCTCTTGAAGGTCAAAACTGTTACTTAATATGTCTTTTTAGAATTAAAGTCTGTTAATAACGGTGACTGTAGCGAGCCAACTGATTTAGTGCTACCGTGTACCGAGATTCAGGGGGGAGAGGGTGTTGTTTGGCTTTCTTGGGCTCTCAGCCACTTTCAATTTAAGTTTTAGAACGTAACAAAATATTTTATTTTGAAAGAGACGTCAAGCTTTTCTAAATGCATCGCTAATTTATATCTATGCTTTTCAGGAGAAATCGGTAATGCCGAAAATAGTCTTAAACGTTTGATTTGTTAATGGAAGAATGTATCTTTGCAAGTGAATTATAACTTTAAATAGGTAAGTGGAGCTCACCGGAAATGCCCTCTTTCTGGAACGAACCGAGACGTACCACTCACAACTAGGGTTTTTATATTTTCATATAGTCTCCATATGTCAATTTGCTTTTGATTAAGTACATTATAAACAGAGGACTAAATTAAGAGCATCTACCCCCCCCCAAGCCTCTTTTCCTGGTTGCATTTTTAAGAAATCAAAATAGATTTAAAAAATTTTGAAATGTAAAACAACTTGCATTCTGGGGATTGCACCCCACCTCACCCTCTCCTTTTAAAAAATTTAAACACATCACGCCACGCACGTGCATTCCCTTTCCACCCGCCTCTCAATCTAATTTGACTCTCAAAGAGTTTGGATGCGCATTTCGATTTATTGCATACTCACAAAAGTGTGAAACTGATTGTGCCATTCTTTGTACCCGCGTGTTTTGGCAAAATTTAAGCACCTTGCCACCCAGCCAAGGGTCTGAACGATCTGACAGACGCATCAGTGTAATTTGCTTACCTTGCGCTGTCTCTGTATCTTCCGTGCGCCTTTCCTACAACAACATATACCACAACGTCATTCCCTACAACGAGGGTGGATGTACGGGTGACCAGATTGGATGCTGACGTCACTACAGAGTCGGGAAAATGAACAAAATGAATAAACATTGCTGTGTGTGTCAAAATTCGGCTCAAAATCATGGAATTTGAGTTGTAGGCATTTTTAGCTTCCTCAGCCTCTCCTACAACTATTTCAATGCATTAAAAAAAACCAAAATCGTATTTTTTTCCCATACCGGGCATGTTTGTAACCGCCATTTCCTCATTAAGTCAGTATTTTCTTTTTCTTTATCGGCCGTTTTCTCAAAACGCGACTTTTCTCTATACTTTTTTTAATAACTCCACCATTTTCCATCCAATTTTCATAAAATGTTCACAGAATGAGGAGAAGAGGTACTACTAAAAATTTGTTTGTTGAATTTTTGATATATGGAATAGATTTTTGTTGGTGGTGTCTGGAGTGTGGATTTTCATGGATTTTTCGCAAACTTGAATACTACCTCAGGAAAAAATTCATTAAACATTTTCTAATTCGTGTAGGAAAGAAAAAACAGACAAATTTGTAGATCTAATGTTTGTGAACACGCATGCAAAAAAAACAATCAATTTCCATGAGCGATAAGTGCGGTTTCATTACGTAAGACATGTCAATAAAATCCAATATGGCGGCGTATTCATGGAAACGAAACATTTTTCTCAAATTTGATTGCGGATTTTAAGACTCCTTACTATGCTTGTTATATGTGTGAAATTTGGTAAAATTCGGTCCAGTAATAAGCGAGATAGCCTCCAGGTGTAGCCCCCCCCCCCCCTTAACTTCATGCTAACAATAACTTCATGCTAAATTTCGGTGTGGCCATCAGGATCGCTTGTATTAAATGTGCTGCCTTACCCATCCCTGCTCTTCTCTCTAGCAGCATGCTCACGGTACGCTGTCTCTGAAACTAGATCTAAGTGAATTGCAACATTCTTCTGTTACCCTAATTTTACCTCTGACTCTGCTCTCTAGAGGAGTACCTATCCTGTTTCTACCGTGTGTCTAAGGGACTCTCTTTCGCCATGGAGGATATTAAATATTAATTTATGTTTGGCGCTTGCTAATATTACTGACCAAGTAATCTTATTTTCACATCATTTATACATTTCAAACAATAATCAACCTGGTGCATGAGCGTGAAACAGTCTATTATAGTTACCGTCTAATGATTATGTAAAATCTGCCGGCCACATGGAATGGCGTGGTGAGCTTCCCTGATTCTCTACTGTTTGAACGTTGTAATTCGATGTTTAGAGAAATTCTTCCTCTGCCATTAACACGGCTTTGGCAATCAAATAGCACTCGGTGACCCCTCTTGCGTTGCTAACTAAGTTATACTCCCATCAATCCAGTCTAGCTCGTTGAACACAAGGCTGCTACGACCCTGACTTTCATGTCCATCATGTTAAATCTGTGCAGGAAGATCGATAGACTCGATAAACGACTTTCCCCATGTGCGAATCGAACTCGTACTTTGAGTATTCAAGGCAGAGAATAAACGCATTACATGCCATACCTCGATATTGCTCTTGGTTGGAAGGGAGTAGTATTCCATATCTGCTGATTTTTTCAGTGTTGGTATTTACAACAACAATATAGATAAACATGTTATGACGGCCACCAAGCTTTGCGATTATGCTAGAGTTCATTTTTGCACAAACAAAAGGGCAATAGTGAGGTCATTTGCTTTCACACAACAGACACTGATAAGGACTAATCTTATGTTCACATTCTTCTCATACTAATGGTAACCGCATTAGCTGTAGCAGTTTCTGTATGTTTTCCAATTCAGTGTAATTCTTTTGGCAACTCTCTCTCTCTCTCTCTCTCTCTCTCTCTCTCTCTCTCTCTCTCTCTCTCTTTGTGTGTGTGTGTTTGTGTGTGTGTGAAAGAAATAGAGAAATTAGAGAAAGTGAGAGAAAACGTATATATGTTGAAGTGTATGTGAGCATAATAAATAATATTTTTATTTATAATAATATCTATATTCGAATGTGTGCGACCGAGTGCGTTTAGGTGGTGCTTATGTGTGCTGCGCACGACCGCATGTGTGTGTGCGCGCGCGCGTTTGTGTGTGTGTGTGTGTGTGTGTGTGTGTGTGTGTGAGTGCGTGTGTATGTGTTTTTTTGTGTGTGTGGTTGTGTGGGTGCTTTGCTTCAGCATGTGTCTTGGGCTAATAATAGCGATGAGCACACGACCGTGGGAAGGTGAGACGAACATTGAGCAGCAGAAAATATTTGCTTGCAGCAGAGACAAGTATGCAGGTCGTGGCGTGAGACTCGACGCTGGTTGTTGTTCAGTTTTTCTGGCTTATTTTTGTCTTATGTCTGCGTAGACAACTTTCACCTGCCGCTCAGTGCTGGAGGCATCAATAATCAGCCGATGCAGACATGGGCATCTTCTGTGTTGTGGGTTATTTTTTTTCTTCTAAATTTTAGGTGATAAATAGATTGTGGGTTGTTGGTGAGTGCTCTGGTGTGGTTTGCTCTTTCTTTTCTATCAAACACTTATCGCCCTAATCTCTCCCCCTTCTTTTTTGTGTTTATTACTCTTTTGTAATACCTCTTATCTTTGGCACTTCTATGACCTTATTGTGTTGCAAGTGTCGTTAAACTCTCACTAAAACTAAAAACCTATAGAGAGTTAACCTACTATACAAAAGATGGATAGTTCACCTGTCTACTGTACAAACGGTGTATTATTATATTAATCAATGTCACTAAATGTGCTTATTATGTTAGATAAATGCGCTGCATTTTTACAAGTTTGTTGATACAAGACGATTCATGATTTCCCCATTTACAGATGTTTTATAATTATTCTTTTTCAAAGGTAGTGGTAGGTGAATATCATAAAACGATAACATCTTTATAAGAATATTGATGTGTATTGCCCTAGAATTTTGCATATTTATGTTGTTGAATTCAAACCTATACCCTATTTAGCGTTCTTGAAAAGCCCTAAAGCATCACATGGTATTGGTTTGTTGCTTTTGAACAGTCATTAGAAAACGCCAACTTTAAGACGTTATGCAGCAACATGCGCGCAACCTCTCTGTTACAGTTCGCTCCCTGCGTCTATTGCTTTGTGTTCAAGGATAAAAACACACGGTGTTGCCAGCGGCGTGGTATGGCAGTCTGCAGACACTGCCAACCGCTACTTAACTCCCTTTGCTCGCCACGAAATGCCTTCTGGCCTGACACATCTTTTCTTTAACTCTTTACGTACGTAGCGGACTCATATTATTTATGTCCCATCAGCAGCAAACCATGCAAAGTTGCGCCAAACACAAATCTGGAACACGGATTTGTGCATTTCTTTGTCAGCATGATGTTCCCCGCACTTGTAAATTTATAATACAGTAAACGGAGTTGAAAAAATTCTGAAGGAGTAACGAAGTTATGCTTCTTCTTTTGAAAGCGCCGTACAACAGCAGCTCGTCCTCAAGCGTTGTAGCAGAGCGCGAGTCCCCGTAGAGTTAACACACTTCAGGCCTTGTGGGAATATAACTTTCTTCGGTCTCTCATTCTCTCAGCTCAACTCGAAATCAATCGTAGATGCTGATTAGACAGGACACCTTTTCCCTGCGTGCAGTTTGGGGTGAAAGTTCGCCTAGTTCGTTCTTTTATCCAGGTTTAGGGGAGGGAATTCCAAGACGTTACCATGGAGGTCCCAATCAGCGGATTGAGATCGAAGTTGTCCCCCTTTCTCCGTTCAAGGGGGGACAAAGATTGAGTGAACTAGTCCGAGAGATTGGTTGGCTAGTGATAGCTGGGTGTCTCGGCCATTTATAAGGCGGAGGCGTCGGGCTCGGCTGGCAAGAACAGGGGAAGTGGTAATAAGACAAAGAGAAGATGATAGGTTTTTCTACTTCTTCCTCATTTAGATCAGGAAAGGCTGATGGGGAAGGAATGTTTACTCTGGTGGGTCGGTTTTAATTATATTATATTATATATATATATATATATATATATATATATATATATATATATATATATATATATATATATATATATATATATATATATATATATTAGTCATCGTGGTGAAATCAGGCGCTCGTCAAAATAATGAAATCGAAGAAATTGGCATCTTTCTGACCGTTTGGGCAATTTTTTTTCTTATTTTCTTTTTTTGGCTCAACACCTTTTACATCCTTTTAAACACACATATCTGTGTGGATTTTACTGAAAAATATTGATGTAAGGCACAAAAAAATGTCAATTTTCAGTTTCCAAGGACTCTCAAGCTATGGACATTACCAAAGTTTAGCGGCCATTTTCTCGCTAATTTCATCTCTGAAATCAGGCGACCCTAACCTCCTTCAGTCGCTAATATTTTGACTTCTATTCAATATAGATAGATATTTTTTTCACCAAAAGCAAGGCAAATGAAGAAGCTTTAAGATGATACCAGTAACCACAGATGCCCAAAGTTGACGAACGCCTGATTCCACCACGTCGCGAAACATATAAATCTGTATATATATATATATATATATATATATATATATATATATATATATATATATATATAATTTATAATATATATAAATTAATACAATAATATGTATGCGGTCCTTCACAATAAAGTCTCCCCCTCCCCTTTTTCAACCCAACCCTGAACAAATTCACCCACATCTGTCAGTTCGAGCTGATTGTTGTTTTTGTTGTTGTTGTTGTTGTTGTTGTTGTTGTTGATGTTGTTTTTGTTGTTATTATTATTATGGTGATGATGATGATGATGATGATGATGATGATGATGATGGTGATGATGATGATGATGATGATGATGATGATGATGATGATGATGATGATGATGACGATTAATAATGTTGTTGTAGTTGTGGTTTTTATTGTTATTGGCCCCAGCTGTGCAGCCCCCCATGTCTGAGTTAGGGCTAAGTTGGGAATTTTGCCCTGGGACACGCCTATTTGACCACCCACTAAACCATTGTTTCGCTGACGCTAGCCGTGTCATTATTGTCAGCCCTAGCATACAAACCGCTTGGCCACAGTTCACTGGAGCCAGTACACTCAAAGTTCCCTATATTCATTATGAGTAACCACACCAAAGCTGTCTATATATTTTATGACATCTGGGTTTTTATTTATTTTTTTTTTTTTTTTGGGGGGGTGTGTTTGTCTGTTCTTTAATTGAACCACTCCCTCCGCCATCACCCTCCTTCAATTTCTGTCACCCCAACCCCCTTCCCCCTCCCGGCTTCTTTCCGCGCAGCTTCTACGGACGAGGACAGAATATTAGGGACAATTCAACGCAAACCAAGTAGGCTTTAATCCCTCTAATCTAGTGAAGATTTCATAATTAACAGCCATTTGAGACCTAAAGGTCAAGAAAGTATTCAGCTAAGGAAAGAATAGTAGCTTTTGTTTTCTGAATTGACGTACATGGGGCTACTCTGTTTCTAATACTAAGGTTAATGTCTTCAGGGAAAAAGACAATCACGGTTTGTCCTTTTTGCAAACTCTATGGACTGGGAGAAGGGGAAAAAGAAGGGGTATAATATGTTGGGGGGGGGGCGGTGGGAGGCGGTGCAGTAGGGGGGGGGATGGTGAAAACAAAGGAGTGAAGAGAGACCTGAAACTTGGGCTCAAAATCGACCCGAAAAAAGAGAGAGACCAAGCGGTCGTGACGTGTCACACTTTGAGGATTTTACCCGGGACTTGTTTGGTTTCCTTGAGTTTCCCTGGGTCCGTGTGGGCGGGGTGTGGACGCCAATAGTAGTGGGCTGACCACTAAGTGGATGCCGCCCCGGTTCAATTTCCAGATTGGCTTTTGTCCTGTTGTTTTGATGGCGGTCCAAGGTTGTCTGGCTGTCTGCGGCGTGATGGGATAAAGATGGAGACGTGGCAAAATCAGTGTGTTTTTGTCGGTCGCAAGAAGTGGTCTTTTTGTTTGGGTCCACACTCTGTGGTTGTCTGATCGTGTGGTTGCTGCTGTTGTAGATTTCATAATTGGTTTCACTTCTGTATTAGTTGCTATTGTTGTTTTTGTTGGCTCTGTTGTCATTGAGGCCTCTGTTCTTGGTATTTTAGTATAACCTTTCCCTGGCAGTAATTAGTACATAGATTTGGTATAGCGATTGTTACGTATTATTTGTGGTGGTGTTTAATGTAGAGCTGATTATTGCTATTGTTGTTGTTGCTGTTGTTGTTGTTGTTGTTGCTGTTGTTGTTGTTGTTGTTGTTGTTGTTGTTGTTGTTGTTGTTCTTCTTCTTCTTCTTCTTCTTCTTCTTCTTCTTCTTCTTCTTTTTCTTTTTCTTTTTCTTCTTCTTCTTCTTCTTCTTCTTCTTCTTCTTCTTCTTCTTCTTCTTCTTCTCTTCTTCTTCTTCTTCTTCTCCTTCTTCTTCTTCTTCTTCTTTTTGTTCTCGATTATGCTGACGATTTTGTTGGTGTTGATGCTGCTGTTATCGTTCTTTCTCGTGTTTTTGACACCCTCATCGATACAATGTAGCTCACAGTGCTGTTAGTTTTCTTCGTTGTTTTGTTATGAACAAACCAACTTTTGGAGCTTAGTAAAGAGGTAGTAATGTTTTCCAAACTGTGCTTCTGCTGTTTGCGAAAGTGAGTTCTTACTTCAGTGCACATGGGCTTCTCGTACTTCTACACAGCCTGAGAAGATAAAAAAATAAGTTTTGCTCTGCGAAATACAATCTTGACAGCTGACTAATATTCTGATCTCCCTTGCAACCCTCTGGTGGTTACACGCGTAAGAATATCCACTTTCCTTATTATGAATCCTGTTTGCTTTACTTGGCGGTGTTCCACTGCAGGATAGATCCAGCTATCCCTCCTTAGTGAGATTTTTTAAAATGCTGAGTGCACAGAGGATAATGACTACCACCAGAGTGT
>NW_004797357.1:612496-617496 GCF_000002075.1 Aplysia californica | reverse complement strand
GATATAATGCAGCAGAGGCTTTCAACACCATACTAGCAAATCCACTTCCTAGTCCATGCACACTCGACATAATCTGGTCCCATCCACTGGGTTTTGTGCAAGCTTCTTGTTAGATTCTTTCTCTTTCCTTGCATACATCACATTGATCCTTCCGACAGTAGCAACAATGAGTCCACAAGCTTTTAAAATAGGCTCCCTCACAATTTCCAGTTTGTGACTACAGTCGTTTTCCCCCTGTAGTCTTTACACACACAAACACACACACACACACACACACACACACACACACACACACACACACACACACACATATATATATATATATATATATATATATATATATATATATATGTATGTACATATTATATATATGTATGTTTGTATATATAATGTATATCAGATATATATATATAATATATACATACATATGCGTCTCTTGGAGAGAATTTCCTTTGTGATTGCAAGGAGAAATATACATGGTGAAAAAAAACAACAACAACTGTACAACTTTTCTATCAATATCTTGCACAAAATTTGTTCTAGATCTAGAATGGTGTCATTTGGAACACGTATAATTCATTCAAAAAGAATTTGTTTGACATAACATTTACAAGGAAAAAAACTTATTTTCGAAAACGGAAATGGCTCTTATAAAAACCACCTATAAATGCAAAATGTACCGATTGAAACGATCTTGTAAGGAGAGTTATGGAATGATTGGTGTGTTGTAGTTTTTCTGTTCATTTTATTTCAAAAATCTAATCTTTACATCCCTATAACCTTTAAACAATATTTCTTTTCTCCTGCAGAATTAAAAATAATTTTTTTGAATTATGAAATTCCGAGAACCAGTGGTCTGTATGTCCTCCTTTGGACTCGACACATTTGAACTCGTCATTCTTAATGTTCAGTGGTATCCAAACACAAGGCTCCACTCAACCATGAGTACTCAAAGCCGCACACACTGTACATCTTACAGTGTGGAGCTGTTTCTAGAGAAAATTGACGGGGAGGGTGGGGTGTTGCTCAAGTAGACAGCTTTTTTAGAGTTGACATAACCTGAAAGGTGAATACGGGCTTTTGCGTAGGAACCAAATGTCATAGAGGAAACGTTCACGCTTTTCAAAATTCCGAGGAATCATGAATACATTACTATCCTCTGATAGCTTCGCGAACGGGAAAATGGTACAGCCGTAGATGAAGATATGCCCTGAGAATGTGGACCGTTGAGATGAGGGAAAGTCATTGCTGCAGGCATCGTCTACGGACAGATGTCTCATGGGGCTCATCTACTGAATTCTGCACCCTGGTGACGTTGAAAGGCGTGCAAATGCTGTGTGTTTGACCTGAAGTGGTCGTTTTGTTTCGGAATTTTTAGTTCTGATTCTCTACAGGTTCTTACTGATGGGCCATTTCCATACTTGAAATCAAAGAATTTCTTAAGGGCACTTTAAGATTATTTCCGTATCTTGTGCAAAACTTACGAAATGAATTGGTGGTGAGGAAATGTTCAATACAAAAAGCTCTCTGCTCTCTACTGATCTTAACCATGATCTCAGCAGGCAAAGGACATTTGAGAAACACTATCTGCAAACTTCTGTTGGCCTGTTAGACTGCTGTAGTTTGCAATATGGCGCAATCGTTCGGATTTTTATTGGTAGGCCTAATGCAAACTAGTCCGTCATGCTACAAAAATGGGGACATACGAGTAGCTGAAAATGGGTTGATTTTTTACGCGCTACGTAGAGCAAAACCATTCGGTGGATTTATATAAAATGAATATCAGACAAATTCCTTTTGACTTCCAAATGTGTACAAATCTGAAACGCAAAACTTGAGTGTGGACGAAAATACACAATAATAAATAGCATTTGTATAGCGCATGTCTCCCCTCGAAAGCAAGCTCTATGCGCTTTACACTACCCCAGCAGTCCATAGAACACTCAGAAACGTTCTCAGCTTCCCGGGAAGCATACAGTGCGAGCAGCTGGTTAAGCGCTCAAACACTAACAAACTGACAAGATCTTTCACTGTCTATAGCTGGGTACCCATTTTCACCTGGGTGAAGTGGGGAAAATTCGTGTAAAGTGGCTTTCCCAAGGACACAACGTTGGGCCCGCGGCTCGTATCCCCGGACCCGCAACCTCACGATTACGAGTCCGGTAGCCTAACCTCATGTGTTAACAAAAAAAGTTGTACTTGGTTATTTTTATCATCCTGTACTTAATGTATTTAGTGTGTACGATATAATATGATAATGATATAATAGCATGCACAAAGTGTACAGTAATATATGGGTGTATCGTGTATGTTGTCTGCCCCTGACTGTGTGTTGCTTGTTTGTATTTTTGTATGTTTGGACGAGAGAGAGAGAGAGAGAGAGAGAGAGAGAGAGAGAGAGAGAGAGAGAGAGAGAGAGAGAGAGAGAGAGAGGGAGAGGGAGAGAGAGAGAAGGAGGAGGGGCTGTGTGTGTGTGTGTGTTTTAATGCGTATGTGTGTATGTGTGTGAGTGCGAATGTGTGCATGCGTGTGTGTCTGTGTATATGTGAATGTAAGTATGTGCACGGGTGCGTGTATGCATAAAAGTGAATAATAAATGAATTTTTCTATCAGACCAGTACAATCTGAAGTTCTAAAAGAAAAATGGACCAGACCAGAAGTAACGAGTACAGACTCTATGTATTTTTGTTCGTCTACTTGTCCGTCTTTCGACGACAGCGCAGGCTGAATAATAACAATATGAAAAAAGAGGGTTGCTAATGGTGGGTGTGGCCCTGTTGACCCAGTAGCCCTGATCCAATCGCCGAGCCTCTGACCGGGCAGCACCCTGACCAGCCGCCGTGACCACGTGATGAAAAGAATCTTAATTGGTCGCGGACATAGAAGCTGGGAACAGGTCTCAGGGCACCCGGGCTGACTCGTCAGAAGAAGAGTCAGGGCTTTGTGCGATGGATGAAACGAATATCAGGGGGAATGGCTAAGGTAGGGTAGGGTAGGGTATGGTGAAAGATAGAAGGCTTTTCTAAAGTTAAGGTTTTAACTTTATAAATGTAGCGGATTCTTATTATTAGGAAGAGGCGAAGTTCTTGAAAAGGGAGAGGGGGGTGGGGATGGGACAATGATTTGGGTGTTTATTTATGTTTTCTTGTGGTGTATTTCTTATTTTAGTTGCTTATTGTTTGTATGTTCGTTTGTGTGTGGATGTTGTTTTATTTTTGTTGTTGTTGTTATTGTGTTATTGTTGTTGTTTCTGTTGTTGTTGTTGTCGTCGTCGTCGTTGTTGTTTAAGTGAGTTATTTGGAGCTGGTTTGTTTTGGTTTTAGCTTTCTTTTTTCTTATTGAAGTATTTCTGGCTTTTCTTTTTTAAATGTCGTTCTGGGGGGGGAGGTGAGATGGTGAGTGGGAGGGGGGGCAGGGGTGTGTGAAGGGGGAAGCTGCTTTCCGAAAAAGCCCGGAAGTTCTTCTGTGTCATTACAAATTAAATACGAGCAATACAGCCTCCGCTCTTAACCTGAGAGCACTAAAAGGGTCTGAGTTGTTACTTTTGTGTTGCCTTTTTAGTTTTTGCCCATTCCTGAAACCGGCGAATCGTCCAAAAACGTCATGAAAAAAACAAGGATAAAAAACAACCGTAAGTGTGGTTGAAATGTCGCGACGGAGACAGAGGAAGGAACCTAGCCAGCCCTTTTTGGAGATCAGGAAAAAAAAAAGAAAATACCTTTTGAACGTGAGGTAAATTTAAAGGAGAAATAAGGACTCCGGGACGTTTGTGGAGGACAGTGTGATCTTAAGTTGGAGGATGATCAATCTTCAGTGAAGACGAGAAGTTTATAGGGTTAACGAACGCGGGTAGAAAAAGGGAAAGAAGGAAAGACTTGAAGAAGTCTTGGGCTGAGGAGAAGCGTTTAGGGTTAACGAAGGGATTGAGAAGAAAGAGGGGAGGGAACTGGAAGTAGACAAGAAGCAAAGAGAGTTACGGAAATGGTACGGATGATGTAGTGGGGAGAGAAAAAGGAAAAGAGGTATCGGAATAATTGTATTCGAGAGGATGAGGAGAGGAAAGTAGAAGGTCGAGTAGTCGAAAAGAGAAGGTTGAAGATGGATCAGAGTGACAATGATAATGACAAACTTGATTCATTTTACAACGAGATACTTGTCCTGTTTGTGAAAAATAACAATAGAAACCTTTTTATACGTAAGCATTTAAATATACACACACGCACTCACGCGTGCGTGCACACACGCACACCCATACACATACACACACGCACGCACGCAAACACACACACACACGCGCGCGCGCGCACACACACATACGTACGTACATACCTCTCTCTCTTTCTATCTATCTCTCCTAATCTTTCTCCCTTTTTTATCTCCTTTATTATCTCTTTCGCTCTCCCCCACCAACCCCCTCTCTCTCTCTCTCTCTTTCTCTATCTCTTTTTCCCTGTCTGCCTGTCTCTCTCTCTCCTCCTCCTCTCTCTCTTAGTGCGGTTGTAACTATGCGACAAGGACAGTAAACATAGAGTAGATACCGTTTCAGGGCCCAGCACGAGACTGTCTATACTCTTCTGTAGAAATTTCGAGCAAGCCTGGTTGCAAAAAGAGTTACTGACAACGGAGTAAAGTGGCAAAATATAATATTAACTAGGTAGCTTTAAACCAAACCAGAGACATAAAATGTTTAGTGTAGCCGTTACCTATAAGTATTTAGATGCTGATTAAAGGAGCTCTTTCTCTTCTATATCTTGATTTTATTTAATCCTGTTAGAGAAAGCTTTGTATATTGCGAACATCTGCATTTCCCCCACCCGGAAAAATAACACCAAGGTCAAGACCTACTTCACTGGTAATTCCACATTTTTATAACTATTTCTTCCTCTAGCGAAGTCCACACTATCTCAACCCTCCCCCTCCCTTTCGGCCATTTGTATATATGACCACCATTGTTACTTCCGCCTTCACTCATCTATTTTTATATAAGTCTTTTGCCCTCC
>NW_004797357.1:610677-611981 GCF_000002075.1 Aplysia californica | reverse complement strand
TACTGTTTCTACTGCTGCTGCTACTACTAATTCCATCCCCCTTGCTGCTGCTTCTCCTGCTTCTCCTGCTGCTACTGCTGCTACTGCTGCTACTGCTGCTACTGCTGCTATTGCTGCTATTGCTGCTACTGCTGCTACTGCTGCTACTGCTGTTACTGCTGTTACTGCTACTACTGCTGTTACTAATGCCCCCATATCTGCAGCTGCTTCTGTTGCTGCTGTCGCAGCGTGATGGGCAGGTGGTGGTTTTGATAGTGATTGGGGTGTTGATAATGTTCACCCTATATTTTTTGCCGCTGTCTCTACTTTTCACTTTTACGTTATGAGGACCTTATACAAATAAAAGCCTGCTTCAAACTACTCTTCCCTCCTTACACCGCAAGTCCTCAACGTTTCCACTGTGCGAGTTCTTTTGTCCGAACAACCTGAGCGTGTTCACAACCTCAGACAAAAAGTAAGGGAGAGAACGCAGCATACACTAGCCCAGTTCCCATTGTTGTCCTTCTGAGATCATCAAAGCAATATTGAAATAGAATAGTATTTCCCTGCAACAAACTAGGACATTTTATCCTGGAAACGTTCATTTCTAAAAGTGTGTATCTTACGAAGATAATATTCAGCAAGTAATATATTATATATATATTTTAGGAACTGGGTTTCGACCCTGTCCGTCACGACTATTTGAGTCGGATACAACGTCCCATCGGAAAGATCGAGATAAAATGTCTCCCCACTCGAGAATAGAAAGTCAGGTTTTCTGTGTGCGACGACGCAGTGCGTAACTGCTACCACAGACACCAGTTTTTTTCTGTTATGATAAGGTTGTTTTTTTTTAAACGAACAAAGCAAACAAAATAATAGAGCAAGATGACATACAGAAATGTACAACAAAGAGAACTGAGAAATGTAAAATTAACGTGAACTGGAATGTGGGAAGAAAATGGTAGGGCAGGAGTACAATAGGATTGATAAGCCTTGTTACACATTACTCTTGTCGCCTTGACTGCTTGTTGCGTTTTGTTATTAGAGGAAAGAAGGGACCTTGGTTGAGGTTTTTTCATTATCAATAATATCCTACAGACTAAACTACTCTTTATACCTAGCACAGAGACAACACTAACGATGACTGCGGAGAAAAAGAAGAAATCGAGTACCTCATGCCCAGACAACAGCTACAATAGCTGCCGTGACGTTATACGCTTTCAAACTATTGCAAGTCGGGTAGAAATTAGTGATGCCGCACTGGCGCGAGTTTGATCAAATGGAGGGTGCACGATAGAGGAGGAAAGGGGGAGGTGGGGGAG
>NW_004797357.1:608933-610548 GCF_000002075.1 Aplysia californica | reverse complement strand
GAATGAAACGGATCTCGTGGGAGAAAGGGGGTTTTAGGGGTGGAGATGGGGGTGGGGATGGGGATGGGGAATGGATTTAAAGTTACTGGATGCCTAAGCTGGTCAGATCGATGAAGAGAGGGGCTGGGGGAGCAACTCACTCGGGTTACCTTAGCTGGCTGTCCAATGAGCACCCTTTGTACATAGCTTACCACAGAGATACCACAAAGGACAGATGGCACGTTTTTGTGAGGGGAAATTTTTGTTGCTGTTGTTTTTTGTTTGCTTTTTTGTCTTTGTTGCTTGTTTTTTTTAAGGGAGTGGGAGCTCTTAGCTATTGTGTTGTTCATATGTATGTACCCTCCCCCCCCCAAAAAAAAAAATATATAAAATTAATAAATGATAGAAGATACAGCTTATGTTAATTTTGAAAATATCGATTTATGTTTTGCTGTAGGACATTGTGCCTGGAGGACCCAACGTTCCAAAAGAAAAAAGAACTTGGTCTTAATGTATCACTCTTTCGAACGTTAGATTTCTCCTATTGGTCCACAGGTACTAGAGCCAAAATAACTGGCGGGGTGTCTGTACTTTTTCTATGGAAATGAAAGTACACGCATCTACGTTGCTGTTGCAGAAAATAGTCTTGAACACCTCTTTAAGCGATTGATTTCAACCAATAAGTATGCTCGTCATTGACGTATTCATGCTCGATTAATCCTGCCATATTTCTCTTTTGGGAACTAAATATAGTCAGAAATGAGTTTTAAACTGATTCGCTCAATTACAGCAGTCAGAAAAACTATTGATAGAATTAGTATATAGCTGCCTTCGTGAAATGTTAGGAGTCTCGTCATGTGATTTTATTCAAAGTAATATGCATAAAAAACAAAGCCAAACGAAGCAAAACAAAACAAAACGACAGGTGTGATAAGGTTGGATCAAGAATTTGTCTAGATATCCTCAAGTTTTTGGTTGGGATCTGAAAGGCATTCTCACTTTTCTGGAATGATTTCTATCCGCCAGATGCCCTGAAATGGGATTTTGTGATCGGTCTGTTAAGAATGACCTACAAAGTGCCCTCGAGGGTACAATTTATTGTAGATATTTACATTCATTGTGAAATAGTTGAGATACTATTTTATTAGATGGGTGCCATAGTCAAAACAGACAGAATCAACCCGAGCAGAGTGGGCTACGCCATAACAGCAGCATGACGAAGAAACTCAACAAAATTTCATAAACTTCCCCAGTCGGGAAACGAACTCTTTTCCTCTGCGTGCTAGGCGAAGAGCTTAAGCAATACTCCACAGACGCTTGTCTAGCATAGTGTTGGTATCGAAAGCGAAAGAAAAATGATTCTGTGTCACATTTAGAACTGCACAGGGTATAGATAAGTTCCTTTGCTCATTCCTTGTTATTGAAACAAAAAATAGGGTCGAAATATCTAGGAGTTGTAGGCCTACACTGCTTTGTTAGTTCTAGCTTTAATTTTCATAAAATGATTTGTTATTCGGTTTGTTTTGTGATTTGTATTTTTCCGGCGGTTGCTATATTTCAGTTAAGTTAGCGGTGATACTCACAAAGATGTATTTCATAACCTGTCCAATATATTCCTGATTCTTTTTTTTTTCGA
>NW_004797357.1:605632-608140 GCF_000002075.1 Aplysia californica | reverse complement strand
GGGGGGGGTTGATTCATTTCTTGCTTTCCTTATATGTAAATGAAGAGTTACAGAACGATTTCGAACATAAAACTTCGTCGAAAAAAGAAACATCGACCCTACTATTCTCTTCATGTAGGGGGTGGGCTGTTTTCTGTAAAGGTCAACACAGATTTTGATGAACGTTTTATCCAAATAGATAGGCGATGGTACAGAGTTTCTATCTTCAGCACGTTGGAATCTAACACAAGTCTAACGATTATCGTGCTAGTTGACAAGCCTGCGGGCCCCAATTGATGTTTTTTTCTCTTCATCTAGTGCCAGATCCGCGACAGACGCCGGCGATCATGGTTCTCCATAAATTCCTTTGCTCGGATGCTCTTAAGAAAGCTACTTTTCCCTGATCTTTCCTCGTTACCCATTTGTTTAAGTTCCTTGAGTTGGTGGTTTTCTGTCTATATCGTGTTATTCAAAATCAGTATGTGGCCGGTGTCTGTAGTGTAGCGGTTTTTGGCGCTTACCCGTCGCACTCAGAAAATATGAGTTCCATTCTCCTTGTGATAAGGCTTGTTAACAGCATATCCGCCTGTATCTGCCTGAATTTTGTGTCTCTCTCAGCCCCGGTTGGCTCTGAAAGGGAAGGTCGAAGCAGCCCGCCTCTGAAATGATCTAGATAGTGTCGATAAGGGACGTAAAACTTCCAACAATTATAATTTCATAATCAATTTTACATCTTGTATATCTGGGGTATAAAGATGCTTCTTGTTACGACATTAGGAGCTTGTTTTAGTAAGAGTTTTACGGCGCTCGGAACTGGATATTGAGCTCTGACTCTTGGCATCATAAAGGTTTAAAACAAATAATATGGAAATTGTACTCGGATAATATTTTCGTTTAAAAAAAGGCCGTACATAACCACTTTTAGTTCTTAAAACTTGGCAGCCTACAACACCAAGTACTCAGGCTTTAAAGGAAAAGGTAGACCATGCAAAAGATGGATTGAGGGAGTCAAGGAAACCCTGAGAAATAATAATATTCCAAATGAAAGAGCTGCAGAGCTGACCTACCATAGAAAACTGCATCTCCCCTCGACGATTAACGTCAACAGAGGATGAAAAAGTAAATTGTGTAAAAACTCTTTCAGAAGTCAGTAATGCTATCCCAAAACAGAAAAAAGAAATTACTACACAAGGAGATGAACGGCTTAAAAAGAAAGCTAAGAAAGATGAGGAGGTGATAGGAGGGTGCCACCTGAAGATTCTTTTGCCCTCCCCCTCAATTGTCTCTGATACCAGTCTTGCCTTTTCCTAGGACTAAGTGACCTCTATTATGTCACTGTGCTTCTCTAAAATTAAAACAAAGGGAGAAAAATGGTGTACTTTAAATCGCTCCTTGATGATCACGCTATTCCGGTATTTTGATTTTCTTTACACCTTTGTGTTTGACATTATAATAACGAAGCCTACTGTTTATGGAAAGGGGGTTCCCTCTCTCTCCTTTGTCCCTATGGGATGCGGGTTTTTTAAATATTTTTTTGATGATTATTTCTTTTGTCTCAATTCCTGTTTGGCGTACATGTTTACGGTGACATTAATTGCAAGTGACATAGCGCAAACAAATAAGTGATAATTGACCTGGAGAGCCAACATATTTTACGACATGATGAATCCCCCTCTCCTCTCCCCCACTGTTCCTTTACCCAGCTTCCTTTTAACCCCCTCTGAATCCCCACCTCACCACCACCCCCCCTCCCCACCCACTTATTCTCCTACCCCACTTCAAAAAGTCTGGATGGCGTGCTCCACTGCGCTTTCGTCTCTCGGGCCGCCGACAACACTCACCACATACATCCAGGATCGGAACCCATTTCTGTCGCCTCTTTCACCGCACGTGCCATTAAGTTGATCAAGTCATCAAGGGTAATTTAATTAGCACCGGCGACCGTAGAGGAACCACGCAGCGAGGCGCCAGGCCGCGGTGTTTGTGTCGTGGGCTGGTAAACACGGAACCAGCTCTTTTTTTAATGCGACGAACCTGCCCTCGTCGAGATGACATACAGATAACGGGAGGTTGAAGTTCAAATCCCATACGGCTCTGGGCTAATATTTAGAGATTACGATGCGTTTGATAAATAATTCTGCATGCTTCTGTTTTTATCCTTCGAACGTGTTCGTTGTCCCTCGGGGATGAGGAATTACTTTTTCCAATTCTACTCACTGAGAGAGTTGTTTGAAGACTGATGCTCTCTTCATTATTGTTTGGTTTATTTGAGGAGTGAACAAAGGTTTGGGGGCGGGAGGGGGGAGGAGGAAGTAATGCATAAGCCAACTCACGTCGTTGTTCTCCGAAAATTGTTCCACTCTATTGTTCTACTCGTCCCGTGGTTAAAGCACGATGTAGTTAAAACAAACACTGAGGAGAGAAACGCATTTTGGTGTGTGTGTGTGTGTGTGTGTGTGTGTGTGTGTGTGTGTGTGTGTGTGCGTGCGTGTGTGTATGTCTATGTGTATGTGTGTGTGTGTGTGTGTA
>NW_004797357.1:600227-601899 GCF_000002075.1 Aplysia californica | reverse complement strand
CGTTGTTGTTGTTTTTTTTTGGGGGGGGGTAGGGGTGCTTTCTGGGGCAGTTCTCGGCCACATCAGCAGCATTTCTTCAGGTTAGAAAATTCTGGAATAAGATGAAACTGATAAATATTAATTTTTTGCTCAGGTCTGGGACCTGTTCGTGTCATTCTGATCCTGAGCAGGAAATCGCCTCACAGTAAATTCTGACAACTGGAAAAGGGTCGACTTAATCAGTTCTGGAAAAAAACAGACAGGCAGACAGACAGACTGAGAGACAGACAGACAGACAGACAGACAGACAGACAGACAGACAAACATACAGACAGACAGACAGACAGACAGACAGACAGCAGACAGGCAGGCAGGCAGAGTGGCGGACGTATGAATGGATGTATAGAGGGTTATATAGACGGATGGATTTACGAATGGATTGGGGGATGAACAGGAAGATGGATATGTATATGATAATTGGAGGATGGATGGATGGATGGATGGATGGATACATGGATAGATGGTTGTATGGATGGATGGATGAATGGATATATTGATGGACTGATGAATATCACAACCATAACGCCCCCTCCACGTATAAGACGTGAAATTGACGTACGGTGAACAAAGTGAAAGAACTATATCAATCATTATTATGTGTAACTTTTTGTTGCAGATTTAGGGAGCATCAAAGGTTTTATACCTTACTGAACACACTAGTTTAAAAAGATAACCCCCTATTCACGGACTTATGATTTTAAAAAAGAAGAAAAAGGCACTAAACAAATACTTCATGTAAATTTTCGCTGTCGTCTAACCGTTTCGTTCACAGAAATATCTTTGTATTGGTTGTTGCGTTAAGGATTTTACTGGAAGTTTTTATTCTGCCTGGAGGTAACATTTCAATGTGGAATTCGAGCACCGGATCTGTTGATGCAGACTTGAAATCCGTGTCCGGTGTGTGGGTTCATTGTTGAAACGATTTGTTTGTCCATTTTTTTTCCATTCTTGTGCCAGGTTCTATGGCCGCCGGACCCTTGAGCGTTCGTTTACATGCCTCAAATAAGCGGGGCTCTTCGGGAAACGGAACACCATGTCTGTCATATGGCGTCCTTCTGGTAAAGGTTTCTGGGAATACCCGGATATATTCGGCTGGTTTTTCAGGAGGGACCTGCTTCTAAAAAATATAATAGAGAAATATACGCCAAATTTAAATCAATAGGCTACTTTAAGGGTGTCCAAATCACTAGACACTAATGGGTATAGTGTCCATTGACTGGAGGTGTTTTACCCCTCCAACGACACATTCTTTGATTTATGGGGGCGGACTCCTTTTACCCTGGTCACCAGAGCCAACCGAAGCTGAGTAATATAGCCAACCAGAGTGCAGTGGGATCCTTCGTCCCTGCAGAATGACGGACAAACACAGACTATCCCAGGCGGGCATAGGGCTCACGCCTTTTACGTGAAACTGCGAAGAGCGTAACCTTTCCATAAGAGACGCGAATGTAACTAGTTTAATTAGTGCCTACGAAACCAAAAGAATCGACAGCAGATGCTTAGGAATACGGTTCAAGTTTCCCCCAGCTTGAAAGTGTCAATAAATGATGACATTTAATTATGCAACTGACGGCGCTATACTTTTACTGTGGTATGGTTTGTAACTATGGTTCGATTTCTGCCGTTGTATGTT
>NW_004797357.1:598383-600069 GCF_000002075.1 Aplysia californica | reverse complement strand
GTTCAGTTTTTGAAAATTTGTTCTTCCAGTTATTTGACCACCAAAGGTAACATCTGTATTAGACAAAAGTTTAGAAGGGTTTTTAAAAAGTACACTACGTCAAAGCTTCGAAGAAGCGAATTGTGTTCATTGCCCTTGCATTATGAGAATATGACATGCAAGCACTTTTTTCAGAGACTTTGGAATATTCCTCCTTGGAGTATGACAAAGTAATTACCATACCATTGTAAACGCGAGTTATCAGAAGCAGGGATTTCTGTTTAACTGTTTTACAGTATCGAAGATTGTGATATATTAATACGTTGTGTAGATACGTTTTCGGGAATATTCTGCGCTGGAAAATGTCAACAACATCCCTAAATAGTCACATTTCCACGGACACGGATTTACAAAGAATTTTTTATTGAATCGAGTTACTCACACCAAGATAATGGTAAGTTAGTTTCATTTTGCTTCAAATCAAGCGGAGAAATGCGATCAGTTATGGGGAAACAGATACCAGTAACGCAGCATGTGAACAAAGAGCAAAGCGAGGTGCATGAAATTGTAGAAATACATTTCAACGATTTAAGAAAACAGAGTTGAGCACCGAAGTCAAGAAGCTGTTAGAAATGACCAAAGAAAGATAAAAAATGGTTACGCTTTTTGCTGTCGGAGATGTTGCTTTCTTGTTGCTTGTCACTGTGCTTTTGTTTTGGTTTACTTTACGATATTTTAGGTCTTTTGTTTTCACTTGTGTCGGGGGAGGGAGAGGAGAGAGATTTTCACTGAAAGGGGGATGGGCACTTTGCTTTTCCTTCTTTTCCGTTTTTTTAAGGACTGGTTTAGATAGGCAGAGACATAAGACGGTACTAGAATTACAACGTGAATGAACTTGATATACTTGTATGAATTAGATTAAAAGTAAATGTGTGGGTATCACACAAGCAAAGGAAGAAAAAAAATAAACAAACGCTGCTCAATCGGCTTTTAAAATTTAATTGTGCTTTGAAAAAAAAAGGTCAAGATGTGTGCATGTGTGTGTGTATGTGTGTGTGCGTGTGTGTGTGTGTGTGTGTGTGTGTATGTGTGTGTGCATGAGTGTGTGTGTCTGTGTGTGTGTGTGTGTGTGTGTGTGTGTAGAGGAGGGGGTATGAAAATTTAATCCACCACTAGTTCCACCACCACAAAAATAGAAAGGAAGTTTAGATTAAAACTCATAACTCACAACAAAATGTTGGATAGGTGGGAAAGTATTATTGGACACAACCCACCAGTAGTCTATTTTCTTCTATCTAAAAACATTTTCTGGCACCCAGAGCCCGCACACATCTCAGCTTTCCCTAGTCTGTGGGTGCGATACGTTTAAAGTATTGTGCAATATTTCATTATTTCCACCGCAAGTGTAGGGCCGACCGAGTACAGGGCTTACAACCCACAGTGAGCGTTTCGACACTTTCACTGAGCCGACAGTACTGCTTAAATCCTCTCATCAATATTCTATTCCCCCTCAGTCTGCTGCCACGCGTAGAAGAAACTGTCTTAGAAGTAGTGTACCCTCTAGCACCAGCATAATCATGAGATCAAGCGTAGAACATGATATAAAACAATAGCTGTGGTGAAAAAGAAAATTAAGAAGGGGTGTGTGTGTATGCACAGCTTTTATTATTTGTTTGAGAATGGTTATGAGCAGGAGAGTAAGAGAAA
>NW_004797357.1:594040-596829 GCF_000002075.1 Aplysia californica | reverse complement strand
GAGAGAGAGAGAGAGAGAGAGAGAGAGAGAAAGAGAGAGAGATGGAAAGTGAACGGGGAAAAAGGTAAGACAATGCTAGAGGCGAACTTTTTCTATGTACATAACGATGAGTGTGGTGGTGGTCACAACATTAACTAGAGTGGGGCGGACAGGAAGGTTTCAGCTTCCACGGAAAAAGCTGAGCCGAAATCCTGGAGTGATTCGAGATAGTCAAACATTACGGGGAAGGGAAACACTACTACTTCACGGAAATTCTACGTTGGTACAGCAAATGGAATAGGATGTTGTACCAGCTTCTGGCAATCAATGTATTTTCATTGGATAAACTGGGAACAACCGTCATGCTGCTCTTCATATTGCGAATGTTTAAGGACTCACCGTTTTCCTCATGAAGGTGTTTTATTTATTTTGTGTACCCTGCAGTATAGTGTAAAAGGTAAAAGTAAATTTTAGCTCTCCTTCAGGAACTTTCTTGACCTAGTATGCACTTACAGAGTTTCTAATCTCCATAGGACAACATTTGAGTCGCTTTGGCGTCATTTGCGAAAGACGGTTTTAACAGATTTTTAAGAATGGGGTTCATGGGGGTCGGAGTTTACTTTTACCCAACATTGGAAGGTTTGTGTGTATGTGTATAGGTGAGATGTCTTTCATAAGTCGCGTTTTATGTTTCTCCATTGGAGGTGCATGATATGATATGTGCTTATTTTGTCTTTAATTTTGGAATACAGTGTATTGTATATATACAGAAATGCAAGTAAGCTTCATAAATCTAAACGTGTGGTGCAAATAAAGGGAGTTAGGGGGCAAGCTATGCTTAAGACAATCCAAGACAGCAAAATCAGACGCTTGCTGTGGATCTTCTGCCCAGGGCGTGCAGGAATCAAGGGAAATGAAAGAGCAGATAATCTAGCAGGCTCCGCAAACATAAAGGGAGAGCTTACCCTTCACCCTCCAACTGTAGTAGCCCTTGTCCGAGCATTAGCTTACCAGCAGCCTTGCAGAGGACTCCTTCACGATGGAGGTTGTAATTGCAAAAGGAGTACAGCCTGGAAAAAGTAGGAGGAGCAGGCTGCATGACCCCATTAGACGCTACAACAACCTGCTGATGATGGAGACAATCAGCCTGCTCACACTGAAATGGACCCTCATGAAGAGGGACGAGGAAGCATGGAGCAACCCGTCTTCCTATGACCTCAGTACAACAACCAAGTATAAAATCCAAGTGTGTCATTAATTTTACGACCGTCTGTTGGTATTGATGCTGAATGTCTTTGCGTCCAACAGTAGTATAGGAAAGTGGGTTAAAATCCCACCAGAATGGAAAAGGATGGGTTTTTCTTGGTACTGGCTGTGTGATGTTGTCTTTTCAGTAAACCTTGTACTTCTTTAGCTCCTGTGAGCACTAATTCCCCTCAGATTCCATGATTGAAACATTGATCTTCTATACAAATTAAATAGTGTGTCATGGGAAAACAAAACACTTCATATATAGCAGTCTTTTTTGTTTTAATGGGAAACGTTTGATGCAAATAATGTTGGAGCATGGGGTGTAGGAACCTTGAAACAAGTAGAAGGTTTTACAAAAATCCTGATACCACTTTTCATAAACTAGTCAATTCAAAATAAATCAGATCTAATGAAATTAAGCGATTTATGCATCATTGGTACATTTTTGTGTCGAGAGAAGAAGAAGCAGATGTGCTCTGTTCAAAGAACTATTTTGTGGGATTTTTAGTTTTCCCCCTCCCCAAGAAAAAAAAAAAGAAAAAAGAGGATGTGTGCGCTTAAAATGTAGTTAATATAATTATTGTCCTGCCCCCACACTCGTCTATCGATTTATATGGAGCTAACAATTTTAAAGTAGAAACTTTAGTTTGAAGCGACGATGCCAATCATGTGTATATACCACCCTCAGGACCTTTGCTTGAAGAAAAATGGTAACTTTTTGTAAGATATTTTGTCATTGATTTTGGAATACGGTGTATTGTATACACAGAAATGCAAGTAAGTTTAATACATTTAAACGTGTGGTCTAAATGAAGGGAGATGGGGACAAGCTTTACTTATATCAATCAAACGACTGCTATGCAGGCATTTGAGAACTTCACAAGTAAGTTCTACTTCTGTATTTTTCGTTCAGTAGTTCCAGTTTGTCTGTCTTGCTCTATGATCCTAATCTTGTTGACGCACTCTTCTTTACCCAAACGAAACTACAACGAATGCCATGCACGTTAATCTCACGCCATGGCGGGCATCAAAGCTACCTACACCCCACAAAGGTTCTATATTCCAAACGTCTGGTGATGGCTCACGCTATTTCAAACTTATCTCAGAAAAAAGTAAAAAACAAAACAAAACAAAACAGAACGGTACAAAAATCTGGAAGATGCCACATTTTGATAACGAAACGAGGATTTGCGCGTGATCTGTTAATAAAAAGAGCAGCTCTCAAGTCAGAAACAGAGACTAGGGTGTTTTACAGAGAACGAAAAGTCGATGATTTTGAAACGAGATTTGGCGGTGAAAGGAACACACATATTCTTCTACAATAAACAGGCTAAGATTGTAATCTCAGTCTGAGAAAACTGTAATGCTATTTGGATGGCCTCAGAACAGTATGTTAGAAAGAAAGAGGAAGATAATGTAAGAAACTTAGTAGCTTTATTGTTTTCGATTTTTTTTCTGAAGTAAAACTAGAAATGCGCATCATAAATACGCATGCGCGCGCGTACGCACACACGCACGTACCCACATACATACACACACAAACACACACACACACACAC
>NW_004797357.1:588697-593028 GCF_000002075.1 Aplysia californica | reverse complement strand
TGGGGGGAGAGAGTGGGGGTATGTCAGAGTTGCTTTGTTGTTTCTTTTTGTTTCTGTCTTCTTTTGTGGTTTTGTTATATTCTGTTTTGTCTCATTTTGTTTTGGGGTTGCTTGTTTTTAAGGTGGGGCGGGGAGGCAATTGTGTTGGAAGGGGTAGTATGATCTAAAAGTAATTGGAAACAAACAAAGAAAGATTGAAATGATGCTGTTTTATAAGAATTTAACAAATGATCAAGGTTCATGATTTTTAAAAGTTATTAATTTACCTGTCTGAAACATTCATGTCTCTAAATTATCATCACACAGGTGAACAAAAATCGACGGAAGGTTTGGACAGGTGAATTAAACCGTTGATCAGATAATATCAGCGTGCATGAAAATGTTTCTGTATGCGATTTATCCAATGATAGGGAAAGACATAAAAAATAAGGAAGTTTCATAAAGGGAAGTTGGTGGGAGGGGGGGAGTGAAAGGCATTGTAGGGTGGGATTCTATTGGGGTGTGGAATCCAGGGAATTTTAAAGAGATGTATTATAGTGCACAGCGAATGGTAAGGTAAGGAGGGCGGATATTGGATGGGAGCAAAGGAGGAGAAAAACAAAATAACAAAACGGAAGGTAATCTATACGGAACAAAAGCAAATATATTGGATTTGCTGCTGTTTCTGGCGGTTGTCTATTTGTTCCGTTGTCTTGTCTCTGATCACAGATTACTCTTCTTTTTAAATTTTACCAGATGTGCCTGGCGATGTGAGAAAGGTGTCGTTACCACTTTCAAAGAAAAAGACAAAAACAAGCACGGAACATGAGAGTTAAAAAGTTTAGTGTTCCATTTGGCAAAGAATAAGTCACTTCACAATAGTAAAAAAAATAACAATTTATTTGACTGGGAAAAGATTCTAGGGAGAAATGCTGGATGTAATTGAAACGGGCTACCTTTTGGTCGTAGACTGATTTTCTGCACGTTAGTAAAAATAGTACCGTAAACCACTAGAGTTCATTCTCTAGATAAGTTCTAAAAAGAAAAGTCTTAAAATTCTACTACTGTATTTTGTAGATGTTGCCACCGGCACTGATACAAAAACCAGCGTCTGCAGTGTAGCGGTGATGCATTTTGCTGTCTCAAACCGGAGGCTCGAGTTTGATTCCCGATTGGGGACAAAATTGTTATCAAGTATCTCCGTCTTTCTGCTGGGGTGCTGCATCCCTCTCAGCCAGGGTTGGTCCTGACAGGCAGGGTCTGAAGCCTAGCTCCTACGATCTAAATTGTGTCAATGAAGGCGTTAAAAATACCTTTATTTTATTAACTCATGCAAACGTTTTGTTTCGCTTCTGAAAAGGACCTTATTTTCAGAATAAATATATTATTAGGTTTTTTTTCTTCTCTTTGTGCTTGCAGTCCTTAAAATAGTATCAAACGCGCTTTAGTAATCGTACAGTCATGTAGATGTCGTGACCAACATTTTGAGGCCGTTGTTTCGGCATCTTCGTCAGCAGATTCAACCAATGTGTGGCATAGAGTCTTTGTTTTCAGTTGATGTCTCGACTGGATCCAGAAATCTAGTCAAAGAACAGCCGTGGCGTCGGCATTCTAGTAGTTAGACTACCAAACTTGTAACAGTGGGATTACGGGTTCAGGGGTTCGAGGATACGCTCAGTCCACCGTTGTGTCCATGAGAATGGCACTGACTACGGATTCCTTTATTAGGCTCGTTCCTTTCGGAGATGGACGTTAATTTCAGAGGTATCTTGTGTTAAATAAACTTACAGTGTTGCAAGGAGTCTTAAACCTAAACAATGTCGCACTTGTTGTTGTTGTTGGTGGTGGTGGTGGTGTTGTTGTTGTTGCTGTTGCTATTGTTGTGGTTTGTCTTTGAAGCTGTGTTATTATTGTTGTTATTGTTTTTGTTGCCGTGTTGTTTTTGTCGTACATACATGTTGGGTTTTTTCTTCAATGTTGCGAGAAATATGTCACTGCAGTCTTTTAAATGTGCTCGAGCCCTGTCCATCCACCAGTCATATAACGGTAGTATAACGGAACCAGTTGTTTTCCCAGCCTTTTTTCTATTGTTTGGTCGTCTTGTCTCTGATGCACATTCTGAGCCATGGTAGAAAATTGTATTTCCAATATATGAAAAAAAGCATCATGCTGAATCTCAATTTTACCGTGTGTGATTTTTTTAAACTTAAAGTGCAGAGCCCTGCTTCGCTCTGTAAAGATAGATTATGTAGAATGAAAAGTGAATGTTTCCCTAATGAGGTATGTGTAGATGAACGAGAAATCTATAGCTGGAGACAGAAACCTGTCATATTATAACACTGTCAAGTTTTGAATTGAGCTGTGGGAATGGCGTCAGAAAAGAACAATTTTATAATCATTAATTTTGTATGGTAGATATATGTGTATTTTACGAGGCAGAGTCTTCAATTGAATGTCATTTCTCCAGTAGGATTAAGTACTAGAGTTAATATCTCCCGCTAAGTGCAAGAAGTGCAGGATTTAAGGATTGGAACAAGAACATCATTCGCACGTCAACTCAATAAGTGACACCATCTGGGTCAGTAGCTAGTGAGCCCCAAAATTTGCTTAAATGGACCATAAACCTGGGACTTGCACTCGAACCTTGTACGCTCAGCGTCAGCCAGGTCTTACCGACTGTGCAGCAGTATGAGAGATCGATATTATTATTATTCGTGTCCCAGCGTCCCCGTCCTGCCAAACTTGTCCTTGTAGTCTCTGTGGAATGGGTCAATGAGATGACTACACACCAGTGCCAACACGGAATTGCTTTTACCTGGCTCTTTTGTCATGCTCAAAAACTCTGAAAATAGCAAAGATTTGTTGCAGAATTGTTGGCATAAGTTTGGTAGCTCATTTATTTCCCGATGTGGAATATAACTTTGTATTGTGTCTGAATGTTCGCATTTAACACATAGCCGGAGAAAATCATTGAGGTATATTCGAGAGAAGGAAATAATTGATTGTAAGAGAGTCCAATGTCCGCCCATAAAAACAATAAAAAGGAATATAAAACGTGTTATTTAAAGAGGTTTTGATACCAGGAAAAGTTCAGAATATGCCTGCAAAACGTTGTTTTGTAGATGGGAGCATCAATATCATATTCTATTGATTGAATGGACAACACTTACGTTAGTTCTGGAAGAGTAAGTTTGTTGAAACGGCGTCTGTGGTGCAGTAGTTAGCTCTTACATGTAGATGAACACAGTAACATTGTGTATAACAGTTCTTCTCCTTTGTTTGCATTGCCTCGCGTCCACAATACTAACACTCTATGCTTCTCTTCACTTGACATTTTCGGTGTTCACGTAATCAACACCATATTATACTTGTTGTCTGAGCCTCTTTTTATTTCGTCTTCCTTTAAACTGTAAGTCAGACAACCACCTTTGTCGGTGCTGTGTTGTCATTCAGAGAAATAATATACACCTGTTCTTTAGAGAGTAAATGCATGAAAATACAAATTGCGTTCAAACTCTTCTCTACGTGAATTTATCTTATTGTCCATAGCAGCAACAACAAATCATTTTAATCCTGATTCCTTTAATTTCGCCGAAAAGTATTTCCCTTTGCAAATACATTGGTTAACAAACTATCAATATAATTGATAATAATCATAATTATTATTTTTATCATCAGCAGCAGTATGAGCAGCATCAGCATCAGCATCATCATCATCATCATCATCATCATCATCATCATCATCATCATCATCATCATCATCATCATCATCATCATCATCATCGTCATAAAAGTCACTCGTACTTTTTCTTCATGTTAGGAAGTGTCTTCTTTAAAAATACGATCGAGTGAGCTTATTGAGCCAAAATTGCTTATCATCCAGAACCCCAGACCGACGGCCAAAAGCTGGAGTTGCCCTCTGCCCAGACCGGTCAGGCTAGGTCAGTTTTCTCCGAGTGTGTCAAAGGTCACCTCTTCGACTCAAACTTCATAGCACCCAGGAAACGAGCAGATCTATATCTCCGAGAAACAAATGATATACATAGACTAATGAGAATTGAGCCCGCGTGTCTCCCAAAAATTCCTACGACTTGGCTGACAAAAAATTGCACTGCTTGACCACTTTATTTTAACTCTTATGCTGCGGTACCATAGATCATTAGGGCTCTGGAAAACATGACTTTTGTGTCCTGTTATAGACAGTGTGCTGGACCCGGTCATTTTATTATGAAATACGTATCTAGATTGCATTGCATTTCAAATACAAGTCCTAGTGTTATTGTGAAAGCGTGTGTGTTTAATTGTATAATATGTAATTGTAAGTGTGTGTGTGTGTGTGTGTGTGTGTGTGT
>NW_004797357.1:587737-588217 GCF_000002075.1 Aplysia californica | reverse complement strand
TATTATTATTATTTTTATTATGGGTTACTCTCAGCGGTGCGACTATATCTATAATAATACTAAGTGGTGCTTGGATTTTTAGTTTCAAAATACTCAAACCTTTTGGGCATAATTTGGTCTGATAAGTGACCTTTTTCTATCAAACTCTGTAGCTAGTATTTCAAGGTTGTATCGATTGAAAAGGTCACATTGTCAGCATGGGAATTCTAATCTCTCCAGTTTTTCGGAGAGATGGACAGTGCGGATTAAGACAGACAGCCGTAAAAGCCTTAAAAAGCTTCCTTGCTGAGAAGCTATTCTGTGGGTCTGTTGAGCTTGACGTCATTTTACGCCTCATTGTACGCTTGTGGAGGGTGTGTGTGTGTGTTTGTGTTTATGTGTGTGTATGTGTGTATGTGTGTGTATGTGTGTGTATGTGTGTGTATGTGTGTGTGTTTTTGTTTATATGTTGTGTGCATGTCTGTGTGTGTGTGTGTGTGT
>NW_004797357.1:576358-587279 GCF_000002075.1 Aplysia californica | reverse complement strand
GAGAGAGAGAGAGAGAGAGAGAGAGAGAGAGAGAGAGACTGAGACTGAGAGAGAGCGAGAGAGAAAAAGAGAGAAACACGAAAGCAGCGCCCTTCTGTCAGACTCGCAGATACAAAGGCTTGCTGGCTGAAAAGGAGAAGAATGGCAACGATAGAAACCCTTGAATAAAGAGCAAACGTCTTTGGCTTTGTTTGTGGAACAGACTCGGAATATATTTCTTTTTACTTTCGGAGATTCTGAAATGGACAAAGATCGCTTTATTCTAGAGTTACATTGTGCCCCACTTAATCTGTCGAGTAGCCCATTGTGTAACGCAGGAGGTACTCTGTTGATAAAATTGTGTTGGGGGATTTGGGGGGGTTCGTGCCTACTGTATTATGTTCCTTAGGAAATATTCTAACATTATGCGTATGAGATAACCGTTAGGCAAAAGGCTCACTGTTTATTTTGAATGTTCATTGTTACTTCGTGTTCTGTCTAAAGAAACTTTTAATCGTGTTAATTGTGTGCTGCAATAGCTAATTGTGCTCCTCTCTGGCGTTCTGCCTTCAACCGAACACAGCCTTTAATGTAATGTTTACTTTCTAATTACTTACCCAAGCTTGGTCGAATTATACTTTCTTGTCCTTTTTGTTAATTAGTATTATCCATACTCATAAAGAGAACGAATTGATGTCATCATTCACTTAGTATAATAGTGGGCAGCGTTATGGGCGGCCGAGTCAGTGGTTTGAACATTTTGATTGGCTTTGTCGTTCCTTATTTTGTTCTTAGCTTTTCTGTACGTGTAATGAGAAGAACTGTGTTTTCCGCCCTGATTACTACTCCTACTACAATTGGAGTGGTGTATTGTCTACAGGTATAAGCCAGTCTCCAGTATGTGAAAAAATGGCTTTTATGAATTAAATATGAGGGAATATGTACTCGGTAGAGCAAGTGATATTTTATTTATAATTTAACATGTTTAATGGGTTTAATGTGTTGACCAAGTCGAAGCCGGAATGTGGCGTTCTATTTCTTTTTTAGTCAAAAACCTTTCAAAGAGTGTGTACCTTCGTGTGTTTTTGTGTCCCTTCCAACAATTTAAAATCATTTCAAAATCAGTGCTTCCAAATTCCATGGTTATCTCCAATGAAAGTTTTCAAAACTCCCCAAAGAACCAACGTTCACGAGGACATAGTTGTCGATTGGAGCCATGGTAATTCACTCCGTCATCTAACTTGATAACAGGTGTACTGCTGTGTGATTTGACTTAGCATAACTTGGCTTCTTACGGCAGACTGATAGTTTTGTATCTGGGAGGTATTCTTCCCCCCCCCCCCCCCCCCCCCCCAGCCCTTTGTCTTCTCACCTCTGATGTGGTACACGAATATCATACTTCATTTAAAACATTTTTGATTTGGATCTGATGCCGTACTTTTGGGATATATCAGGTTTTGGGTTCAATTTAAAAGACGTCGTGGAACGCCCTGTTGGCCAAAATCTTAAACTAAAACTTACAGGGCACATGATTAGTTTTGAGTAACCTGAGGTCCAAGTACGGAAGCAGACGGAAATACGCGAGCTGAGCAGCAGACTTCGGAACTGTTGCATGGCACGCAATGCGGTAGCTTCTCAGCCGGCTTTAGGGGATTTGGGGCGAAACGGTTTTTGAGGGTCCCAGCGAGGAGGGAAAGTGGGTGGGAGAATGGGGAGAATATCGTCTGTGGGGTAGCGTCTGTAGCTGGTCTTGGGATTGCCGAAAAGGTGGAGGATGGTGTTGTAGTTAGGGATCGGTTGGGAAAGTGGGTACGGGGTGGACCATCTCATCATGAGTATTCAGGGTCCAGGATTTACGTTCTTCGGAACCGTGGAAACTTTCGAAATGTCCTACGCTTCCGGGAGAATCTGTAAGAAGGCGAAGTCATTTTTTTGGGTTTTCCATTTAATTCTCTGTACCAACCGCATAAACTACAGTTCAATGTACTTTTTTGCTTCTCCTTTCAACTCCGACACAAATGTTTTCTCACCCTTTGTTTTTCTCCCTCTAGACACACTATCAGCTCTTCCGTACTCCGTCGACCACGTCTAATCATAATCTAATGTGCCTTATCAAGAATGTGCCTTAAAAGATGGAGACATCTTTGACTTCATACATATTGACTCCAAACTTGAGAAATTATCTCAATCTCTCTCTTCCGCTCTCTCTCTCTCTCTCTCTCTCTTTCTCTCTCTCTCTCTCTCTTTCTCTCTCTCTCTCTCTCTCTCTCTCTCTCTCTCTATTCTCTCCGTCCCTCTGCCTGTCTCTCTCTTTCTCTCTCCCTCTCTCTCTGTGTTTCTCTCTGTCTATCTCTCTTTGTTTCTCTCTCTCTCTATCTATCTATCTATCTATCTATCTATCTATCTATCTATCTATCTATCTATCTATATATCTATCTATCTATCTATCTATCTATCGACGTATCTCTCTCTTTTTCTCTCTTTCTTTCTCTCTTTATTCATTACTTTCTTCTTTCGGTGTGTTTTAATCTTACACACTTCTATTCTTGTGTGCCA
The DNA here is from genome assembly GCF_000002075.1 of Aplysia californica. Lineage (NCBI taxonomy): Eukaryota > Metazoa > Mollusca > Gastropoda > Aplysiida > Aplysiidae > Aplysia > Aplysia californica. The sequence goes on along the minus strand of NW_004797357.1, from coordinate 584,744 downwards.
AAATACGTTACTTTCCAAACAAGTTTAGCTACAAATCCAACCAAGAAATAATAGTACCGATTTCGGAGAACCAAATATTCGAAGACAAGAAAGAAAATTACAGCTTTTGCGTTAATATGTTGAAATGCTCATCAACACACGACAAAAAGTATAGTGTTTCACTTCAGTTCTTCCTGGTTTTGATGTACCTTAGTTAACCAAGGCATTTTTGTCTCATTTAGCGATATTTGTGAATGCTGATACTTCCTTGTGCACAAAATGTTCTAATCCCTCTAAGAAAACACAGGATCTTCTGTAATCTCTAGTGATCAGCACGGAATACAAAGTCTAACAAACCAAATCTCTGTAATTCTACTTCTGACGTCGGATTTTTGTTTTTTATTTAAGGAGTCTGGAGAAAGATGAAAATTAATCATACGATATGAATCCCTTTCAAAAGCGGCCACTTTGTCACTTTTTCTAGCCAAAACCAGACGTCAGTCTACTCAGAAATCTGAGTAGAAGCCAGAAATCTTGTCTAGTGCTAAAACTTAATGTTTTGTGTCTGTCGCCAGACACAGGTCGTTAGCAATGAATATTGAAGGCGATCACGTCTCTTTTTTCACTTTATCTTCGTCAGACTCTATAGAAATCTTTCTCTACCATGAACATTTACGAGACAGATAGAGTGGACATACAATACAGGGTGATGGGAAAGGGAGAAAAGGTGGATGGTTTAATTTAGTGTTGTCTACAGACCCCCCAAAACGTCGTTCCTATTTTCCATCCAACAAACATTCTTAATGTTCCATGTCATTGTTCTGAAATTTGTACCTCATTACACGATCGCTGCACTCTTCTTTAGATAACTTTTTGTCACATTGCCTTGTCATTTTGTGTGTCTGTTTTATCGAACTATCAATCAATCTGTCTTTGTGTCTGTCTGTCTGTCTGCCTGTGTGTCTGTCTGTGTGTCTGTCTGTCTGTTTGCCTGTCTGTCTGTCTGTCTGTCTATCTGTCTGTCTGTCTATCGATTAGTTGGTAGGTCAGTCAGTTGATCAATCCTTCTGTCTATCTATCTATCAATAATCGCTCCATCCGTCTGAACTTCTTCTGATTAATCTGTATGTTAATCTGCTGGTCCCAATGGCTACCATTCTCATCTAACTATATTTTCTTCTGAATATCTATTTATCTATCTATCTATACATCGATCTATCGACCAGATTATCTGTCCGGTTTCTTTGATGTATATTTTCCGAGAGCACCCCGTCCTCATCATATTCCCTCGCATGACCATTTACTGAATTTGAAAACACCTTAACTACCTACTTTATTTTTTAAACGGATAAAGTAGAAATAGGGCTGACCGTATTCGACATAATGTACGAAACGAAACTGTGTAGAAAATGATTTCAATTTCCAAAACGAACTGAATTTGTCAAAAGATTCCTGATTCTTCACTTAGTGGTACTTATTAATCGCAATGCAATTTACTTTTGCAAAATGAGGTTCTGATAAGGTTTTCATCAGTTTCAATGTTTTGTCAATGCAAGTTTGTAATTACGAACATTCTCAGTCTTCTTGCTCTTTTTAAGTAGCTACGAGAGCAGAAAAAGTAAAGATCGAAGCTCAGTGAATGTGCTGAAGACCTGTAATCATCTATTGAGTCACCATATTATTGGTTCTTAAGTCTTATCATAGGGAAATATTTATGGGTGTGTATTTGACCAAAACACCGTACACATATTTAAAAAATGTCTTCCTCGACGGGGAAATAAGTGCACCGGTCTCAAGAATTCTTGACCTATAATACTACCCTTGGGTACGACTCGATATTTTGAAGAAAAAATTCCCGACATTTTATCGCCACTTTTCAACAAGGATGATGTCGTTTCTTTTGATATGTTTATTATAGCTAAGATTTCTTATGTTGTACTACTGTGTATATGGTTTTGGTTCGAATTCCAATGTTTTTCTTTAGCATAAGTAATTTATTGAAGACTTTTCAAGGCTCTGAACCAACATGGTTTGGTTCTATCAAAAATGGAAATATATTTTGATGCTCATTTCTTTGAGATAAATAATCTTGAATCGTAAAAAAAAAGGGGGGGGGGTATTGTCAGTATACATTTGAGGTGAGGGAATATGTAGGCACACTGCACACAAGAATCATGCCTACCAGTGACTTTTGGGTGTTTTCTTGAATCACAGCTCAAACTTATCAAACCTCTGTAAGGTGAATTTAAACGGGAGTCAATTGGTTATCTTTGTTATCGACATTTTGTTAAGGATCAAATGAAGAAATAGTATTCCGTCGCCTTGCTGTGCTAGTCCTCTTTATCACTTCAAGGTAAACAGCAGTTTACGTGGGAAAGTGCATTAGAGCCCCAACCTTTCTGCTGTTATTCTATATCCCAACTAGTGTTAATAATGAAAGAAAAGATCGAACTATTCTACATAATATATAATCGACAAACACGTTAAAGTTCTTTTTACAGTTAATCCCAACACTTGATCCGAAACGTTCCTGGCGCTAGAATGGCCTTTCTACCATTTTCTCTTGTTTTCGAGCGAAGACATTAATGAGTAGTGAACGTTATCGATTTATGCCTCCACATATCCGTCAATAATTATACATGAAATTTACAAAACCAAGACTTTTGGCACTCAAATATGGGTAAACTATCGTAATGGATAAACGAAAAGCATGCTCACGAAAGAGGAAAATAGTACTGACGTTTTCCTTCTCACATAATAAGGTTTCCTGCTTTTAAGATTGGACCATTTTTGCTTGGTACCGCCGATTAATAATCTTTTGAGAAAAATTATTTAAACAAATGCAGCCTTCAAGGTGGCAATACCTGAGGGTTTTTGTTAAATATCAGAAGTAGTATGTTTCACATTGACTGCTTTTTCGTTTACACCTCTTGGCACTAAGACATGTTCTAAATATTTCGGGAGAATAACATTCCTTATTGGGGCAGCCTACTTTGCCGCGTACATAAAAAGTGGGCTAAAGAAAAGCATAGTCAATGAGCTCTGGCTGCAAAGCCTGCAAAAATCATAAACATACTTACTTTTAATTGTACTTTTTCCCTCCTCTGGCATCCTTAGGATGTCGAGGGGAGGTGCAAGTTTCGGTCCTGTGCTTGGTGTGTAGCGCCTGTGATATATATGTTATGTTGTTCCAGGACCCTTTTAATCCCATCCAGCTAGGTCTTTTTTGGTCTTCCTCTTGATTTAAAGCAGGATTCTCGAGTGTTGTATGCTGTAGCCGCTAGTTATTTCTGGGGCATTCTGGTTCGATGTCCAAACCATTTGACTCTACGAATTTTATAACTGCAGGTATTCCAGTTTGTTGACGTATGGTTTCGTTTCTTATGCGATCTCTTCTGGTGTCGTTGAATGTTTTGCGGAGACACCTCATTTAGCATGCATTGATTTTTCTTTCTTGTGCCTTGTTTAGAGGCCATGTTTGGCACTGGCATGTTAATGCTGGTATGAAGATGCTGTTGATTAGCTGGGATTTCACTTCGATTGGGATGTTCTTGTGACTGAGCTGGGGTGCTAGCTGGTAGGTCACTGCAATTGCTTTCATAGTCCATGCGCCCATCTTGTGTGAAGATGCTTCCCAAATATTTATATTCCTCTAATTGTTGGAGCAGTATTCCATCAATAATTATGTTGAGCTTCCCTCATAAACATAAAAGGACAAAAACAAAACAAAAACACGAGGGTTGTCAGTTATTGACTATAGTAGATGGTGTCGAGGATGGCAAGAGGGAAACAGGACACAAGTGACTGCATACGTGCAAAAAACACCAGCAGCCGTTCAATAACTCCTATGAGATTGCTGAAGACATTTTTTTCAACGGTCTGTTTTGTTTCTGCAAACTGATCTCTGGGGTATTAGTTTAGGTTCTTTGCCCTATGACGCTAAAGGCGTGGGCTCGATTCCCATGTATGGAAAACTGTTCTATCGAATAAATCTGTCTTTGTGATGAGATGATGTAACCCCCCCCCCCTCCTCCTTAGCCCCGTTTGGCAGCTTGCCTCCTACGTGGTCTAATTAATTGAGAAGACAGTCATAAAACCTTTTTCAGTTATTTGTTCATACAAATAAATCACAGACGTAGGGTAACTGTCGAAGACGATCGAAAACATAAGCAACATCCACCTTTGAAATAGTTCCATTTAGTCGTTCGAAATGTGGGTCTATAATTCGTCTTTGGGGGAGGCTGAAGCCTAAAGGAGTCTAGGTTAACACTATTTAGAGCTCAGCTCACTGTGATCTAGCGGTAAGGCGCTTGGCTGTCGTACGCAAAAAGCCAATGTTTGATAACCGTATGAGGAGAATTTTTATCAAATTGATATTTTGGTCTTTCTGCTTGGACGTTGTATCTCACTCTGTCTGTCTGTCTGTCTGTCTGTCTGTCTGTCTGTCTTTTTCTCCTATCTCTCTCTATCTCTCTCTATCTCCCTCTCTCTCTCTCTATCTCTCTCTCTCTCTCTCTCTCTCTCTCTCTCTCTCTCTCTCAGGCCAGGTCGGCCCGTACTTGCAGAGTCGACGCCCGCGTTACAATTTATATAAACCGTGTTTATTGAGGAATAAAACATACTAACTAACTCAATATCAGCGGTCAACAAGCCGCTGCTCATATTTTGGATGGTGCTGCCGGTTGTATTTTGTCTACAATTTGGTAGAGAGTCAGTAGTTGAGATTAATTTAAGAATAAATGTTGGGAGATGGGAGGAGATACTTCTTTACTGTTTTTGTTTTGATTTTGGTAGGAGCGTAGCGAGGAGTCTTTGAGTGTGCGTGTGTGTGTGTGTGTGTGTGTGTGTGTGTGTGTGTGTGTGTGTGTGTGTGTGTGTGTGTGTGTGTGTGTTGGGGGGGGGGCAGGGGTAGCACATAAGTTTGGGTTTGTCTTCTTTTTTGTGGAGGGGGGAGGGGGGAGGGTTGTTGGGTCACCTATTACGATCTGTGAGACAATAACGTGTTCAAGACAAAGTTTTTGTAAAACATGTCCCTCAGTGACCTTTTACGTCTTGACACTTTTTGAGAGTGATTTACTTTTATAAGTTTCATTTTTTTTAGAGCTAGACTGCTTCATTTGACACCGTAAAACTTAGTAAACAAGTCCCATAATGCATTGCTGTTTAGAGCAAGAACACCTTGTCTGAATATAAAAAGAGTAGAAGGGCCGTTTTTAATTGTCCATCATATAGCTGAGATAAGGGATTTTCAATGTTGGGATGCTGCATAATAAAACTATTCATTCCCCCAACAGACAAAACGACACCTCCCTCCCACTCCCTGTCTTTCAATTAAAAAGACCAGATTAATATTTTCATTCCTTCCATGATAAAAAGAGACTTCTCTTTAAAAGGTTTGAGTACTGTCCTGAACATTGAAAAGATGAAACTCGTTTGACCATGGCTCTTATCCTGTTAAAAAATATTGATTTTCGATGTATGACAGTAAACTATAGCCTACCATTCGGAAGTGACTTGATTTAGTACGCACATAAGAGGTCTCCATTCTGTTCCTGCCTCTTTTGCCTTCTTATTTTTTTACAGTGAGAGCTGGATATTCAGGGCCTTTATGTCTATGCAAGGGCCCCAGAAAGTAACTTACCTTGTCCTAACAAGTTTCCTTTTTGGAAGGAATGGACCACTTGTGCTTGTTTCACTATTTCCTCGTTGGATTTCTTTTCCTGTCATGAAATTCTCAAACGTCTTCTAAGAACCAACCACATGTCTGTTGTTATATTTCACTATCTTTGGCAATTGCACAATAGTCACAGCCATATAGAAAGGCTGACCCAGCAAAGCCTTTAAAATTTCTTATTTTGTTTATTATAATTTAGATTTTTTCGATTTTTAAGAATTGGACTCACATTTTTAAGTCTTTAAATTTGTTTAAATTCTTCGTTTTAGTTCTGTAGAACATTTAATTTGGAATCGAATCTTATGATATACCCAAGCTACTTGAACTTCCACACGTGCTCGATCTTTTCATTGCAAGTAAGATTACACATTTAATAATAATAATAACAACAACAACAATAATAATAATAATAATAATAATAATAATAATAATAATAATAATAATAATAATAATAATAATAGCAATAGTCTTATTAAAATGAAGTTAATCTCATGTGTGAGGTATACATTTTTTACACGGGTGCCCAAAAATTTACAAAAATATGATTAAGTTAAGAATTGCCACTAACGGTTACGTGGGCATATTTTCAAAATTCGGAAATTACCTTTTGATTTTTCAGAATTGATAGTTTTTCCTGTAAATCGAAGGTCTCGGGTGTTTTCACTCTGCCATTAGCCATTTCATATTTTACTGGGGACTACTTCCTTTTCGGTTTCTGCTTCTTCGTGTGTGTGAGGCAGGTGCATTGACGTTGTCAACATTTGGCGCGTATTTGGTTCGTAGTTTTTTAATAGAGCAAGACTCTAGATCTAGATCTCTCCATATCCTAGATGTATTTGGAGCACAGAATTCAAGACTGATTTGGAGTAGTTAGCAAGAACAGAAGTGTGGTTTGTACATTGTCGTATGTGTGTCACACAGTTTTTTACAAAGCTGCTTCTACGGTTTCCAGATCTAGAATCTCGATATCTAACTCTGTTTGGATGTGTCCTTCGCAGTGTCGATGGGTACTTCAGGTCAAACTTCATTATTTGACCTTTTCTAGATATATATTTGGTGTAGTGATGGCCCCAACACGTTAAGTTCGTTTAAACCCACAAAATATTCACTTCGTTGTATTCACGTGTTCAAAATTTGGAGCGTATTTTCTGCATAGCGTTTTATAGAGCAAGGCTCTATATCTAGACCTCTATATCCTAGTATAGGCCTATTTCCGTCAGGTATGCCACCCATAAACTGACTTTGCGGAAAGACAGCATAGTAATGTTGCTTAGAAATCTGTACCCCACAAACGGCCACTGCAACGGGACTCAATATGTGGTTAAACGTCTTCATCAACATACCATTGATGCTGTCGTTCTTTGCGGTCCAGTCCACATGCCGGAAAGAGACGTTTCATCCCAAGGATTCCCCTCAAGCCTTCAGACAACATATCATTTCCCTTCCCTTCCTTAATATAAATGCAACGGAAACAATTTCCGGTTAGACCTGCTTTTACTGGGCGATTAGTTGTTTTTCACATAGACAATAGTATGTCGCAGTGAGTTGTGTTGAGTCCAGGGACTCTATTAGAATACATGCAAACAGACCGGCTGCCCTAGACCGAGTTTCAGATTGCGCATATACTTGCAATGTTTCTTACATAGAGGTCTTTCGGCAATACATCCAGTACAAACACTTCATTTTGGGATTTTGTATCTCTATATCACCGTTCATAGAACGAGTCTGAATCTTTTAATAATAATAATAATAATAATAATAATAATAATAATAATAATAATAATAATAATAATAATAATAATAATAATAAGCTGATCCACCAATTCTGACGATGACCAAAACATCTGCAGAGGAGAATAATTATTATTTTAGCGAAATAAAAAAGTTAGAAGAATATAAAGTAAAGAGGACTTGTGGTTTCTGTTGTGGCCGATGAAAGCAATTCTGGCAGAAGAAATTTTACCACATATTGAACATTTAAAGTCTCCACTTCCGCTTGTGGGTTTGCGCAGCTTGCGGGCTTCTCTCTTGGTGTGATTACCTGCTAAAAGAACACATAAAAGGTTATTTGAACCAGAGTCACTCCCCCCATAGCCCAGGATCACATCAACTGAACTGACGGCACCCTAAGACCCATTATTCATTGTTTAGGTTTAATGCCCCTTTCAACACTGTACGGTTATTTTAAGAGGCAGAACCTCAGAATCCAATGTCCACCACCAGTGGGACCAAGTAGAACTGGTGGAGAGCCTTAAAAACTCTAAACAAGCCGGAACGTTCCGTTGGGGATTCAAACCAAGGCCATCCTATTCGTAGTCCAGCATGATATCAACTGAATCAACCCACTGGAACGGAATAGGCCTGTAAATTTAGAATGTAAATAAGCAGGCTAAAAAAAACCCCAAAAAACAACGGAAGCAGATGAAGTTCAGAGAAAAGCCCGACAGTGAAGCCTTATAAGAGAGATGTAATAATGAACAACATTTTCTCTCCGATCGGGTCATCTAAGCGGGGAGTTTAGCCCACTGATGCATCTTCCATCTAAACATCTTGGTTACAACGGCCACATTCGATTGACATTTTTCATCTGTCTATTTGGTTGCTTTTAAAGCTTCATGAAGGCGTACGGAAGGGGATAAAATGTAGAACACTCGCCTGGCGATCTTGGTTACGGCTTATTATTATCTTCTTGGAAGATCTACAATAACTTATTACATCGTATTTCCAAATAAT
>NW_004797357.1:571499-573721 GCF_000002075.1 Aplysia californica | reverse complement strand
TAACTAATTGATATTCAAGTTTTCTTCCATTAAAATCTTAACGCTAGCAGAGATCTGTGCTAAAAACACCTTTAGAAAATAGGTTCCTTTTAGTCTCTTGCTTGGGGATCTCTCATGGAAAGAGAAACAGGCTCTTTATTTGCTGAACTGAATGATGTAGTGAATTTGTGATTTTTGCCCCATCGTGAACTGAGAGGCATTCGACCTTTTACTAAGCTTTTCTTTCTTCTCAATTCGTTTTCCTCCTTTATCTTCATTTTTACAACTCAAGTTTAAAATATAATTCTAAAATCTTAGGAACAGCTAAAGTATATATATAGTAAAAATTAGAAACTGTTTGTAAGCTTACAGGAAGTTCCACATCTTTCCGCTTAAATTCATCAACTAGATCTACCGCTTTGCGTTTCGATTTTAATTTTCTAGTAAAGTTTTTAAAATATCATTTCAATGTTTATTGCAACAATTATCAGGTTTTAGCATACCTGATAAGTGGCAACATGGCTTTCTTCAACAACTGTCGTAACTCACATTTTCAAACCTCTCTAACCTCTACGCTTCCTTTTACATAATATTTCTTCTTTTTTTCCTCCTTTTTCTCGTCCCTACAAGCTCCTATCAAATGACTCTTTTGTCTTCAGAAATTTGAACAGAACGATAATAATATTGTAATATCTCAATAAGGGAGTATTAACAAAATGTAAGATTGTAAAATCATCAGAACCCAAAATATAATCTTTATAATTCCCCACATTGGTATGATAATATTCCATCTGGAAAATTACGGTCCGTTAGCAAAAGACAAACTAAAACTGTGCCTTGAAGTTTTATTACTTTTTAAAGGAAATAGCTGTTCCTTTAGTGTGGAATCTCTCCCCCCCCCCCGAAAAAAGCCCTGCTTTTATGAAAGGTTTATTTTACAATAGTAAAATGATCTGACTGTACAGACTATTAAATGGGCCAAATACAATAGTAAAATGATCTGACTGTACAGACTATTCAATGGGCCATATTTAAAACTGTTCTTAAACCATAACATTTTAAAACCTTAGTCTAATTGTTCTTTCAACAGTACGTTTGACCACCATCCAGAAAGATTGTCTTTTCATGCTTGTGTTTGGGACCTGATTTCGGGTGTATATTATACTAAAATATGTATTTAAAATTACTGTTGGTCATTGAACGGGCTTGTGTGCATGAAGCATTACATTGTGTAAGCTGCTATTTTGTTTTGTTTTTTGTAATTTTATTTTGTTGTGAAGCTTTGAGAACCACCAAAGAGTGGGCGCTATAGAAGTGATATTTAGTAGTAGTAGTAGTAGTAGTAGTAGTAGTAGTAGTAGTAGTAGTAGTAGCAGTAGCAGTAGCAGTAGTAGTAGTAGTAGTAGTAGTAGTAGTAGTAGTTGTTGTTGTTGTTGTTGTTGTTGTTGTATTGTTGTGATTGTTTGTTATTGTTGCTTAAAATATTGTTCCCCGAAGTTAAGTACACACGTACTCTTATAAAAACAACAGAATCATTACACTTATTAAATTAATACACAACAAAGTAGAGCAAGTATTTCCTTCACCGTCATTTGAAGTAACAGGTAGTTTTACATCTAACACCTCTACATTAATTACCCACTCCGATATTGGATCAGCTCGCAAACACACCGTTTTCCTAGCGGGCTGACATGTTTGCGGTTTGCAGTAATGGACGCTTTGTTTTAAGCCGTCAGAAGCCCAGAAGCAGACTCATTTAGGCTGTCAATAGCCCACAGAGGACGCTTCTATGCAGACATGCCCACTTGCATAAATCTATCAACCAACGTGGTACGTGATAACGCAGCTACGAGGTAGTAAGGGAAACTCGTTTGTAAATGTTTGAAGAGTGATTGAGTGAGGAAAAAATGCCCTGCAGAGGGGATGCCGGTTTTTCAGCTGGTTGAGTCTGCTGGCAATAACTTTATGACGTGTTTGTGCATACAAAGAGTCTAACAGGTATTCTGACGTAAAACAGAAACGTCAGAGGACGGTATGACGTCAGGTGATTTTGGAGAATTACGATGATGATTCTGGGACCGCGACAAGGGAGAATGTTTCGTACGAGAGTGAGGGAAGGAAGAAAAAGTAGGGCTGGTAAGGCAAAATACCCTCACGTACACACACACACACACATACACACACACACACACACACATACACATACCCACTCACAGACATACACATACGCGCGTGAACGCTCT
>NW_004797357.1:565998-567761 GCF_000002075.1 Aplysia californica | reverse complement strand
AGAGAGAGAGAGAGAGAGAGAGAGAGAGAGAGAGACCTACGCGCATGCGCGTTTGCCCAAAAATAATATTAATACACTTACCCTGCCTGTGATGCCTATGCTAGGACAAAGATACAGTCCAGTTACAATACCATACCTAGTAAAAGTAACGCACCCTTGTCCAAGAACAATGATTTATAACAAATGGGCAATTTTGATCAAATGCAGTCAGAAACGGCTTTTGAACAAGAAAATTAAAAGTTGCATGTTTGAAGTTGAAATTTGCCAAGGGTTTTGTTGTTGTTTTGTTTTTGTTTTTTTGGGGGGCAAGTTTTTTTTTCTTTTGTTTTTCTGATTTGATGTTATTCGTGCTTTCACAGACAAAGCACACTCGGTACAAAACTCATCAAAGTCAAAGTCGTACAAGGGGGCTCTCGTGGCCTAGAGGTTTAGATGAGGTGTTCGCCTCTCATTCAAAGGTCCTGGGTTCGAATCCGGGTAGTAACCGAAAAATGTTCTTCTCTAAAATTGTCTCCTTTCACCTCCTTTCCTGCTCTCTAGTAATGTTCTGTTGTCTGCTTTCGTCTCCGCTTTCTGCCACCACCCCCTCACCTCCCTTGACCCCTCCTCTGGGCTTCTAACTCTTTCTGCAGTCTTCTACTGCTGCTCCCTGGCTCCTTCTCACTGCTGTCTTTCAGCCACACCCCTCATCTTCTGGTAGGAAAGATCTACACCTGGCCTTCTCGTACAAGGGCGAAAAATCTCGGAGGGCCTGTTTGCAAGTTGCGCTCGTTAAATATCCCTTGGTGGTCTAAAATTGACAAGAGTTGGCTTCGGCCGCCACTCGGGCAAAATTCAAAATTTCCTACCAACTGAAAAGTTTAATGTGTTCCGCGCGCTAATATGACCGTAAGCAGTCGCGAGCGTCGTAAAACACTTACCATGTAGAATGGGGATAAGTATTGCAGTTGGGTCCCTCTGTCGAGTGTTTAGCCTGCTGGGCTGACCTGTAATCATGAGATAGCGGTTTCTTGGGCTCGAGGCTCAGTTTGGCCCGACGTTGTGTCATTAGGTACGAATTGTACCCAACTTTCCTTGTCTCGCTCGGTCCGATCAGTGAGGGACGCTGAATACAAAGACCCTGCTTGTAAATTAAGCGTACAGTATTCCAAGGGGTGTTCAACCTATGCAATTTCCTTTTTGGCAGTTTCACCAGAAAATGTCCAAAGTATAATAGAAATGGGAGATACAACACGAAATCTAACATTTACGACTAAAAAAACTCCCTCAAATGACGTGAATTTGAGTTGGTTTCCGTCAATTGGGCTTCGTAGCTTTAAAAAGAAAGTAATGTTTTGTTACTATGAATAAGTAGTCGTCACCAGAGACCATTGGAAGAAAGGGAGACAATTTCAGCTAAATCCCGAATTCCCTTTTGCTTTCAAGGCACGTGTTATTTTCTCCACCAACTCACGCTGAGCCAGCCCTGGGCTCGGAGCAAGTACTCACTGGTCCGTGCCGCTAATGCCAGAAAAATCGGGTTATGAGACCTTTTCCTTTTTCTCCCTCCAACCGGCTTCTGTTTTTGTTCCCTCTGTCGTTCATTTCTGTCTGTGTTGTTTCTTTCTGTCAGTCTGTTTGTTTGTTTGTCAGTCTGTCTGTCTGTATGCACGTATGTCTGTCTGTCGGGTATTATACACTGTGTATGATTGTGTATGTGTATGTGTGTATGTGTTTGTTCGTTTGAGATGGAACGAGAGAGAAAGAGAGAGAGAGAGAGAGAG
>NW_004797357.1:563998-565656 GCF_000002075.1 Aplysia californica | reverse complement strand
TGGGTGTGTGTGGGTGTGTGTGTGGGTGTGTTTGTGTGTGTGTGTGTGTGTGTGTGTCTCGGTTGATAGGAGAAAATAGAAAACAACAGCTCGCCTCTCACATTGAAGTCCAAACTGTGAACTCATCTTTTCAATTCTTTTTTAAACAACGCTATCCCTCCCTCCACTAAATCTTCTTACTCATCCTTCCTCTTTTTTTTTCTCTCCTCCGTCTCTCCCTCCGACGGCCCTTCCTAAACCAGCCCTCCTATTCGCCCCGGCTAAACTTGCTGGTCTGGTTTCGAGCTAGCGTTGGGCCCCTCTATTGCTTTACCGTCTGAATTATTGATATCCAGTGAAATTTTCATCACACTTGTGGAGCGTCCTCGCCTCCCAGCGTCTCCACCACCCATCTTTTTTCTGTCTTGATTTTTTACTGTCTACAGCTTAAGTTGAGTGAACACTTGTCCGATTTTGTAGCGAACTTTTGTCCGATTTTGCAATGAGCATTTTCCCGATATTTCAATGAACAGTTGTCCGATTTTGCACAAGCACCTGTCCGATCTTTTAGTGAACATCTGTCCGATTTTGCATAAAAAAGCTGTCCGATTTTGTAAGAATCGTATAATGACTTATAGCCATTCCTGTAAGATTTTTGGAAGATTATGCGGACACGGCTTTTTCGGGTCTCATTCAGTTTTAAGGATGCTCGATTGTTTTTCTGCGGCCTCTAGCCTGCGAATGGCATCATCCTCTGTGAAGGCGTATATATGGAGCTCATGGTAAAGAGCTCAAGATAATCCAATTCTGTGTCCCCGAACACGACGACTGTTTGTCGTGGCCTCAATGATATTGATAACGAATCAGTAACTTTTCACTGGCGTTTGCTGAGTAAGGATTGCATTCTTCGCCGATGGGCGTAAACGATGTGAGTTCGATTTCAATGTGGAAAAGTCTATGCTGTTACTGGCATCTTTTATTTAGTAGTTGAGAGCTTTGCTGTCTCACGCAGGAGTCTTGAGTTCGTATTGTTGGCATCCTGCTAAATTAGGATGTCGATGAATCCCCAACAAAGTGTTATTGAAACGTTTACCCCTTTCCAAAACAAATGCACGGCTTTTGTAACCTTCATGTAACTTAAACGTTCGCTTTCATATTACTACACCAGATCACACATTTCCATTTGAAAGAAGTCGTTGTTGTTTGAAATATTTATTGTCAAACGTTCACTGGTGCCTGCTTGAGGCTGTCTTAATATATGTGTGTTCACTATAGACGCTTGTTAGGCCCAATGTTAATTTCAAAGCCTACTGTTAAGTTAAACAATTGAAGATGAGAGGCTATCTAACTAACTAAACAACCAACAAACTGGATAACTATAAATGTACTTGGATATTTTAGACATATTCAGTGCGTTAAATAAATATATATCTTTTTGTTTTTTGACCAATATACCTACCCGGTGCTAAAGTATATGCATAACGGTGGATTTGTCTGTTTATGTCATTATTTTAATCTCACACGCTTCCATGGATTTATCAGTCTAATTATTCACCTGTCTATCAGTTTCAGTATTGTCTACATCTCTGTCTGCCTTTGAATTCAGTAATATCTTCATTGTTGTGTGTATGTGCTTATTAGCTCTCCGTCTCTTTCAGTTCCACCGCCCCAACCCCTCC
>NW_004797357.1:560164-561611 GCF_000002075.1 Aplysia californica | reverse complement strand
ACACAAACACACACACACACGCACGCGCACACAGACACACAAACACACACTAGTATGTATGTTTATGCATACAACCGAGCAGGCAAGCATAGAGGCTCCCAATTAGGCAGACAGACAGACAAATAGACAGACAAACAAATATGCACACAAACATACACTCAGGCAGACATACAGGCTTCTAACCTTTCTTATTTCCCTGGTTTCCTGTTTTGCTTCACCATGAAGTAAACAGAAGTATCACCACTACCATTACGGTTACTGCCCCTGAGGGGTTTATATTGGGGTACCAGCAGCGAATCTACCCTCCCTTTGAAGACAATCCTATACTAAATTGAGGATGTGGCTACCTGCTTCTTTTTGCTCTAGCTTTTAGTCTAGACACGTCCCTGCTTGTAAAGGAACTTCCCTCAATGATAACATGGTTTCGTTTTCTGGATATTTTGACTTGAATATAATGTGGATGTGTCTAAACTGGTTCAAGAAAATCAATCCAAACAAAACTCTACATTGATTTAGATACGGTAAATATCGACTATGAAATTAATTGTAAAGTAGTGCATTTTACTCTTAATTGTGATTATATTGAAAATAACTTGTTAATCAATCAAAGGGTATGCTTTGCGTAGCGATGCTTAGAGTTGCCTCGTATAGTCCTTCGTGTGGCGCCAAAAGTTGGTTCTGCTTGTTTTCTCTTTTTCGTCTGGTGTCCTTGTTTTTTCACGCACCAAATGGCCGTTATCAAGCCCATTCGTTTCATTTTAGTGAAACTCAAACTATGTACATTCAGCTGTTCGAAATATGACTTCCCGCTTTTTATACAATCACTGATCGTGTTTCGTGGTTTTAACCGACATATTCCATCAATCGTTTGTAATCTTTTTTCCTTGGGATGTAGGAAATTCTTTTCACAATAAGCCAAATCTCCGCGATTTTACAGTACAATACGTGTTCACCGTCGTATTTCTGTTCCGAAAGATTCATTTCATATTGTTGAATTTGGGAATAAAATATTGCTTCTATTATGGGTCTACCGAAGAGAGAGAAACAATCGTTTACAATATAGAAATGATTGAATGGCTCCTGTGTTGCAGTGGTAAAGCACTTTGCTGCTGCATGCAGAAAACGTGAGTTTATATTCTTGTGTGGGGAAGTTATTTTATCGAGTCCCCATCTGTTTGCTGGGCCGATGTGAAAGTGGTGGAATGGTACAGGTCGCTACTATTAATACTATCAGTCTATTTAAGAGACGAGACCCCCGAGTTTAAGGTCCATCTCCGAAAGGACGGAACCAAATAGGAAATTTGTGTTAAGTGATGCTCGAACCCTAGAACCCGCAATCTCACGATTATGGGTCCAGTAGTCTAACTACAAGGCTACCAACGTCACCTAAGCTGATGTGTCCCTCTTGTTGTTACTAGCAACGTTAGAGCAGTCCGCCTCCCCCCCC
>NW_004797357.1:555911-557556 GCF_000002075.1 Aplysia californica | reverse complement strand
AAGATCTATCTATCTATCTATCTATCTATGTATGTATGTATGTATGTATGTATGTATGTATGTATGTATGTATGTATGTATGTATGTATGTGCGTGTATTTAAGCGTTGGTATGTGTGTTTATGTAAATGGTGGCATGCTTGTGCATGTTAGCGTTAGTGTGAATGAGACTGGCATGCATACACTAGGTATAATTCTAATTTTATATATTCGCCATCGTAAAGGTCCCAATGCTACTCTCACAGCGTTGAATGCCCGTGTGTGTAGCTTTTGGGGCAAGTGAGCATGCTTTTGAGTGTGAGTTTATAAAGCTTTTTTGGTGTGTTCTGTTTTCTATGGGAGTGCTTGATCGAGGTGCTAAGATCGAGAACGGTTTACAAACGAAATAAATGGATGGAAAGAAGGAAGGAAGGAATTAATGAAAAAAATGAAAGAGGGACGCTTGGGGCGATGAATATAAAAATAAAATTAGCATGAAGGATTATTATTTTTGAATTTACGACATGATCTGTGGGAAAGAAGAGGGCATTGATTCCTTTAGCTGTCTATTACTTAGAATTTGTTTTTATAAATACACGTTTTCCATTTTTTTACTTTCTGTATCTTTACTTATTTGATATTTTCTATATTATTAAAAGGAGGGCATTGGGATCGGGGTGTTCCGTTTATTTTTTACCTCATGAATATTATTATTTCTTTACAAATGATACGAAAACTGCAGAACTTCTGGATTCAAATTTAATTTCGTGTCGGATAAGACAGATAATGAGTCATCCGCTAAGTAGTCCAGCATGGTACATATGTATCAACTTGGTTATCGGGGGTCTAATTTGGATTACAGACACGTCCATTTCATTATTGGGAAAATCTGCAAAGCAAAGTATTAACACCATAAAGTTTTAAATGATGTAATTAAAAAAAAATACAATAGAGAATCTAAGAAGTGTTACTGTAAACAGTAAGAATAGTTCATCAAAATTTCTCCTTATCTGTTACGAAAGTAAAAAGAAGAAAAAGAACTGAATATCCATAGAGTAAAAAAAAAGAGCGGGGGGATCCGAATTCCGGGTTGTTCCAACACTTTATAAGAATATTAATAAGCTGTCATTTTTTTCCAGCTTATATATTATTCATTCACGCTTTTTCTGCGGTATTTTGTAACTACTTTTATTTTGTAATTATTTCTAATTTCTTTGTTTTTGTTTATTGGTTGTTGTTTGTTTTTGTGTTTATTTTCGTTTGCTTTTGTTTGTTTGTTTGTCTTTTTGGTTTTGTTTTTTGTTGTTTTGGTTTTTTGGGGGGAGTGTTGTTGGTTTTTTCCCCCGTGGGGGGTAAAATAGGGGACTAATATTAAGTGACAGACTGCCATCCACTTTGTGGAAAGAGCATTGAGCGCCTCGGGCTTTGGAAAGTGTGTTAACGGTTGATGCCAATGCTGGTGATGCTGGTGGTGGTGGTGATGATGGTGAATTAATTGGCGTCGTGGGCCCCTTAAAGATGTAGTTAATTCCTTGAAGTGGGTACTCAAAGAGAGGGCTTAAAAGAGAAGGGAAAGGTGGGGGAGGGAGATAGGGAAGAAGGAAAGAGAGAGAGAAAGAGAGAGAGAGGGAAAGAGAGAGAGAGAGAGAGAGAGAGAGAGAGAGAAA
>NW_004797357.1:553454-554665 GCF_000002075.1 Aplysia californica | reverse complement strand
TCCCTCTTTCCCCCTGCCAATAAAAACAAGAAACAAGCAAACAAACAAACGAACGAACACAACAACTACAACAAAAAACATCAAGAAGTCACCAAAATCAACAAGCCACTGTGGCCAACATAATATAACCACAGATGGACACACGTTTTATAATAATATAAAGGCAGGCACAGCTGCACAAGTCATTCTTGTGAAGGAAGCCTTTGACCGAGTGAGATGAAACGGCCATCATCAAAAACAAATGGGAAATAAACAAAAATCAATAATCATATGCAGGTCATACAAGAAAGGTGGGGGAGGGGGTGGTCAAAGGAGGGGGTGGGAGAGCGGCATTGCGAAAGTTAGTAAAAATGGGCGAGCACGGGTGTGCTTGGGAGAGGAAAATCAATTTGTGGACGTTTGACGGGAGGGGAGTTGTTTTAATAAAGTTTAACGGCCATCTATGAAAGGAGACCATTTCTGACCCATCAGGGATTCGAACCTAGTGATGGTGTGTGAGTGAATTAGTGAATTAGTGAATGAGTGAGTGAGTGAGTGAGTGAGTGAGTGAGTGAGTGAGTGAGTGAGTGAGTGAGTGAGTAAGGGAGTGAGTGAGGGGGTAAATCGGGGAAGGAGCATCGTAAACGCAAAAATAAACGAGTAGGTGAAATAGGGCGAAGATGAGTGAATAAGTGAAAGAGCAAGTTGATGAATACGCACGAGAGAGGCAGTGGTCGAGCGAGACAGAGTAAGTCGCAAGTGAATAAGTAAGTGCAGATTCTGCGCCTTTTCACTAGCCTCAACGATCAAGAAATACCCACTAAGGGAAAGAATAAGATTGCCGCCAAGAGAAAATTATAACCAGGATCGAAAAAGCAATAAGGAGATAGATAGGAGAGAGAGGGAGGAGGGGGGAGGAGGGTCATAGACGGGAACAGAGAGAAAGAGAGAGGGACAGGGACAGAGAGACACCCAACGAGAGGCAGAGAAAAAAAAGGGGAGGGGGCGGCTGAAGGAAGGGTATGAGACTGACAACAGAACAATAACAGACTGACAGACAGACAGACCGACAGACAGACAACAGAGAAAGAGAGACAGGGTAGAGACGCAAAATTAAAGCATAAAAACAGAGAAAAAGAGGGAGACAGACAGAGAGAGATGGGCCGATAGACAGAGAGAGGGAGAGAGAGAGAGAGAGAGAGAGAGAGAGAGAGAGAGAGAGAGAGAGAGAG
>NW_004797357.1:551925-553179 GCF_000002075.1 Aplysia californica | reverse complement strand
AGAGAGAGAGAGAGTTGGAGGACGGCGGGGCCCCGTTTTCCCGCGCAACTCCCAGCCACCCAGCCACGGGCGCTGGAAGTCAGCTCGGTCCGGAGTGTGTCGGTAATTAAGCCTGCGCCTCGAGTGATCTGATTTCTCTCCCTGATCAAACTTTCAGCGACTGAGCCTTTTGATCGTTCAATGTGATTTTGCTTTTTGTTTTGTTTTGTTTTTTCCAAGCTTTCTTTTCCACGCCTCGCACAGGGTCGGCAGGTGTGAACGATCGCAGACCCCTCTCTGTGTCGTCGGAGGGAATCGTCGTTTCGGAGTTAAAGTTTTTTCTTTACCTCGTTCGATTTTTCTCCTTTTTTTGTAAGCTGTCGGATGCATTCGTGTAGATATATTTCTAGTGGTTGGCGCGGGTGTAACACGCTGCCGTAGTGTGTTGTATTCTGGCTGTGGATTTCTGCTGTAGCAGGTGATGTGTCGGGAATTCAATAGATGGATAATAATGGGTTTGTCTTTTCACTGGTGTATGTGGATACTGTGTGCGTGTGTGTATGTGTGTGTGTATATGTGTGTATTTGTGTGTGCGCACGTGTGTGCGTGTGCATGCATGTGTGTGTGTGTGTGTGTGTGTGTGTTTGTGTGTGTGCTTGCGTGTATGTGTTTGTATGTGTGTATTTGTGTTTGTTCTAAATCTATGCTTGCTTGTTTTATAGTGTTGTACTGCGCTTTATAATTTCTAATATAGATTAGACTCTCCGTGGACCTGTTGTGTCTGCTTTTGAAAATAAATTTATTTCACATCTAGAATCTAGATCTATAAATCAGTAGGCCTATTTTGTTTCTTCATTTTTGTTATTTTTTGTTGTTGTTTTCTTTTCTTTTGTGGTTGCTCTTCTAATTCTATTCTATCTCACCTCACCATCATCTGTGTGGCGTTTCATTTTTCTTTTTCATTCTTCGCCATTCCTTTAAGCACAAGACTATATTTATCATTTCAAACACTTTCTCAGACTCCTCACTGGTAAATTTTCCCTCAAGCTCTCGCTCACTCACTCACTTTGATGCATTTTCCCAATGCTCTCTCTGTATGTGTGTGTGTGACTCTATCTCTCTCTCTCTCTCTCTCTCTCTCTCTCTCTCTATCACTCTCTCTCTCTCTGTCTCCCTCTGTCTCCCTCTGTCTCTCTATGTCTCACTTTGTCTCTGTGTCTCTCTCACCCACCATCAAACACAAACACACGCACTCACACATACACACACACACAC
>NW_004797357.1:545865-547959 GCF_000002075.1 Aplysia californica | reverse complement strand
CATTATTCGGTGTTTTAAACAAAAACGAAAAGAAATATGCAAGGATGCCACTGCCTTTGAGTGTGTATGTAGTCTATCAGTCTTTTGGAAAAGAGAGATGGTGGCGGAGGGGGTGGGGGTAGGGTGGAGTTGATTTCTTGACAGTTCTTACAAGAAAACGGGTCACTCAAGCCGCGGATGTTCATTACTTCCGCCTTTTCATTCATTGCTCTATGCAGATTTCTGAGGAGCCTGGCAGGGTCTGTTCTGGGACAGAATATACCCTGTTGATCCTCCTCGAGCCGCTCGCACATGAGCTTCGGGCTTTGGTACGATAGAAAACTCCCGTCTTCATTAATAAAGATGACGAGCGAGCCCGTGGGTATGGTGTGTTCCACGCGCACTTTAAAGTGAGGCCGAAGTGTATCGTGAAGTACGTGCTTGCTGACCAAGGCCACAAGTAGCATATTTTATCTTCATCATCGTCGTTGATGGGCTGCAACTTGGAATCTGCAACTTGGAATCTCTGTCTGCGCCTGACGTTGTGTCCTTGGGAACAGCTGTTTATACTCATTTCCCCCACGTCGCCTTGGTGGGATGGGAGTACGGCCGAAAAACTTAAAGACCTCGTAAGACGGGGGCAGCGGCTGTTTTTTTCTAAAAACAAGAAGAAAATCCGTACGGGGAACAGCGACAATGCTAAGGGAATACTAAATCATGATGATATTGATTATGGTATTGTTACGCCTGCGGCCACCGACGATTCACCGACGATAAAAGTTAGATTTCGTTTATGAATTTATTAAAAAACTACATCCAATCGTAACAATAATATCAAATTCGGAACAGACGTATCAAGTAAACAGTTTGATTGGCGACTGGCTCTTTGTCTTGCTGCATTTAGAAAGTCACAAAAGAAGGGGTTTTTTTTCGTACCACGACGTGTGTCATGTCAGTAGTATTTTCTAATCACAAGAAGGATAAACGTCCTGTCAGTTTTAATTAATCTTATTGGGAGGGGAGAGCTGGGACGCAAAATCCCTTTGAAGTTTGTAGCCTCGCAGGATTAAGCTAAAAGTGCAGAATTTGGGAGAAAGATTATTAGTGCAGCTAAAATGTGATCTTATTTTCGGAATCAACGTATCAAAATAGGCGTAGTGGTTCGAAAGAACCTGATTTATTGCCATATTTCGTCAAATTATCAGTTTTGAATTATGCCTAAAAGGCATCTGCTGCTGTGTGATTCCGACGTCAAATCATCTGCAGGCTGCACAGTCACTATACAGTGCAGGCCTAATAATATACTTTACAAGCGCCACTTGGTCGAAAGTCACTGTTGTGCTCATTATTAAGATGTATGGATTCCACGAATATCTGAAGACGATTGCGCCAAGAGACTACGGTCAGAGGTAACATTTTATTAAGAGAAGACGTAAGCAGAACTTGTATCATTTCTCAAATAGTTTAATCAAGATACAACAGAAAACTTCGTGATTTAAAAAAAATATACAATGTCATAACAACAGTGGGGGTAAATTAATGTGACGTATCTGGTCTGGCTGTATTCGACACTGTACGCTTATTATGCCAAGTTAAACAAACAATAAAGATATTATAGTAGCAAAATACTAGTCTCTGTTCCACGGTTGCTTTTCGCCAGTAACAATGACCTCAACAGTCGGTATTATTCCCTGGCACAGCGAACGATCTTGTCGTTATGTTGGTGTGAGCAACTATGATTGATAATGTGCTCTGAATGCTTCTCAAGAATTTCAGAAAGTTATTGGTTGTACTTGAATAATAATAATACATTCATTATGAATGGCATCGTTTCTACTTATCTTTTGCGACAACGCTGCATAAATGGAATTTTTATTATGCTTTTAAAAATACCAGTACATATAATTTTCCTATTACTTGTTGAATTATTGTTATTAGTATTGTTGACATTATTCTGTTATCATCAATATTTGCATTGTTATTTTGTTGTCTTTTTTTGTCATTGTTATTGTAATTATTCTTGTTTTTGTTATTATTTTTGTCATTATTATTTTTTGTTACGATCGTTTTTGTTTTATTATTATTTTTATTATCATCATCATTATTATGATTATT
>NW_004797357.1:542210-544900 GCF_000002075.1 Aplysia californica | reverse complement strand
TATATATATGTATTATTGGAAGGTATGAGTCCAAAATCTCTTTCTAACACGATAAAAATTACAAGAAAAGGAGTCCTTACGATAAAAATCTGTCATGGTCCATTTATTCATATGTAAGTATTATATTTAGGTTTCTCGCATTACAAGTTTAGTTTTTCCACTCATCGCCTTGTTGTGATTCAGAAAACCGTATAAGTCGCGTTTTTATACAAAGATCTCAATAATACAGATGTGTGAGAAAACTGCTCCCAAACCTAAAAAGCCCGGTCGGAAAATACTGTGGAGATAGCCGGAGTCGCGCGCATGTGTGAGCCATCCGGGCCTGAGCTCGATAGAGGAGAGTGGGAGGGCCTTTTTTAAAATTTCATTTTTTTTTTTTTTGTGGTTGTTGCTGTTGATGTTGTTTTTGCTGTTGTTGTTATTTCTAGTCGTTTTTTGTTTGTTTGTTAGTGTGCGTATTTTTTTTTTGCTTTGTGTATTTTTCATTCATTGTTTTCGTTTTTGTTTAAGGTGGGGGTGGAGGGGGAGGGGTGGAGGAGATGATAATTCCTCATTGTCTGAAGAGTGGGTGGGTTAAGATGTTCAGAAAAATTTTTTTCGTGCTTTGCTTTGATTTCAACTGATTTGGTGATCAATCATGTCTTTGTGTTTCGGAGAAAAAAAAATGCTGCCAAAGGAAGTAGAGGTGAAATGAGGTAAAGACGTCTCACAGAAACCTGTGAATTTCTTGTAATTTGATTCGAAGCACCTGCCTGATACAGCTTGATCGGATTTGGTAAAAACACATTTTTATGAGAAGGGGAGTGATGTTGTCTGTGGTAGTGGTACAGCGATTGAACGTTCCGCTTTTGCACGCCTAAGACCTGAGATCGAACCGGATTTGGCCCTAACTGATAGGTTCGAAGCAGCCCGCCTCCGAAATGATCTAATAATTAATCGTGTCGATTGGATCGTAAAACAGTTATTAATATGATCATTATTATTAATTATTATTATTATTATTATTATTAGTATTATTATTATTAATACTATTGTTATTATTATTATTATTACTATTGTTGTTGTTGTTGTTGTTGTTACTATTATCATAATTAATATGATTATTTTATTATTATTATTGTGACTGCATTTGGGTGTTATTTCTTTGTTTGGGTTTCTTATGTTGAGAGGGTAGTTTGTAGCTGTTATAATGTGCCTATTGTCTATTCTGATTCAGTATAGCATATTACGTGTATTGTTGAAATTTCAAAGTACCTTCAATAGACCCACTGTAATAATGAAAGTTGATAAATAATTCGTTCCTTTTTTTTTACCTCCTTCTGTTTCTGTCTTCTCTCTTTATTTTCCCTCCCCTGCCGCTCTCCTCATTTGAGTCACCTTGCTTATTGACGGACGTAATGGCTCCCGCAGTACTTAAAACGGATGCCCATTGGCAAGATCGGGTCGTCTCGGGCCGGATCGGTTGGGTCGATTAATGGCGGCTTTAGTGCACACTAGAAATGGACCCCAGTCTTGTTTCATCAAATGTGACCCGGAAGTTAAAGCAGAGAAAACGTGAACCTGTGGTGACCGAGAGACGTCGTGCACAGGTTATATCCGGTGCCGAGAGGCGTTTTTTGTTCGCACGGTTACTGAGTTCACAACACAGCCACGTCTTTCAATAATGGCTGCAAGTGCAGACTGCCGCATATCGCGGTTGCTTTGTCGAGTGGTTCTTGATTCCCACAGACATGAGACATGTCGATGGCTTTCTATCAGCTTTTTCCAAATCAACAGCGCCCTTTATCGCATTCCGATCGCAAACAAAACATCTGAACCAGGCCTCGCAATGTCATGTGAGTCGTAAGCAGCTAGTTTTATGATTTGCTGTTTTTACCCGACGCAACAGACACTAGACACAGAAAAACAAACATGTTTGATTTTTTAAAGAAAGTCCTGTTCGACCCCGACTGTATCGTATGAATCAAATTTATCAACTGGACAAGTTGCACAGAGTATCAGAGATATCTTCTTCTGTTGAACGAATGCTATTTCGATTCGATTCTCGAGTGGGGAAATCTATTTATCTAGTAACTTCGTCTTTCTATTGGAATAGGGTATTCCACTCAGGTTGGGTTGGTTCTGAAAGGCGGGGTCGGAGCAACTTGTCTCTTAAATAAAATGTTTCGATGCGGGCGTAAAATATTTACGATCATCTGAGTCACTTTCCCTGTTTACATTCTTACTTCAACTTACTAGTGTCTCGTAGTCTATTAATGTTCTTCTTATTTATGCCCAGCTTTAAAAATAACTAGGTGTATGCACACACGCAGGCTCATGCAAACATACAGACACACACTCAAACGTTCGTGCACTTTCGTCCATCGACGGATGGAGAGAGAGAGAGAGAGAGAGAGAGAGAGAGAGAGAGAGATGGAGAGAGAGAGAGAGACAGAGAGACAGAGAGAGAAAGACAGAGACAGAGAGTGAGAGCGAGAGTGAGAGGAGTGGGGAGAGAGAGGAAGAAAAAGAAAACGGAGATAGGGTGGGTTGGAGAGGGAGAATAAATAAAAGAATGAGAGAAAAGAACACATGCAGACACTTGCCAACAGAATTAACATCCTGGTTTTTTTACCTTTTCGTCTATCTCATTCCCTCTCCTCCCCTTCTTCCTCCCTATACTCTCTCTCTCTCTCTCTCTCTCTCTCTCT
>NW_004797357.1:540254-541712 GCF_000002075.1 Aplysia californica | reverse complement strand
CGTGTGTGTGTGCGTGTGTGTGTGTGTGTGTGTAAGTCCAACATATAATTACTTATTTGTCCAG
This sequence comes from Aplysia californica, assembly GCF_000002075.1. NCBI lineage: Eukaryota > Metazoa > Mollusca > Gastropoda > Aplysiida > Aplysiidae > Aplysia > Aplysia californica. Next base: position 541,648 of record NW_004797357.1, on the reverse strand, counting down.
GACGTTTCCAGCCTTGGGTTTCACTCCCCTGTATGCCCAGTGAGACGGGCGGCGGCACTGGGACAATGGCTTTCTGTCACTAATCAAACATGTTTTGTCTATTTTCAGACCCCGAGAAGGTAATGCTGCCACTTCCCACATTACCGACCACCACTTCAAGGAACAGATCGAGGAGAAATCTTGCTGGCCTGTGACCTTGTGTCGACCAGGCTTGCTCTGTTTGTGGCGCGAAAAGTCCTAACCTGTCTCAGGGAGTGACGATAACTCAGGGGTTCTGGATTACATCTTGGGCAACCCCCAACTTTTAAAACTTAAGTTTTGATTCCTGAAATGGTTTATGTCTCTTCATTATTTTACTACAGGTATGGGCCTTAATTCAGAAGTTTAGCCTCTTCAAGAACATAATATATTGTGTTTAAAAGGGGAGTAAACTTCTGGACGTCGAATTCTATTTTAGTCGTGCTTCACTGATAGACAAGAGTTGTGTCCAGCTGGTGCTACGTCGTACTGGTCTAACGGCCAGCTATCATGGTCACTGTTCTGACTCCCTTGAGCAATAGGCACGCAGAACGACCAGTAGACGCATCAGTGGACTCCAACTGTGACTCTTACAAGTGTCGCGGACAGATCCTTAATCGACCCCGCCCTTCAGACAACAAGCAACATTTGACCCTTTTGATTAGGTCAGATCACCCCAAAGGTGTTTTGATTTCTTCTTCTACTACAGCAACACTATCATCATCATCCTCAGTAGCAGCAGTAGGGTCAGAAACTGCTAGTACTATCCCAGTCTCAGCGCATTCTACAAAACTTGACAGCAAAGTTCGGAATTTCACCAGGCCTCCTCTCTGTTCTAGCTCTGCATCTGACGTCATCCCTCGGATTATTTTGTCGGATCTTTCTTCACTTACGTCATCAACAACGTCGAAAAAACATTGACCACGACATGGTTGAGCCAACCACCCTGGCTGCAGCGTGATTTTGGCGGCGATCCAACCCAATCGCGGTCCCCTTTTGGTCAAAAAGCAAACAACGACAAAGCGGAATAAAACGTGAGAGGTGGAGTTAGTGATATTGGAGTCTACTCTATTCCTCATGTTGGTGCGTCCTCCAAATGCACTTGTGTTCCACTTCGGATCGAATGCATCGTCAGTTTGATTCCATTCCATTCGTCCTATTTTGCTGACGGTAAGTTATTGCTTTTGATTGATTATACGTGTTTCTTTTGTACTGATTTTTTTCTTCCTTTTTCTCTTTCTTCCCTTCTCTTTCTGTCTTTTGCTGTCTTTTTCTCTGTCTTTTTCTCCTTCCTTCTTTCCCTCTCGCCCCACCTCTACCTTTCTCTCTTTCTCTCCCTCCCTCTCTCTCTCTCTCTCTCTCTCTCTCTCTCTCTC
>NW_004797357.1:536824-538217 GCF_000002075.1 Aplysia californica | reverse complement strand
CACACACACACACACAGAGAAACACATTCAGAAACGGTGACAGGCCAACAAAACGTGTACACAAATCAGTACCTCAGAATTACGAAGTTCTATCTGCTCAGTACCTACTTTTGAGCCATTTGATGTCAAATATTTTGAGTTTCACTTCATGTCTAGCTTTTTCAAATGTAATTCTTTGAATATCTTGATAACGGCTCCGAATAATCTTACAATTTGGATGTAGCTGATAGAACATTAAAATTTAAAATTTGGTTTCTGACCTCATGGCCTAAGGAACTCAAAACAGCCTAAAATGTCAGATAGAAATATGTAATCCTAATTATACTTCCTCATAAATTTACATCCTCTGAGAGAGACATTCATCATGATGATGATGATGATGATGATGATGATGATGATGATGATGATGATGATGATGATGATGATGATGATGATGATGATGATGATGATGAGGTGGACGAGGAGGAGGAGGAGGGTGATGAAAACAGTGAAACACCACAGTATCTATATGACTGGTCGTACCTGAAAAAAGACGATCACAGAAGTCAGTTGAGTTGATCAAATCCGTATATTGAAATCTACCGCACACCCATTTTTTGTTTTGTTTGGGATTTTTTTCGCAGAGACGAAATTCAAAACCACTTATTTAGAACTACAAGTCTTCTCATTCCGCGCAAGCTGTGAGCCTTAATCACAGTTTAACTCACCTGTAAGCTTGCAATTCAAGCCCGTGAAACGCAACCAAGCTCAAACTAATTGCTGCAATAATTTCTTCAGGTTGCTCACAACTAATTGTTCTGACTGCAAGTTACTTTTTATGAAGCTTTCTTTCAGCTAGCATCGTCTGTTGTGGAGTGGTTAGGCCAATCCCCACCGTATACAGAAAACCTCTCAGCCCAGGATGGCCCAGGCAGACAGAGTTGACGCCCACCTCTTATAACATCTAAATTTCTTCGACAGGGGCGTAAAAAACACGTATAATTTTGAATGACCAAAAAAAAATTATTTTTTTTAAAAAGCGTCGCAGCATTACTTTTACACACTGCAGAATACGGCTATTATAAGCATTACCTTCACGCACTGCAGAAGACGGTTATGTACAAATATGGCCTTCTATTCACACGTTTAAGGTAATTTCAGCAAAATGTGACCACCGAAATCTGAGATTTTGCCTCCTTTAAAAATATTGTTGTTTCGTGTGTGTGTGTTGTTTTTCGGGGGGTGGGGGTCGATTAATTATCGTCGCACATCGATATGGCAGTCTGTAGAAAACATGATGAATTAACTCTCAACAATTCTCTCCCATAATTTTCGAGACTCACATTACGATCACTTTCGGTGGCCATGATACCCAAACTTGTTATGTTTTTTTGGGGGGTTTTTTGGGGGGAGG
>NW_004797357.1:531250-536724 GCF_000002075.1 Aplysia californica | reverse complement strand
GGGGGTAGGGGGGGTTCAATACAATGCCAATTTTAAGTAAATAATTATTTAAATGAATCACTGAATAGATGACTAAATGAATCAATTCGTGACTAATAATAATAATAAATGAAATTTATATAGCGCTCAATTCCAATTACAGTACACAGGCTCTGAGCGCTTTACAATACAATACAATGTACAACAATAACATAAAACGTTGTGTTCTGACCTAAAGAAAATCACTCCAAATATTCATCTTATTAATTTAAAAACAGAAAAGACTTCAGCAGACACTTGAATGAATAAGTAAATAAATAGATTTTTAAAAACGGTAAATCAACAAGCAAATAAACAAAAAAAAAAATAAATAAGTGTCTTGTTTGTAGATGACGTCAGTTCAGGCTCAAAACTTTCCTGACCCTTGCAGGACTGGTACCAAATATTTCTTTATTAATACAAATAAAATAGCAGCATTGGTTCTGCATCGACTGTATCGAGATATTTGCACCTTTGCAATTTCTTTCAGTTTTCTCCACAGGCCAAAAATAGTCGATTGAAATTTGCAGATGCGCCTCTAAAAATAGAAATTATAAACTGATATGCAAACACCCATCTGTAAACTAGAACTTGCTTCTCGAAGACAGAAAATACCTCGTAATTTAGCTTTCCAAAGCAGTGAGTAAACCTGATTCTTAAGAGAAAAACGTGATGAGATGATGGGAGATTGCGGAGAAACCCATCCATTTACTCACTGACACAACAGGGGTATACCATTTTAAATACCTTGCCGTGGCGTGGGGAAACAAGCGATTAATTTTAAATCGTTATCCGATATTTGTAATCAGACACAAATTATCTCCCCATGTTCAGGGGTTACTTCCCCTTTAGACTAAACACTGAGAAATCTTTCCCGATACAGAGAGACATGTCTGATTCTTCCTCATCACCTAACACAAAGTGTTGTACGTTGTTTTCTTTCCATTTCAGTGATCGGAATTGTGCTATTTAATTTGAGTTCAGCTAGAGTCAAGCCTGATTGTGGGATATAGTGGTTACATTAAATTAACGTAAACATTCGAGGAATTTCCAATTGTCTGTCGTTTTAGGAATTATCTCCCTATCAATCAGTGTTTAACTTTTCATGGAAGTTGCAGGGGGAAAATTCAGTACAACCTTTTTTTTACACTCTTACTCTCGGAAAACAATACTTAGCAGGCTGGCTTTTTCACAGTTCGACGCTCTTGAAAACGCAAATACATCATTTTGAAAGAGTTAGGATGGTGGGAGGTCTATTCACGGTGTATACATGTAGACAGAGGTGGGATAGGAGAGAAGGGGAATTAAAGAGATGGCGAGAGAGAGTTAGAGACCGAGAGAGCGAGAGAGCGAGAGTACGAAAGAGTTAGAGATGGAGAGATCCGTGAAAAGAAACTAGAGGGAGAGAGAGAGAGAGAGAGAGGGAGAGAGAGAGAGAGAGAGAGAGAAAGAGAGGGATTATGAGAGAGATAGTTTTTTAACGTGAGATAGATAGATAGATAGATAGATAGAGAGAGAGAGAGAGAGAGAGAGAGAGAGAGAGAGAGAAGATGAGGGGGGGGGGGATAGAGAGAGAGATAAATTATGATTAACGCCTTAAGGCATCGTGGAGAATGAAGTTTTAATCGTTGGCTGATTGTAATATGTCTGTCTGTCTGTCTGTCTGTCTGTCTGTCTGTCTGTCTGTCTGTCTGTCTGTCTGTCTGTCTGTCTGTCTGTCTGTCTGTCTGTCTGTCTATCTGTCTATTGAGAGCAAATATGTGCTGGATCGTAAACGAAGACAACACAAAGCAGTTTAAACATGTAAGCCCAAGACCTCCTTTCAAACTTTACGAATTTTGTATTATACGGATGAAAAATGACTTGATGAACCGTCGACATATTTTTGCGGCTCTTTCCTTTTCAAACTTAACCCAACTAATGTTAAATGTCTGGATGGCGTCTACAATGTTCTTCCATTATGTCACCAGATTTACCCTATGGCCTCGTGCACCTCTGAACATTTCTTAATGGAAAGCCAGCGGGAGACGCCAAGAGAATTAATATAGTATCGAACTGGAAAGCCCATATGGCCACCCGCATGAAAACGGGACGGCTTTTCGTCTGAGCTCTAACTTAATTTTTTGCGGTGGGCTAAAACGTATCGAGACGTGGTGGAATCATGCGCTCGTCAAAATAATGAAATATAAGAAACTGATTTTTATCGAAGTTTTTTCCAGGGCTGAACACCTTTCATGTTCATTCAAAAACAAATTTGTGCGTGGATTTTACTGGGGAAAAAAGGTTGATCGAAGACCAAAAAAATGTAAATATGCAGTTTCCAGGGACTCTGAACCTTTGAAAGTCTCCCTTTGACGGCCATATTCTCCATTTTTTCACTGACACCAGACGACCCAACCTCATTCAGTTGCAAATATCTCTACATCTATTGAAGATACATGGATTTTTTTTCATCAAAAGCGTTACAAATAATCGAACAAGCTTTAAAATGATACCTATGATTCTATATACCCAAACATCGACGAGCGCCTGGTTCCACTGTGTTGTGACACAAATGTTCTCTTCAATTCCTATTCCCAAGGCAGCCATTATTCCCGTTTGTTCTACGGGTTACCTCCGTCTGACGTACGCGATGTGATAGCTGCATTCAAACTGAACTTCGGATGTGTCGTTGATTGCTATAGAGGTGTGATCAGGCGTTGCCGCTTGCGGGATTCTTCTTATGTCCTTACGTCTTTGATGTGGGTTGTGGAGTGTAGTTTACTTACAGATGGTGTGGTCAGAGGAGATGGAAAAAATATAGTGATGTAAAAACCACTTTTGAAGACGGAAAGAAGCTGATAGTTGGAGGAAGAGCTGGGTTTCCTAGGGGACAAAGGGTGCAAGAAGGGAGGAAGTCTATAGAAATGAAGATGAATATTGTCTGGAAATTAGAATCTTTGTAACTTTGAGATGTTAATGACACAAGGGGAGGGGAGTAGTGGTCACCATGAGTACAGGGTCATGTCAGGTACTAGCGTTTTCCATTCACCAAGCAACAGGCTATCTCAAACGCGTTCAGGATGTTATGCATCAGTTCTTTGCCACTGCATAAAGTAACATGTGTTTGTCTCCAAGTGGTGAAATCAATTCAATCATGTATCATTCCAGGTGTGAATGGGTACCCGGTCATACACAGAAAAAGATTTTGTCAGTATGTTAAGAGTTTTAGCACGTGTAAAATGTCTGCTTGCACTGTATGCTTCCCAGGAAGTTTACATTGCTTTTGGGTACCATCAGGTCTGCAGGGGTAATAATATAGGTTGCAAAGCACTAAGAGCTTGCTGTTTAATAGGAATTTGCATTGTTCAAATTATATTTATTATTTATTTGTTATGTACCTTTGCCAGGACGCTATATCCCAACCAGGTTAGGTCGGCTTCATGGATAGAGTTATAGCAGCCCGCTTTCTGAATAATTATATGGTTTTGATGGATGCGAAAAACATTGGGCCGATAGTCTAACCGATTTTTTAAATAGAATTACCACTGAGCTTATGAACATCGTAACATAAGCATTATTTTAAAACCTTGATGCAATTTAGTCTCTTTCGTTTTAGTTCTTTTGCCTCTTATCTATATATGTAAAGCATGTCGGTATGAGTGTCTACGTTATGTGTATGTGTGTGTGTGTGTGTGTGTGTGTGTGTGTGTGTGTGTGTGTGTGTGTGTGTGTGTGTGTGTGTGTGTGTAAATGTTCCTTGATGTGAGTAAAAGAATAAATTAAAGATGGAAGGGAATTTTTTAATTTTTTTAAAATATGGAACAAATTAAATATACTTTGTGAACTTTGAATTTGATACCAAGCATTGTATGATACTTGTGACCTCATCAGTTTTATATTTTAATTTCAATTTAAATTCTAATTTTAATTTTCATATTTTTACACTTTTGAAAATGTATGTGAATGTTCCTTGATGTGAGTAAAAGAATAAAGATGGAAGTGTATCTTTAAAAAAAAAACATTAAAAAATATTAAATATTAACGCAATCTTAAGACGGCCGCGCAATTATACGATCGTTAAAACGCGCAGCGCAATCATAAAGATTGTGCAGGTCGGTAAATTGCGCGGAGCAAAATATACATAACAATTTACATGTTATATAAACATGTATATATAGATGTGTGCGTGTGTGTATGTCTGTGTTATATGTGCGCTTATGAGTGGATGTATTCTCGTATATGCCAGTGTGTCTGTGTTGGTACGTGCGTGTTATTTTTTCCTCATCATTTTTGGCTGTGTGTTTGTGTGTGTATGTTTATGATATATAATTATGTTCGTGTGTAAGTGGGTGTATGTATGTGCCTGTGTGAGTAGTTGTGTGTATTTTCAAGTGTTTGCGTGCATGTTATTTTTTTCTATTTCATTTTAACTGAAGTTTTTTAAAGCTATTTTTGGCTGTGTAAATGACAGTTTCTCTTCCCATTATTCACATTTTCCTTTCTCCTCTTTCGTGCTCGTGGGTGTTGGCGGGTGTTCTGGTGTGGTTTGCTCCTTCTTTTCTATAAAAAATATATCGTTTTTCTCTTCCCTCCTTCTTTTTTTATATTTGTTACTCTCTTTTAACACCTCTAATATTCGGCACTTATATGACCTTATTGTGTTGCAAGTGCCGTAAAACGTTTACTAAAACTGACTCTTTTGTGTTCCTCTTTTCTACCTTGCTCGTGCTATATCCAAACCATATCACCTTGTCGCAGAGGAGAAAAGGCGAAAAAGTTCAGGTAATGTGATTTTAAAGATCCAAAGAAGAAGCAATGGGAGTATTACCGTATCATTCCCTTTCACATTTCCCACATCTTTCGCACTTCCCCTTTGCTTGAGGCTCAGGCAGGATTGGTCAGACAAAAAGTTGGAGCGCTAAATATTGGTGCACAGAAAATGAAAAGGAAAGAAAAAAAAACTGCGAGTCAGTTCACAAGGAAGCATGAACTCAGAGCTTGTTGAGACCCCCTTGAGATATTGGCCAGAGAGACGCTCAGTTGGAACTGCCAAAGTTGACGGAAATAGAAAAGCTCACTATCTTAATTGGCAGGCCCAGCTAGCTAGACGAGTTGATTAACCTTTCTCTTTGTTTCAGAAAGACGTTGCCAAAGGTCCCAGCGCTTGTTGGCGTCAGAACCGCTTCTCTTTTCCTTATGGGGCCGATGAATTATTCACAAACACAAAGCGAGGGTGTTTTAATATTGGTGGGTGGTTAGCGGATGGTGTGAAAATATGGATGGGAGGCAGGCGTTGAAGTGACAACTTATTCGGATGCGCAGTTTGTTCTCTTTGACACCACGTCTACGTCACGTAGAAGCCATTAGCTTCTGGTTTATTTGTAAACCCAGTGGCAGCCAATTGGAACAGCCTTTCGTTTATTTGAATAGGACATTTATGTTTGTATTCACACACACACACACACACACACACA
>NW_004797357.1:530154-531150 GCF_000002075.1 Aplysia californica | reverse complement strand
TGTGTTGGTACCGGTTATACCGACGGAACTGTTGTCACTGCAATAGCTTTTGTTGTCATTTCTGTTGTTCATTATTATTGCAGATACCTCTATCGCATTTTTGTACTTTCTGTTGTTATTGTGACTCTTATCGTTATTGTCGGTGCTGTTGTTGTTGTTTTTTGGGGCAATTGCTTTTATTACTGTTGTTAGTATTGCCACTGTTGTTATTGTTGTGGCTGTTGCTATTGTCGTTGATATTGTAACTGTCACTTGTAGTTATTGTTCCGACAGCTGTTGTTATTGTAGCGGTATTGTTTGTTCGGCTGTTGTTATTATTACTGTTGTTGTTATTGCTACTATTGTTATTGTGCGGATGTCAATGTTATTGCGACTGTTGTTATTATTGCTGTAGTTGGTATTGCCACTGTTAATGTTATTGTTGCGGCTGTTGTAATTATTGTTTTTGTTGTTATTGCCAGGAATTTCATTGCTGTCACTGTTATTGTTTATGTTGCTGCTGTTTTCGCTGTTGCCATCAACATTATCATCTTTATTGCCGTTTCCGTTACTATTATCACTGCTGCTGTTCTTATCTCCTTTCGTATTTTTATTGTTGTGGTTGTGTTGCTGTGGTTACTATAAAAAATTGGTGAGACTGGAACCTAGAACAAAAACCCTGACCATTAACACTAGCTGTCCTGTCCATCTCTATCTTGTGCAGAACAACAACCGACTCCTCTTTTTCCCGAAGACACTTTTGCTGAAACATCAGAGCACTTGCCTTGTAGTCGTGCAATTTTAACGCTTGAACACCTCCCCAAGCCAAGGATTTCCCTGACTCGTCGGAGCGGCTTCGTGCTGCAAATCCCCCCAGACTTCACACGTTCACACCATTGACTGCCAGAGTGTGATTTGTAATTCAGGACATTACTGGCGGCTTTGCCCATCCAGCAGACACTTCGGCCCCTCTCTTGGCCCTCGCCAATCGTACTTTATTCTCCCTCCCCCCCTCCC
>NW_004797357.1:525894-528896 GCF_000002075.1 Aplysia californica | reverse complement strand
AGAGAGAGAGAGAGGGGGGGGGAGAGTAAGAGAGACAAATATACGCACGCACAATTGGAATCACATTTTTTCCAATCTTATTTATCTATTCATCTGCCTGTCTATCTGTATGTCTATCTATCTATTTACCTGAGGGACAGAAGAAGGAGGAAGGGGAGGAGGCAGGAGGAAGAAGACAATGAAAAGAACGAGGAGTCTTGTGATTGACGGAATGTTTTCTTTTAAACTGAGTTTATATTTTGTCTCTCCTGTATGTTTTGTGTTTTCCTTTGGGAAGAGGATGGTTGTTGTGTAAATTATTTATTTTCCCCAATTTTTTTTATAAACATGTGGTTATGTTGTGTGGCTCATGGCTTGGATGACGGGGGAGGAGGGATGAGGGAGGGGGGTGGATGGCAGTATAAAAAGGGTGAGGTTAAGACAAGGTAGAATCTCATCTACGGAAAAGATGACCTAATAGTTCGAACTGGGAGCCTGCACCTACCTAATGGGTGTGTCTCCGTGTGTGTGTGTGGAATGTCTTTGACACTGAGTCTTGGCAAGGAGTTCGTTTCTCCCCGGGTTTAAGAGGACGTCGATGTTATTTTCTCTGACTTTCTCGTAGATATTCTTCTGATACTGGACATAGTTCGCCGAAAGGAGGTATGGAATTGCTTTTCGTATTGTACAAAGAATTTATTTTTGCTATTTCTGTCGGGGTGGTTTTTTTTCCTGTTTCTGCCGGTTTTGCCCCATTAAGCATGAAGAAAGTTCCATTTTCCACTGTCTTTCACGTCGTGTGGCTTCATTCAGAAGTAGAACTTGTTTTTGTAGGATTCCTGCCACGTCTGTTCCTTTTATTTGTTTAGTTGCTTTTTTAGCGCCCGTTTCTTCCAAGTTCGGTCTATTGTATGTTGTTACAAGCGAGCTGTTATTGGATGTCTGGTGAGTGTGACCTATAAAGTAGAAAATGGCTTTTACGCCCCTTAATGGGCTTATAGGTGGTTGTTTGTTGTTTTCCAGTTGAACTTGGTATGGAAGTGGGTGTCAGTAAGTTATATTTAGATGACGATAAATGCAGGAGAAATTATAAGTTTTCTTAAACTCAAACGTGTTGGAAAAATTGCATGTTACCATAGTCCAGGAACTCTAGAATCCTCTTTGTCAGGGAAATTCATGTATGTCTGCCTCTCATTATCTCTCACCCCCCCCCCCCCCCCCAGCCATCCTCCTTCCCTCCCTCCCTTCCTCACTCAATCCCTCTCTCATCTCTTCGCTTTCTGGACTTCAGGTTTAATCTTCGATCTGAAGTAAAAACGAAACCTCCATTTTTCAAAGTGTGCCCCATTTTTTTCATTACTCGCCACATGGACCTCATTTTTAAAATTCGTTTTTCTAGATGCTTCAGTTTCTCTTTCGTTCCCCTTCGTCACTCCCACATTTAGTTTGCCTTGTTATGAGAAGTCTGCATAACATTGCATCTAATTTCACTGCTTGTGTTATGCTTTTAGCTCGGCGTTTCCTGATCTCAAGCATTACTTAACTCAGAGCAGATTTCCCCTCGCTCCAGGCTCTGCCAGTTCGGCAATGGGGAAAAGGAGGTGTTGTTTGTTTTTAGGTTGTTTTTTGTGGATTTTTCTTTAAGTTTATAGAGCTTTACTAGACAGTGAAAGGTCAGTTTGAAGACCTGGCCCTTTGCCACGCCCCGCCCCCCCCCCCCTTTCCACCTTTCTTCCTTTCCAAACCCCTTGTTCTACGGGCCACAGCCCTTTCCAGACTGCGTCCATAACAAATAGGTTCAACCTTAATCTAAAAGTCGTGTGTTCATTCTTAGAAACTGATACGCGTGAGTCATTTTTAAGATAAACTACAAAGAGATACGCTGTTTCCTGGGATTGAATCACACTGGACTGCGATGCGGATAGCCTTGTTTTGAATCCCCAATAGAGAGATCCTCACTCACGTTGAATTATGTGACAAGTTTTCACGGTTTTCCACCCGTTTGGCTTAGTCTTGTCGGAAAAGGATGATGCACCAGAGTCTATCGTAGCTCGCAGAAAACTTGAGTTCGATTCGTATTCGAAGAGAATTTTTATTGACTATATCTATTTCGGTCTTTTTGCATTGGCATTGTATTCATCTAACTATGATCTAACCCAGTGGTGGCCCTGAATGGCAGGGTTACCTCTGGCATCCCAAAATAATATAAACTTGGTCAATGTTGACGTAAAACACCTGATGTTAAAGAAATAATGTTACATCTGGGATTCGGCCTGTGAGACAATCTTAAAGTGTAGAATGGCGCGTTTGACCTTTTCTTTAAATAACATAATAACTGTACCATAGAGTCTGTACACTGCAAAATGATTATGTGTTCGGAATCAAAACAAAAGAAACGTCCAAGTGTTTTCTATTTTGCCAAAATGCGATGCTATGCGCTTTAGAATTCGATTGAACAAATGTTAATCCTTAATTTCACCAAAAACAGTGATGTAATGACCGCCCGTTCAAAAGAAGGATTTGACCCATCTCACACCTACTTCCGATGTATACTGTAAAAGATTTTATTTTATTGTCTTCCCGTTGAAGTACATTATGTAGTACAGTGTGTGGAGAGAGAATCACATCAACTCAACATCGGCCTCAAAGTGAAGGAAGTCTCGTTTTCTCTAGTTTTAATTCTTTTTTTTCAAGTGAGTGTAATTTTGTTTTCTTTGGATGTTGGTGATTGTAAGTTTTACTGCTTTGTTTTTTGTTACGCTTTTGATTTTGTTTATTGTTGGGTTTTTTTGTATTTCCTTTTTCGTTTTGCCTCGTTTCATACGGGGCGTGGGAGGGGGGGGGGAGATAATAATATTATGCTACTTTTGTCGCTTACATAGATTATAATACTTCTATTTTTTGGCTTTCACATGGTTGGGCTGAAAATATTGCTTGCAAAGGCATGTGAGCTCAGAATTAGAAAACACTTAATAATCTATCAACAGCTATAGCCGTTTCTCTCTCTCTCTCTCTCTCTCTCT
>NW_004797357.1:515788-524957 GCF_000002075.1 Aplysia californica | reverse complement strand
ACACACACACACACACACACTCTCTCTCTCTCCTCTCTCTCCTCTCTGTCTGCCTCTCTCTCTCTCCTTCTCTCTCTCTCTCTCTCTCTCTCTCTCTCTCTCTCTCTCTCTCCTTCTCACTCCCTCCCCCTCTTTCTCTATCCTTTCTCTCCGTCTTTTGCTGTGCATGTGTGTCTCCCTATTTCTCCCTATGTTTATCTTTTTCACTTACAATTTTATCATGACTCCTCTTTCTGGTGCTAAAATCCCATTTGTAATATTTAAGTTGTCGTATGAAATCCCGAGTACCAAACTTAGTCCGTTTGTTAGAATTGAGACAATCGTAGAAAAAACAAATTTACAATTTTTTTTAAATGAAGAAAAAAACCGAATTGCTCGGCAGACACTTCTCTTCAAATCTAATTGTGAAGTTGTTTTTTTCTTTAGTGTTTGTTTTTCATTTTAATGTTTTTTCTGAGTTTTTGTTGCTGATGTTGTTTTTTTAAACGGAATAGCTGTTAGCTGCCTCACCTGGAGGGAGTGTGACTGGCCACATTGCACTCACTGACACCATCGCTCGCTTTTCCTCGCTCTGTTTCCACCGCTCCCACCAGCTATTAAAACTCTCTTCGGGCAGATTTGAATCCCTGTTCATGGAGCCGACTTACAAACTTGAAAGAGATTTAGAGAAAAGATCGAACATTAAAGCGAGAACGCATGAACACTACCTAGTTAATCACTTTTCTTAGCGTGATAGGTATTTAGGAGGAATTTTGTTATTGCTTCTTTGTTTTGTTTTTGTTTCTTTGGGTGGGGTTGTTTTTTTTTTGGGGGGGGGGAGCTGGGAGATGAGGTGGTGTGTATGTTTTATGTTCTTTTGTCGAGGATTGATTTTTTGGGGGGGGAGGGGGGGGACAAGGTTGTTTGCTTTGTTTTCCTGATGGGAGTTTAATGATCTGCGTTGACAGGATGGGTTTTGCACCTCGAGTAGCTCAGACAGTTTTGCACTCAAAGTCACTTTAAAAAATGTGGAACATCCATGTCCACCGCCCAGCATTCCGAACACGGAAAAAAATGTTCAGGGAGTGGAGTACCTCGTATACAAAAAGTAGAAGCAAAGAATATTGCTAAACAGAAATGTGTTTGAGAATCGAAACAGATTTCAGTAAAGGCAGATGAGTGGCGACATCTATATTATTATGATTGATCATAGATTGTAACGGATTTTGTTTTGAGAAAATGGACCATTTTGCAGCATAATTTTTGGCGAGGTTAAGAAGTATTGATCTTGGCCGTCTCAAGACTGAGTGTTCTTTTTCCATTGACTCCTTTACTCCACCGTTCTCTAGAGTTAAAAATAATTAAATAAATGAAAACAAAATATGAAACCATTAAAAACAAAGTAAAAAAACTGCGCTTCCAGCTGCTTGGGACTCAGCCTTTTTAACACCAAATTATGATTAACACCTCACACCCCCCACCCACACACAAAAGTAACAAAAAACAAACCCTCCCAAACCTGAAGAGAACAAAAGACTCCCAAGATTCCCAACAAAAAGAAATCCCAACGTCAATCACTCGTAAATATTTACTGCATGTTTCTTTTTTGTGTAGTATTCATTCATAATGTGTGGACACGCTGTCGTACTCAGAACCAGGGGAGGTTCATGCAATACTGCACTCAGGCACCCCTATACACAGCACACGCCTCCATTCTCTAACTTCGTCGCTCCCTATAGCCATCAAAACACACCCTGAGCAGTTCTGATCATCGGTTTTTATAGCAGAAATAAAAAGAACTTACTCGCATGTCAGAAAGACCTGCAAGAAATAGAAAAAAGACAATATTACGGTAATCGAACACATTGTGTAATATATTTTATATATATATATATATATATATATTATATATATAAACATTATAATATATTTTAACGTTTATATATATATTCATTGTAAAATATTAAAATGTGTTCTTTGAATATATCATATATATACGACCGTGAACGTTAGGGTTATTACTTTGTGGCGTTGTCGCTCTTTTTTTTAATTGTATTATGGCGGAATGGTATAAGAAATAATTTTTGTTCATTGAATGGACTGGTATCCATGAAACGTGTCATGGAGTAAGCTGTTGAATATATTAATTTTTTTTTTTTAATATTGTGAATCGCCTCTCTACAGACATAGCCATCCTGTATTTTGTTGTTGTTGTTGCTTTGTGTTTTGTTGGGTTTTTTTGTTTGTTTGTTGTTGTTTTTTTTGGGGGGTGGACAAAAAGTATTGCACTCATCCACCTCGCCCAGGAGCACTGATCGCAAGCCCTGTGACGTGTTTCTGGCAATTTTGTGGTAGGTTTTTTTTTTCGAACCAAAACTGCAAGCAGGCACACGTGGGTGGGACGAAATGGCAAATACTAGAGGGACGATACAGCCAATCCCCGTACAAATAGTTTCCTTTCATTAAATGTAAATAAATCTTCTATATATTTTTTTTTTTGGTATGTGTTTCGTGGGTGATTCGTGATGTTGGAAGAACTGAAGCACGCAGAGTAGATCTACCAGTCTTGCACTTAGCCATTGCGAGTGGTAGAGGGCGCCACTGGTAGGTCCTACTTTTTTCCTTCTCTTCTGTTGTTTCTGTCTATCTCTCTTGCTTCTTCCCTGCACTGCAAGACTGTCATTGTGTCGTTGTGCTTCTCCTTACTCAAACTCAAAGCACTTAGCCCCACCCATAACGCGCATCATTCTTCCGACTGACTCTTATAATGACCACCGGCTATGGTGTTTTGGTTCGGGGTTTTTTTTCGAGAGTGCACGCAGAAGACTTGAGTTCGACTCCTACATTTTTTCCCTATCTCCGTCCATCTGATGTGGTCTGCACCCCACTCAGACTAGGAAGGCCTTAACAGGCAGGGACAAAACAGCCCCTTCTTTATGATCGTTAGATGGGAGCGTACAACGTTTCTAAACATGGTTCTTTCACTGTGCAGTATTTGCCTTTGCTCTCTAAAGACATTTTGAAAACGAATGAGCGCGCTCATATGATCTTATGCAGTTGCGAGCGCCGTAAAACCCCACACTAAACTAACGAAAACGAGTGTCCATAGGAGTATTATAGACGGACACCGAAACGCGCGCAGAAAAGTGGAAAGAGGTTAGCTCGGGATTGAGAAAGATGGAAAGTGTTTGTTTTTTATTTTCGTGGCCTATACCCTGATCCACGGTGAGAAAGTCAATGACGATGCTGATGATAGCTCATACGTGCGTACCTTTGTGTGCACGGGGTGGGGGGGAAGTGGACCAGTGACAAACAGAAGCCAACAAGTATTATTCATGTGAAATACTTCATTCAAAATCATTCTGTAGAAGTTGTAGAAGCTCTATGCCCCCATCGACACCATTTACATGTAGATCATTCAGGAGGTAGGCTGATCCGAAGGCGGTAACGATGATGGCGCTATTTTTCTTGTTTTGTTTTTCTTGAAACACAACAATCTGAACCATGTTGGCCCATTTCTACGTAACCTGCAAGATAGGCTGTTCCGACCCTGCCTGTCAGGTACAACTCTGGCTGAGAGAGATTTTGTGTACGTACTATTATTTTATTTTCATTTCTTTCGATTTTGAAAATCCGCCTTTAATCCCATTAATGTGTCTATTCTGTTAAAGTTTTTGAAGTTATGACGATTTCCCTTTCTTTGACTCTATCACTCCCCACAGTCGTCAAAACGCGCCAGAAACATGAAAAACCGTCTCTTTTTCTTAAACTGAAATGTGCGAACACGAACCGTTTTATGTGGTGAAGACCAACAAAAAAAAAAACTTCGTCGACCGTCTGTTTATTTGTTTGTTGAACATAGGCTCATCTAAGCCTCAGTTGGCTTCCAGACCTATTTACCAGCGATGCTGTTACTATAAAACACCTCGTTCTGCTCGTGAGACTCCGAAAAAGCGATCTTACGTTCAGATTTTCTTTCGCTGAAACAGAGGAGGAATTGTTTTCGTTGCTGTTTCTTGCTCCCCTATAAAGCCAATTCTTGCTGTAAATATCCTGAATTAGTTACGTTTCTTTCAGCTCCACTGCGAAAAGCTGACATTTGCACTTCTTGTCACGCTGCTTTAGTCAAGAGGAAATCATTTAACCGCAAATCATGTGGGGACGAACGTCTGAGATTTTTTCTTCTTGTCTGATGACAAGGTGTGTACTGTAGAGCAGAAGAAGAAGAAGAAGAAGAAGAAGAAGAAGAAGAAGAAGAAGAAGAAGAAGGAAAGAAAGAAAGAAAGAAAGAAAGAAAGAAAGAAAGAAAGAAAGAAAAAAAGAAAGAAAGAAAGAAAGAAAGGACAAGTTAGATAAGGAGTGAAGAAAGGAGAAACTTGGCTTTTGAAATGTGTATTTCCTGAGGTTTTGGACATTGGTGCGTGTGCGTTGAGGGGAAAACGTGGAAAGTGTGTTTGTATGTGTGTGTGGGGGGGGGGGGGTATGTATGTGAGTGGGTGGGTATGCGGGCGGGTGTGCGTGTGTGAGAGTGTGTGTGTATTTGGAAGTGTACGCACGTGTTGGTATATCGGTTTACCATTGTGTATATGATGTGTGTGTGAATATGAACGGAACGATTCTTGATTGTGTAAAGGGAACAGGTAAAGGATTAAGATTTCAATTCAGGAAGAAGGTATTTATCAGAATTATCAGAGGCAAAATGAGATAGCCTATCTTTCCCTTTGAGCTTCTCTGAAAACTGTCTCGTAAACTCAAGTAACTTGCTCAGAAGATAGAAGGTAATGAGGGGTGTGCGTGTCTTTGTGAAAGAAATAAAAACCTAATCGCATCGCCTGTACAATTAAATTCACGAGAGGGAGAGAAAGAGAGAGAGGGAGAGAGAGAGAGAGAAAGAGAGAGAGAGAGAGAGAGAAAGAGAGAGTGAGAGAGAGAGAGGGGGGGTGATGAGGGGGGGGGGTCTGCCCTAAAATGTCTTTCGACGTGTGTGTATGTGTTTGTTTGCATGTATATTTGTGACCTGATTGTATGTGTGTTTGTTTTTGCATGAGTGTGTTTTTAAATGTTAACTCGATTTGTTCTGTTGTTGCTGTTGCTGTTGTTTTGTTTTGTTTTTTCTTTTGTTATTTGTTTATGGGAGGGGGTTGGGGGGGGCATATATATGTTTCCTTTCATTTCGAAATTATTAGGGCGGGAGAAAAGAATTAAATTATTAGTTCTTGGGGGTTTTAAAAATTCAATTCTTGTTCCTGGTTTTTTAAAAATCCCCACCAGCTGTAGAACTTACTGATAATGCACAATATTTATAGTGGACGAACTGTGTTAAATCCTACGTGTCTACATATAATTTACGCCAAAGTTTTTGCGGGTTTTACGTTGTAAATTTGATATTGTAACAGACCTCACTATTAAAACTTGGCACGAGTTTATCAATATTTTTATCGGACGCATCCTCCTGTATGTTCACGTCAAAACATGAACGATGGGTTGAAAACTTTCAGCGCTGTAAGCATCAGTTATGCCTCCTTTGATTTGAGGTTCTCGTGATGAGTCATTTAGGAGAGCACCAGTGCATTCGTGGATTTTAACTAGGGTGAACATGTGTCAGTCTCGCCAGATGTGCTTGATCGGATGAGGTATGAAAATAAGACTAGACTTGCATATCGGTTTCGAGGGGAATTTCTCAACTGTGAGTTTTGAGGTTGAGTTTGAGTAAAGAGAAGTACTTCGAAACAGTAACGGTCATGCAGCGCAGGAAAGTAGCAAGACAAATAGAAACAGTAAAGGCAAAGAATAGAAATAAAACCTACCAGTGGCTTCCTCCAAGTACTCGCTTTTCTCAACTTTGACAGAGAAAAGAATAATATGTTTTGTAGTGACAGTTGTCACTATACTGTAGTAGTTCTGGTCCTTTTATTTTTCTATGTAGCAATTTCCTTTGTTTAAGCCTCGTTCTTGCAGCATACGGCCGTGTGTGATTTGCGGGTGCTCTGGTGTGGTTTGCTCCTTTTTTGCCATCGGACATTCTATCGTCCTTATCTCTCTTCCTTCTTTTTGTGTTTGTTACTTTTTTGTCTTGATAAGGGTTTTATGGCGCTTGCAAGTGCGTAAGGCCATACAACCGTGCGGGACGCTTTGAACATTTTCAGTTTGGTAGGAATTTTTAAATTTCCACGGGTGGCGGCCGAACCCTACTCTTATCCATTTTAGGACCACCAAGGGATCTTTACTAAGCGCAACTTGTACACAGGACCTCGAGATTTTTCGCCCTTATCCGAGAAAGCTAGGTCTTAGATCTTACCTACCACAATATCAGGGGTGTGTCTGAAAGACAGGTGTAAGAAAGAGCTAAGGAGTAGCAGTAAAAAGGCTGCACAACAGAGTCAGGAGCCCATATGAGGGGGCAAAGCAGAGGAGGGAGGGGAGGGGGGAACGTGGAGACGAAAGCAGACAACAGAACATGGTTAGAGAGCAGAAAAGGGGGTGAAAGGGGAACATGTTACAGAAGAAAATTGTTCCGTTGCTGTCATGTTTCGAACCCGAAGTGGCGAGTGATTAGTGAGCTCAGGGTCATAATATATCGACCATAGTTTGGTGACACGGCGTTTAGGTGGGTGGTCATCGGGGTGTGTCGGTGAGCAAGACACGGCAACCCCAGCAAAAAATGGCAACTAACAATGGAAGGGTTGTGGTATCTGTTGTGTATGTATCCATGTTTTTATGTATCCAAGTATTCATTGTACAACACGCTTTTATCGAACAAACATTTCCCACAAAAAATCCATTATCATCATCATCCAGTGCCAGATCTGCGACAGATATCAGCGATCATGGTTCTCCATACATTCCTTTACTCGGATGCTCTTTAAAAATCAGAGAAATCTATAAAGTGGAATTTTCATTCATTCATTCATTCATTCATTCATTCATTCATTCATTCATTCATTCATTCATTCATTTATTCATTCATTCATGCATTCATTCATTCATCAATTTGTTCGTTCATTCTTTCATTCATTCATTCACTTACTTTACTCCAGAGATCTCCTACCGTCATCTTTTTGGAAGTCCGCTGCCATGTTTGTTAGGACATTTCCTTTCCAATTATTTTTTCTCGCAATATTTTTCCTTAAACTCTATTTCTTTAAAATTTAAGTCGGAGACATATTATGTGCATGAACATTATGCATTCTATAATTCCATCCACTACTCAAATTATTCTTTTTTTTATCTCAATTTTAAAATGGAGACCAAAAATAAAAACGGTCATCCGTGCCACCTACGTGATCGGGAGTAATTTCATTATGCCGGATAAAAATGTTGCTCTTTCCGATTCTGTCTATGCCAGTTTGGCACACCCAAGCGGAGAGTCGTTATTGTTGCAGGGCACGCGAACTGATTGAAACATTCTTAATTATACTTGATTGCGACGCAACAGAGAAGCACAGATCATAAGTCATGATGAGGAAATTCTGGGGAAATTGTTTGATTCCACTTTGGAAAGTTGCATTCGTGTTTTTGAATTTCGGCAGATGGATTTTTTTCTTTCGTTCTCTACTTTTTGGGGGATTTGGCGAGGGAGGGGGGTGGGGGTATCTATTGTCTTGGTTTAGTTTTACTGCTGCTTTGGGGTTTTGGAGGGGGGGGGCGCCATTTTTCACTTAATGTTTATCTTTTCTTTCGTCAATCAACTTTGTGGCCTTGGATGTGTTGATCGTGTTCTGGCTCTTAAATTCCCTCACAATTGGATGGTTTAAAAGACAAGAGACGGGGGTTTTAGATGCTAACCCTTAATATTATGCTCTTTTTTTTGGTGCAAATTTGCTATCTAAATTCGATTCTCAAGTAGGGAAAAGCACTTAAGCTGTTTTGAAGTTAAGGTAATATTAAAATATTTAAAATCAATCAGAGACAACAGAAGGGTGGACATGGCTCTGATGCATATAATGGAAGTAGAAACAAAAATAGCATTTTTAAACTTGCGTTGAGCAAATGTTTATGGTTCTTTGGAATGAATATCGTTTTTGTCATGACATGGTCGCTATAAATCGGGTAGCCGCCTGGGGAGACACAGGCTAAATTGTAGTAGTGGATAAACCAAAGGGACGTTTTGATATTGAAGTAATGAATAGTCATCCAGTGTAGCCTATCACTCCAGTTTGAACCAATAGCAAAAATACTGTGAAATCATAAAGACATTTTTGGAGGACCAGCGGATAATTAAGACTGAATGTCATGAAAACGTTGCACAACTAGTAAAGGTCGCTCAATGAAGACAATTATTTTCTATATTATCTCATGATTAGTGCTAGGCAGAATGCAGTTATGATTGAATTGTAGAGTCACTTCACATTTCGGTACCCAGTAACTTGGGAATATAAGCGATTGCTCCTAACGAGTAGGTACTACTGTAGATGGTCACAATAACTTGGGGAAAATTATTTTTTTTACATATTTGAAAAGACAAATGACTATTGTTATAATTTCAAAATCCCAAAAAGCGTTTCCAAAGGACAAACTGTACTGTTCATTTTATCATCTATTGCATCATAATATGTGTTGTTGACCTAACCGTTATTCATCAACCTGGATAATTCATCTATTTTTAGATATCTCAACTTTATTTTGCCCAGGGAAAACCTAAGCCTACTTTCTTACCTTGTTAAGGCATTAGTAAAAGGAACAATGACTCACAGCCATTTACATTACCCTGGCTCTAACTTAGTTGGTTATAATGAAGTCTTCGAACTTTGAAAGCCGAGGGTTTTTCCTCATTATGACGCACGAAATAATGGACCTAATGCCCCACTTAGGCTCAAGGTAGCGTGACATTTCCCATTTATTTGGTACTATTTTAATCTTGTGTTTTCTGAAGGACACTTACCTCTTCGAGCGCCAAGGAATTTGTGAAAGCATGTATATTATTAAAGAAAGATTATTCGAGATTTTTAATAGGATCACGCGAGTATTTTTTATAGCAAAACAGGGGGTATGAATTAGTAGTTAAAAAATAGTTCTTTGTCATGTTATTGCTATTGCGTTGTTTGTTTGGGGTTTTTTGCTTTCTCTTTCTTTTATGTCTTTGTTCATGCTTTTTTGTTTTGTTTTTTGTTTTGTGTTTTATTTGTTTGTTCTTTAGGGGGGGTGTTGTTTGTTTGTGTGGTTGTTTTGAGGTTTTAAGGGGGGGGGGGGG
>NW_004797357.1:505503-510503 GCF_000002075.1 Aplysia californica | reverse complement strand
CATTTCTTTTCGTTTTACTGGATATCAATAACTGCTTGCATAGGTGAATGTGTATTGCACATAAGGGTCAAACTTGGCACTCTGCTGCCAGCTTTTGGTTCCGGGGTTTTTTTTCCAGGAAAGTTGAACCAAACGCACGTGCAAGAAGTCAACAATTCGATTCGGTTGACTTTCAAGTTGACTTAAACCTCTAGTTTTTGCTTTCCTGTTATGCATTTTTACTGACACGAACATTAGTTCGAAGAGCTTATCTCTATTTAGATCTAGTTTTTTGCCATTTCAGAAGAAACTGTTATCCAGTATGTGTGCCGTAATGGTTAGACTTATCACCTCGAAAGCAAATGGCGTTAGTTCAATTCCCGGATGGGGAAGATCGTTTTATCGAGTCTCTATCTTTCTGTAAGGATGCTTTATCTCACTCGACCCGGCTGGAAACAATTCGCCCCCTAAATGATCTACACCATGTTGTTTGAGCGCAAAACATTAAACAATCAACCAAGAACTGTACATGCACTATGTGAGGGAAATGTGAGGCCTACCAAGTTTATGTTTATGTTCTTGATGACTGCGATTCTTTGATTCGGGTGGTGTGATTGAGATAAGCACAAGGTGCACATGCATTTTTGGAGACCTTCAAGAATTCACTAAATGATATTTTTAGTAGAATATTTGCATACTACCCCAAAAGCGTCTTCGTATCGACCCATCACTTATGTGATGTCAAAGAGTGGTTAAACTTATAAATAGTCTAAAAAATATCGTCTGCACTCTTCAACCATATTTACAATATATATACATATATATTTATTTATTTTTAAAATTATTATTTTTGGAGCTGGTTTTGACTTCACTCTTTTCACACGAAAGGGGGAGGGGCGGGGGACGTGCAGGACGAAAGTGTTCCCAACATAAGGACTGCAATTTCAAACATGTTTGCCTTTTATTTGAACAGAATTTTCTCATAGTGTCTTTCGGCTTTCCATATATATGTAAACAGATTCCGAACAGCCCTTCCGTCAATTCGAGACATCTAATCTCCACATCATTGGTTTACCTTAACCCACATCAGTCATTACTGGCGTCTGTCTACGTGTAAGCCCAATCGAGCAAATTAACTGCCTGTGCTAAATAATGCTTCTTTAAATTTTCAGGTATTGGAAGATGCAACAATGAAGGAATTCCCTCGCTTCCGGAAATGGAAGGAAAAACGCATTTGTTTACCGAAATTTAAGAGATTTCACGTAATATTTCTTAAAGGTAATGAAAGAAGTGTGTGAAACATCGCTATGTTTTTGTTTAAAGACATGACAGTACATCTTGTTGCTCGGAAATAATTTCCCCAGTTTTGGCGCCTCTCCCGAGAACGGTAATAATTTCCGTGCACCGCCCGTCTGACATTTCCCACAATGATGGGCAGGCAAATCCAATCTGAGATAGATTCTGGCATGGAAAAAGGAGAGAATCGAATTTTATTTTCTTCTTTTAGTTGGGACTACCGAGCTCTGCGCTTAGACTAAGTTCTGACCCAAGGTCAAAACCCTCATAACAGAATATTCTAAATCACGCTGTCATTTTTCCCAGCAAAACTAGGGGGGGGGGGGTGGTTATGTTTGTTTGTTGTTGTTGTTTTTATTCTTGTTTTAGTGTGTGCATCCGACAACCCTAATTCTTTTCCACTTTGTTTTGTTTTTGTCTGTCTGTCTGTCTGTCTGTCTGTCTGTCTGTCTATCTGTCTGTCTGTCTGTCTGTCTGTCTACCTGTCTGTCTGTCTGTCTGCCTACCTGCCTGTCTGTCTGTCTTTCTGTCTGTCTGTCTTTCTGTCTGTCTGTCTGTCTTTCTGTCTGTCTGTCTGTCTGTTTGTCTGTCTGTCCGTCTGTCTGTATATTTCCGAGCTTTATCCAGTATATGTGAAGTGTGCTGACAAAATGAGTTATTTTTTGGATTCCAGCCCTATGGAAATAGATACATTACGCTTATATGTGTAATTTTTTTCAGTTTATAAGTATGAAATAATAAAAACATGATATTCCTAAAGAAAATATGGCATCATTAGAAAATCTACAAATCTGACCCAAGTGTCGACTTTTAGTCCAATATTTCCGTTTGTGAATTGCGAGAAGTAACTCATTTTGTGAGCACGCCCCACATATGTCCTTCTCTGTAATTGGGAATAGTTTATAAGGCTCTCCACGCTCACAGCTTGATCCCGTCGGAGCTGGGCGTATTGGAAGTCTCTTGTCCTCCATTAGAGTGGTATGTTCAAAGGAAAGGTAATCTATAACCTTCCCATGCCTATCTAGTATTTGTACCTGACACTTTGCGTGGTGCCACTCTGTTTACTCAACAGACAGAGTTTATGCAGCACTGACCACGTGGTATAGATTTTTCTATTCCACGTCACTTCCGTTCCAGACCGCCTAGGGTGAGATTCTTGTCGACACAACCGCATGCTGGCGGGTTTATTTACAGATTTCTTACCGCCTTTTTTACAAACAGACCCCGGGGTTCGTGAACATATACAGATCAAGGAGTATTTTTGGCTCTGCGGGGGCTATCAGATTTAAAATGCAGGAATCGAAGGGTTTTTTTTTTACGAAATCAAAACTGCCAAATGTTATGTTTTGTTTTAAATTTGTTTTAGAACCATGAACAACTCCAATATACGGCGAACTCATTTCAGTAGAGGTCACATCGTTTAGGTTTACCTCTTTGGGAGAATGTTTGGTAATCTTGACGAAAAAAGAAACGATCGAAAGGCCATCTACAGCGCTGGATAAATACGGATTTATATCAATAATTAAAATATATATGAAAAACTGTTCTTGCTGAAGTCAGTGCGTTTCTACCAGCAGCATAAACAGGTGGCCAAAGCTTCTAGCTATATATACGGATGTTCTTTGTGTTTTGGTTTGGATCTTTGCTCTAATACGAAAAAGATGTGGGTTTAATTTCCGTGAGGGAAAGATATTTTATGGAGCATTTCAGTCCGTCAGCTGAGCTAGATGCTGTATCCCATCAATAAGGGGTGGCTCTGACGAGTTGGGTCGCAACTGCCCGCCCTTTATAAATGATTTAAATAGTGTCAAAACCATTTAAAAGCCAATTTTCCGTGTGTCTTCTTTAAGTCGAAGGTTGCGTCCCAAACTAGATTCAGATTTTTCTCCCCTTCTACTTCTCAAGTTTAGTAATCCGGACGTGGGCATGCTGTTTGGTGAGTACTAATCATGCTGAGATATAGTAAAGATTTCCCCTAGTTTAAATCCTTGATGGGGGGGTTCTTGGACTTGGATTTGTTTTGAGAGATATCCATTCCTCACGTTGACTCAACCCCCCTGCAAGCAACACATAGTTAAACAACGAATGGAAGGTTTAGGGCACCTGTCAAGACTACCACCAGAACGTACAACAATGAGCTTATACAATCAGAGATCAGGTGAAAACAGAGAATGGGGTAAGACCAGGACAAGATGCATAGAAAAGGGGGGGGGGGGGCAGATAAATGTTAGTCAAGAACAACATAACCATGCAACATGCAATTGACAGACAAGAGGAAGATTTTTGCTTCTCCTGTCGACGCCCTAAGGTAACGGAGGCCGGAAAAAGTAAAAGTAAGTACAATCATAGCATCCTGAGCCTGGCGCATCACGCGGAGAGTCATGTACTTGACCGGAAGCGTGGGGCGAAACTCGGGAAGGTCCTTTACATTCTATTAAAGCCCGAAAATGCCTTTAAAACGATACATCGTCCGAAAAGGAAAAGGAACGCGTTATAAGCTCATCTTGCATTCACAAGTAAACAAAACAAAAAAGTTTATGACAGTCTGATTGGAAAGAAAATTAAATTGTTTCCCATTCTACGTGGGGGTGTGAGCAGAGAGGGTAGGGGGGGGGTTAAGGGAAGGGATTTGAGCACGGTTTATTAATGTAAGAAACTCCTTTTTTCCTCGTCTCACAGCCTCATCTACGTGAACTGTAGAGCGGCCGCCAAAATGTCTGGACTTCTGTCCACATTTCTATCATCCCCCTGTGTTATACGACAGTGCGAGCTATACTTAGGGAGATGAGGTGTGCGGTAA
Organism: Aplysia californica; assembly: GCF_000002075.1. Taxonomy (NCBI): domain Eukaryota; kingdom Metazoa; phylum Mollusca; class Gastropoda; order Aplysiida; family Aplysiidae; genus Aplysia; species Aplysia californica. The sequence continues at coordinate 506,428 of NW_004797357.1, read as the reverse complement.
TGGGTGTGAGCAGACTATCGTTAAAAAGTTATAGAATGGAAAATAGATTCTTGCTGCCCTGGCGGACCGGATGATTGCTGTTGGGAACATTAAAGAAGCAGAAGATGACCGAATAGTTTATATTCGTTGTTTCCATGAGCCAGGGTATCTCGGTGCAGACGTTTTGTCTGTAAACTCCAATAGAATAACATTCATCCCTGTTAATGTGGGAAATGATGAATGTTAATCTCCTCGTGTTGAGTCATAACTTCAACCAAGACAACACAATGTTCAAAGCAGAACGTCTTTATGACTAAGTGCGGTCGTTTTGACTCTTTTGGCTTTACTTGACCTTCGTCGCTACAAGGCTCCCTTTGTGGGTCTTTTGATTTTAGTTGTGTTGGGTCACACCTGGAAAATGTTATTCCGTTGCTCACATTTCACAAGGGCCTCAGAAGGTGAGGCCATGTTAGTAATGTGAACTTCGTCAAAGGAAGGTATAACCTCTGCTTGACTTTGTTCTTTATCTTTACTCTTACTTAGAGGGATAGTCTAAGAAAGACAGAGTCGGCAACTTGAACTATTGCGTGTCTTATACGATTACTCAACGTTTTACCTTACCCCCTTATTCTCTCTCTCTCTCTCTCTCTCTCTCTCTCTCTCTCTCTCTCTCTCTCTCTCTCTCTCTCTCTCTCTCTCTCTCTCTCTCTCACACACACACACACACACACACACACACACACACACACACACACACACTCGCCCACGTGCTCTCATACACACACACATAAACACACAGGGAGACACATACACAATTATGGTCAAGTGGTCAAGCAAACAGTTGCGTGGCTTCCTAATCCAGAAGTGCCAGAGTTAAGTCCACTTAATGCCAGGACTGATTAGGCACCTTTACCCTTCCCCCATCTCTCTCTCTCTCTCTCTCTCT
>NW_004797357.1:491566-505403 GCF_000002075.1 Aplysia californica | reverse complement strand
TTTTCATGTAAGCTATTTCATTGTTCCATTGTTCGAGGTTTTCATGTTAGCTTTTTCATTGTTTCATTGTTCGAGGTTTTCATGTAAGCTATTTCATTGTTCCATTGTTTGAGGTTTTCATGTTAGCTATTTCATTGTTTCATTGTTCGAGGTTTTCATGTATGCTATTTCATTGTTCCATTGTTCGAGGTTTTCATGTAAGCTATTTCATTGTTCCATTGTTCGAGGTTTTCATGTAAGCTATTTCATTGTTCCATTGTTCGAGGTTTTCATGTTAGCTATTTCATTGTTTCATTGTTCGAGGTTTTCATGTATACTATTTCATTATTCGTGGTTTTATTTCATTGTTCGAGGTTTTTGTCATTGGTGTCAGGCGCACAATGGTCAGACCTATAGACTCTTCGTTATTACACTCAATGAGTTCGATTCCCACATCAGGACGTGTATTCTGTCTTGTATCTGTCTGTGCTATTCCTCTGGGGTACTGTATCATACCCAGTCTGGTATGACCGTGGCCCATGTAAGTTTTGTCAGTGAGAGTGAGAAAACGAAACGAAACACATTTCCCACTGATAGAGGGTTACCTTTCGAGGGCAGTAAAAGGACACACAACGCGATTTGTTGGAGGGCGCGACTTACAGGTCCTACTTTTTTTGTTTTCCTCTGTTATTTCTGTCAGTCTTACTTTTTAAAATTGCACTGAAGACCCGTTATTGTATCGATGTGATTCCCTTCACTCACTCACTCAAACCAACAAAGAGACAAACAAACAAGCAAACAAACAAAGGGCCCACGAGACTAGATCTTTCACACACCGTGCGTAGCAGGCAGACTGCGACCAAAACCATCTCCGGAGTTAGTGCTGGGTGGCAAGGTTCCCTATTATTGAAAGCTAGGAATCGTAGGAATCGACTCAGAACCCAGTTACTTTCTAATGACGTGATTTCTTCCGGTGGTTACCTGGTTGGCTCCGAACATCTTCAGGATTTAAGATAACCTTGATTTCGGAATACTATGAAGCATTAACTTCTATTTTTCAAAAATATTTTCTTTAAAAAAAAAAGATTTTAATGATAAAAGTAACTGGTTACCGTTGGTTTACGTAAAAAGGAGACGGAACTTTACTTCTGTAGTATTAATCGTGGGAATTGGCTCCGGAATCGACTCTTCGCCCAGCTTTACCGGAGATGCTCCTCAGAGATGTTTGCCTGCCAGCTTTAGACATAATATTGGCCCTATCAATGTTTGCTTCCAACGCTCTCAAGTTGACCAGGTCACACTGTGTTGACAGGAACGCTAACTCTGGACACAGTTAATGCTGTTGTGTGACGAAATATTACATCGTGTCACTTTGACGGAGCGAGCATGTTCACCTTTGGGTGATCGGAGGGTGCTCTTATACTGACTTTTTGACGTTTATTTTTGTTGTTTTTCGTTTGGTTATTTATTGTGTATTTAGTGGATATGCGCAATATAAATGCAATTCTTTATTATTTTATTATTATTGTTATTTGTGTTTAAAAAAAAAGCACATCGACACAATAACGACCATCTGGTGAAAGGAGAGAGTAAGAGTTGCATGCATACAGAGCAGCAAAGGGAAAGGAAAGATGTAGAACTTACCTGTAGCGGTATCCAACCACTCGCACTTTCAGTGTGCCCGTGTCTGTCTTTATGTTGTGCAAACAAACAAGCAGACAAACAAACAAACAAACAAACGAACGAACGAAAGAATGAACGAATAAACAAACGAACAAACCAATAATTCGAGCAAATAAACAAACATCAGACTATAGGGCTAACATTAAAATTTTTACATTTTTAAACATTACCCCAGACACGATGTTGGCAAAGCGCTTTGGCGACAGAAAGCATCGGTCAGAAATGTAAAACTAATCATGGGCTTAGCTTTTCAGTAAACACACACACACACACACACACACACACACACACACACACACACACACACACACACACACACACAGAAGTACAACCACACACGCGCGTCTTAATTTTTTGCGCACTTTCCGCTTGTACAATACCACCCACACCTGGTCCTGATAGCGTTACCACCAATTCAAACTTTCTTATCAAAGAAGAAAAGAGATTTATATAACATAATGTACAAACTTCCAACCACAGTTGCAGGTACTCACTCACTCTCTCCCTGCGTTTTAATATACACAGTATCCACTGTCGATAAACGTAGCCAACTAAAACAAACCGCCTATCAGCGAAAGATCACAGAAGTTTTGCACAGACTCTTCCCTGACAGAAACAAACATGACTACCGTTATACACGTCACTGACGCCCATGGCCCACAAACCTTGACCTAGAAGTATGAGTGTATTAAAAGTTTGTTCCTCTATCGATCGCCGCTACACCGTCGCTTCTAATCTATTTCAGCGCATAAAACCCATGCCTATGGGATTGTGTAATTGTGCAAGCTGTATGATAATTGACACATATTTTGTTCCAGTGGGGAATATGAACTGTTAATGATATGCATCTTGGCGCAACCTTCTTTATCCTTTTCTGAACTTTCTGGTTTTATGTTACTTTAACAAGGCAAGGCCGTAGCTTTGAAGTTTTCATGGCGTAGCTTAGTGATCTGACCATGTGGCTGCATAATTATTACTGAGTCCCCTACCGTTCTTTTTTTCTTAACATCCTGAGGTATCACATTGGAAGAGATCAAAGAAAAATGAGCACTCACAATTTACATTTTTGTAAGGGTTACGAGTCCACAAACATTTTAGTATGTCAAATGTGGATGTCCATGTTTAACATTCCTTCTATATTTCTCCTGAACAAGCGTAATTGTTCTCCTTCCTATTCTTGTGATGACATTTAAAGCGTACGCTTTAAATTTGTTTATGAGCGTATTTATATTGATTGGATTTACTTTTACAGGACTTGAATGAATGAATGAATGAATGAATGAATGAATAAATAAATGATCCTTTAATTCAGTTCATAGCTTGCTAGACTATTGTGCGGATGACCCTAGCTCGAATCCCCTACGGGGGGTTCTTGAACTAAAGTTATTTGGGCCGTGCTTATCGATCTCCGCCCCCTTGGTTTTGTGCAATCAGAGATGGTGTTCCTTTCAGACTCCACGCCTTCTAAATGACCTATTAGTATTGAGAACTGGCGTATGTCGTACAACGGTTATGTGCTTTGCTGTATCACGCAAAAGGCTTGTGTTTTATTCCCCTCTTGGGGGGGTGATATTCATGGAGTATCTCAGTCTTTCTGCTGGTACGTTAGATCCCTCTCAGCGCGGGTTGACTCTGACAGGCAGGGTCTAAGGCCGCCTCCTAAACGATCTAAATTGTATCGAAGGGGGCATAAAACACTTACATTAATTTTAGAAAAACATTATAAAATTTTAAGAGCGTTAAACCGATGTAAACTGTGCGGTAGAATTACTTTCACGACCATTTATCCTTTTGGTAATTTGGTCTCTCATTGATGTGTCGTTCCAGTTACTTCTCTGTTTTAATGAGCTTTCATGAGTTGCACTGTTGTGTGTAGAATAATATCTACCATAACATTGAGGACACGCATTCGGATCATTCAACAACGTTCGAAGACTCGCAGAGTAGTGTAATTCATACACATTTTTCTATTCTGTTTTCTTCATCTCAAACTTAAAAAGGCAGGCAACAACCTTATTTATACTGTAAGATGTGTATCATCGCCACATCGCCTCTGGTTTGGTGTTGATAGGATATATTGACATCTATGCCTCGAGAGAAGATAAAAGAAATACGAAATCAAGTTGACGTACTATTTATTTTTCTTTCCTTTTCTTTGCCAAGGTTGAGATACGTATGTTCGTCTTTACTTTTTTGTCTTTATGTTTGATTTTTTTTTACTGTGTTTTTTGTTGTTGGTTTTTTAAAACTCTACACTACCATGTCGGCTCCTTAATTTTTAACTTTGGCTAGATTATTTTTATAATGCCCACAAGCGTTAAGACAACACGCAGGGTTGCTCCCATCTCGAGCAAAAGGGTGATTGAATAATAATATCGTGTTCCGGAGTATGTGGTGCAGTGGCCTTACTGGCAGCGTAAAATATTATGTGAGTTTGATTCCCAAGTTCGGGATTTGGGATGCTGTATCGCATTCAGCCAGGATTGACCCAGACAGGCTTACTGCATAATTCGAACTGCGTCTTCTTGAGAATGGTATGGGGGTGTTTGTGTGTGTGTGTGTGTGTGTGTGTGTGTGTGTGTGTGTGTGTGTGTGTGTGTGTGTGTGTGTGTGTGTGTATGTGTCTGTATGTGTGTGTGTGTGTTGGAAGAGGGGGGGGGGGGATTCTTTCGGAGGAATTCGCATACAAAGCTACATTTGTCATGGCAGTTGAAGTTATTTTGGGGGGGTGTGTGAGTTCGATTTCGCCTCTTATACATGTAGTTGTGGGGACATTTTTTCACGATTATTGTACTTTTGTTTTCGTCGTAAAAAAGGAATGGTTGAAAATTGTTTTTTTAACAAGGAATGTCGTTACTATCCAATAACTCGTTAGATAAATGAAATAGTGTTATTATAATGTGCCTCGCTTAACCAATGTTCGGCCCTTGGAGGAATTCGTCTGACGTACCCGCTGTATCCTTTGAGACAGGCCAGAAAACATAAAAAGTGATATTGTTTCCCTCTCTAAACAAATGGCTTTGGCTTTTCTTACTGTAACGAAAGCTCTCTTCTGGCCCGATTAGTTACATAAACGTCTTTCTCCACGTTTTCTGTCTCGTCTTCAAGCCCCCTTGCTGTGTGTGCGTTTTCGCTCGCCCTTTGATCTTTTGCGAATCATCAGGTGATATTTTTGTTTCGTTGCTACCCCGGAAAGAGGGATGTTTTTGATACATCGTGAGCAGGTCATGTGTAATCTTTTTTGTATGTTTTAATGTATCTGTATGTGTTTCTCAGACGGCGATTAGATCTCCTGTTTTACGGCGGTTTTGATGATATCTTATTTAAATGTTTGCTTTATTTATGGTCGTACCCAGGACCAATTAATATTCTAGTTACTTTTTGCGTTTATATTTCTTCGTTTTTGTTGTGGTCATGAACATTTTTCTTTTACGTTTTGCAGATAGTTCAATAATCTAACGACGATGTTATTTTCGTTTCTTCTTCTTTGAAATAAAAATCTTCACGACAGCAACTTAATTAAAGTCCTTTGTGCCAGTGACGAATTACAATGACACGGCTTTAGTTTTTGTTAGTACATTGTAATATATTTATTATGAAAAAGTTTATTTGTGAGACTTGAACTTTCAAGTGCTCGGTATATTTTTTTTCACCAATAGCTGTTAGGCATCTAGCCGTCGCACGCTGAAGACATGAGTTCCATTCCCGAGTGGAGAATATTTTGGGCTAATGTCTCCGTCTGTCTGCTGGGACTTCGCATCTATCTTTGCCCTGGTTGGCCTTGGCAGGCAAGGTTAAAGCCCGCTTCCTAATTAATAATTTAAGTTATGTCTTTTGGGAAATAAAGTTCTACAATTACATTATAATTACATGTTTTTCTCTATGTTCGAGAATGCCCTTTTAAATTTTCAGTAGGCTTTCTGAAATCTTTGATGATTGAGTGAAAATCGAAAAATTCATTAAACTTTAGGTGATTTATGAAAAAAGGCAACATGATCATGAATTCCGGGGTTGTTTTATGTTGCCAACATCTCTCCTCTTGTATGTTTTTAAAAATATTTTATAAAATATTTTAAAGAGCTTTGCCAAAACAAAGTCGTGAATCCAATTAACCGGTTTAAACACTCTTTAAACAAAAAAAATAATCTCTCGTCTGCTTTTGGTTCAGATCTCGGGGAAAACAGGTTTTAAGCACCACTGGATTGTTCTGGATATTGTAGGTCAGGACACGACTGACACGCAAGTTTCCTAAAGACTGTGTTGTTTAACTGAACTGCATCTTAATCATGTAGTCAAAGGCTGGTCTACATGGGACAGGACAATAATAATACAATGTACTATTATTTTGAGCTCCGAAATTTGGTAGCCTCGATAGTTCATATAAGCTGCTTCTTCAAAATAAGATTTCGCTTTCATATTCAATAATAATATTATGTTTATTTCAAATGAAAATCCGGTTTATAAGGAAATGAGTACTTGCCCAGCTCTTTCTCTTAAGGCAAGTGATTGGATGCAGCAACAGGATCTGTCTCCTGGGGCGTGGCCTATAAATTCCTGGCACTGCAGTTGTGTCATGTGAGGACTCGAAACATGCCTAAATAGATTTGCTCTCCGTTTTCTTGTAGCTTATTGTTTGTTCGTTGCTGTTTTGTTGGGGTGTTTTGTTTGTTTGTTTGCTTGTATGTTTGTTTTTGAAAGAGAGTACTTTATTTTGTTGGGGCTTTTTTGTTTTGTTTGGCTTTTATTGGGGGTTTTTTGGTTTGTTTTGGGGGGTTTTAAGGGGGAGCTCTTTGTGTGGGGGATATTGTTGTAGCTTTTGGTCCAGTTGCTTTTTTCTGCGTGTTTGTTTGTTTTGTTGTTTGTTTAGGTATTTTTGTTTTGTTTGGTAGTTGTTGTTATTTGTGCGTAATCCGACATTTTTGTTTGAAATATTTTTAGAGAAACACGGGTGTGAGTTTACATTACACTGAAGTGTACTTTCTAGCGTCACAGGCAGAAACCTCGACGTTAACAACGGTCTCCCCTTTTTAGAGCTATGTTTCCTTTAAGCTTTTCACACCCCGGGGACTGTAATTGTTGAATAAATACCACAAGGCTTCCATCACTTTGAGTAATCTTCGCGGGGCACTTTTCAAGAAAGCCAAAATTAGCAACCTGTGCTCGCGCTCATGTGCCTGGCGCGCTGTGTGTGTGTGTATGTATGTGTGTATATTATGTGTGTGTGTTTGTTTGTGTGTGTGTGTGTGTGTGTGTGTGTGTGTGTGTGTGTGTGTGTGTGTGTGAGTGTGATATTACATGCATGTATTGTAAACGGAAGTCATTTCATGTTAAGGCCGTGAATGCGCCAATGAGTGGAAGAGATTTGAGAGAAAAGAGAGAGAGAGACAGAGAGACAGATAGAGGTAAATAGTGAAGAGACAGAGAGATATATATATACGGAGAGAGATAGAAAGAACGATTTTTCTTTATATTTACCGCCCCTATCGACACTTAAAGAAAGAGAGACGTATACAAAATCGAAAGAGAGAGAGGGAGAGAGAGAGAGAGAGAGAGAGAGAGAGAGAGAGAGAGAGAGAGAGAGAGAGAGAGAGAGAGAGAGAGAGAGAGAGATGACAAGAGGGAAGGAAGCCAAGGATGTGTGAAATGTCCATTTGTGTTGCATAGAACCGGGATGAATGCCGAATCGTACGATGAATCTCTTTTGTGGCTGTCTTTGTTACTGTCACATCAAACAAAATCGAACTAATCGACTGACGATTACGTTTCTTTACCAAATCAATCCAATTCTTTCTCGGCGTCTATTTCGATGTACTTCCTGCTGCATGTAGCGCAAGAACCCATCGAACTTGATCATCGCGCAGGGAATTGTTGTTGGAATCTAACAGAGTTTTTTCTGTTTTTCTGTCCTGAAAGGTCTTTCTCTCAGCCCCATTCCCTGGTAGAATGGTGGAATGAGGAGGAGTGGGTATGTGGGAGTCAACGCCCTGCCTACGAAATGACCTACGTTTAGGACGAAATGAGAACAGTCTTTACCATTTTAAAAAGTCTACTGCCTCATCAACTCGCTGTATAACTTTCACGTCCTTCAGGATGTTTTTGGAGGCGCGGGTGGGTCGATGTTGCACGTGACTTGTGGGTACAAAACGTATCGGCTTTTGTAACAGTCTGGTTAACACAATTACTCAGAGTTCAGACAGCTTATCTAAAATTCGGGGCCAACGTTGGGTCCAATTCTAGTTCCTCATCAGCCCGGTTACAGAATTAAAAATAAAAAAACCACTGGCGGTACGGGTAAAGGCTTCAGCTTCCATATCATGATGATCATATTATCTATCTATCCATCAGTCTGTCTGTCTGTCTATCCATCTATAGGACTATCTGTCTGTCAAGCTTTGTAGCTCACTGTTTAACTATATACCCAGGGCTCTCATGGCCTAGAGGTTAAGGCATTCGCCTTTCATTCAAAGGTCCCGAGTTCGAATCGGGGTAGCGACAGAAAATTTTCTTATCTAAAATTGTCTCCTTTCACCTCCTTTCCTGCTCTCTACAAATGTTCTGTCGTCTGCTTCGGCCTCCACTTTCTGACCTCACTCCGTCATCTCCTTTGCCCCCACCTCTGGGCTCTTGACTTTTTCTGCAGTCTCTCTACTGCTACTACTTGGTAGCTTCTTACTGCTTTCTTTCAGCCACACCCCTGATCTTCTGGTAAGAAAGGTCCACACCTAGCCTTCTCGGACAAGGGCGAAAAATCTTGGAGATCCTTTGGTGGTCTAAAATCGATAAGAATACCCTTGAGCCGCCACTCGGGCAAAATTCAAAATTTCCTACCAACTGAAGATGTTTAATGTGTTCTGCACGCTCATATGACCTTATGCAGTTGCGAGCAACGTAAAACACTTACTAAATATATATATACCTAGGCAACTACCTGCCGATCTCTTCATTCCCCGGTTTGGCCTCAGTCTTTTATGCTTATCGATTATATAAAGAAAGCACTAAAATTCCATAAGATTCCCCGACCATTTCAGATCTCCTCCTAGTTGTGTATTCCATGTAGCCCAAGGACATTGTCTTGCCCTACTTATTCTCTAGCATTGTTTTCGCTCCACTCGAGTCTATTATTATATTATATAGTTGTTATTTCAAGACTCCGGGGTTCTCTAAGTCTTGCCATCATCTGCCAAATACAATAGGATTCCGTACCTTACATTTGAAGTCAGGTATTAAGGAACAGGCAGATATTCCTTTGAGCATACATTTACCCCTAGTGATAGCTTTACTGAAAGCTTATTACATACTGTATTATGTTTTTCAGACTTCATTTTACCCTTGGTTTTTCTTTGTTTCTGTTTGTTGTTGTTGATGTTGTTGCTGTCGTTGTTGTTGTTGTTGTTGTTGTTGTTGTTGTTGTTGTTGTTGTTTTTGTTGTTTGTTTGGGGGGGTTTTGGTTCTTTGGAGTTGTTGGGTTTTTGGGTGCTTTTTTTTTTTGCTTTTTTTTTGGGGGGGGGGGGCTGTTTTGTTTGTTTGTTTGGGATGTTTTTGCTTCTTTGTTTTCTTTTCTTTTTGGCAGTATAATTTCATCGCTATTTTGTCTCGCCTTTTCTTTTGTTTTCTTCGCTTGCTTAGTTATTCGCTTTTTTCTAACAATGCAGAACGGTTTGCCTTATCGGTTCGTTTATGTGTGTGTGTGTGTGTGTGTGTGTGTGTGTGTGTGTGTGTGTGTGTAAGTGTGTGTGTTTGTGTGTGTGCTTGTGCATGTTTGTGTGTGTATGTGTTTGTTGACTGTGAGTGTGAGTGTTGTTTACGAATCGCCATACCTGTCTTTCGTCTCATTTCTGCCTATCAACTCTGTTTGTAGGCTCCACGATCATTCTCTGAACCCTCAGAAACCAATGATAATATAATCAGTATTGTTCTTGATGCTATGGGATCTTCTTCTTTCGCGCGCACGGCCGGCGCGGAGCAAGGGTAGAGTAACAAAGATAACGCTTGCCTGTAATCGTGTAGCATGGGGGAGGTCAGATCCTACGAGAGCCGGTAAAGTACTCGTTTTACATAAAAACCGGACTTTTAGATCGAGCATAGTGTCATAACACCGAATCTGCATAATCTACAGCATCTACATAGGTTCACGATCTAGCTTAACCCCTACGTGACAGCCATCGTCCGCCGTACGTCGAGCATCGTGAGCAAAGGTGCCGTCCTCCCATGCAATGGACGTCGTGAAATGCACGCACGGAATCTTTTTAACTTCTACAATAGGTTTGAACTGATTTTCACCGGAAAAAACTAATGACAGATTCGAAATATACAAGAACGAAAACGTACGAATCGCGTAAATCTGTAAATTTCAAAGGAACCCCAAAATGATGGAAATTGCTCTCCGCCTTGACTAGCAAATAGTGACCGCAGTAAATGTTTTGTTTTTTTTTTATCAATAAACTTCGTTATAAATGAATGGTAATGGGTAAATAAGGTTAGCCTCATATCCGGTGAACAAAACATTTGTGGGTTAAGATAAATTCCGTCCTGTCTCTAATAAGTCAAAAGCATCCTCAATGTAAAGGGAAGATATTTCATGTTAAGGCAGTGAATGGGCCAATGAGTCTGTGTTCAAGTGGAAGAAATAAGAGAGAAAAGAGAGAGACAAAGAGACAAAGAGGGGTAGAGGGGGAAGAGACAGAGAGATAAACGGGGCGGGGGTGGGGGGGGGGCTAAAGTTTACTTGTACTTGGAGCATTTCGTTCAAGAGTCATAGGTTTATCAATAATAGTAAAGCACATTTATAGAGCATGCTGTAGAGCGTGGATACGCGCCGTTTTAATGCAATGACTAAAATTTTCTTCTTATTATATTTACTTGATTCGAATCAGAATAGAAATAATTTGTGAGAATCGTATTTGCTTTTAAGAATTAAGTTTCTCGGAATGGATCACATTCCACCTGACTTCAAAAGTTCTATTATATCGATTCGTGGATTGATCATTAACTCATTATCCAATTAAACCTTTTCAAGAAACTAACCGGATAGCCGGATTTATGACTCGGGTTGTGACTCGATTCGTTTCGCTGTTGTTCTCAGTTTCCACAGATAATGCTCGCTTTCGATCATGTGGCACAAGGGACATAAACCGCAGATAAAGTTTGTCGGGCAGCGCTGAGGTCTGGAGCTGTATCCCAGGAGGCTAGGGTTTGGTTCAAAGTTGCTATTGTATTCTTTGTTCTATTGAAAGAAGAAAAGAAACATTTGAATGTCAGTTATTTTTTCTTTTATTGTTGCTGGAAGTCTGATTGCATTTGGAGCATAACAAGTCCAAGCGAGGCAAGAGAATTTCTCGTGTTTCTGACACGATCTTAGAAAGGAATGAAATGTGGTGTTTTTGTATGTTTGTGTGCGTTTATGTTTGTGTGTGTATGCGTTTGTGTGTATGTGTATGTGTTTGTATGTGTATGTGTGTGTGTGTGTGTGTGTATGTGTAGTGTGTGTTGATCTGTTCGTAAATATGAGACAAAACAGTAAAGAAAAAACATTGGGAAATGCCGTTGATTTATTGTGAACCTTTTACGCAGCCTGCGATACAATTTAGATTATAATAATAATAAATTATATAATTCAACACCAGGCTCAAGGCACTTTACAACCTATATTATCATCTCAACTTTCCTGTAAACTTTCGCTTTTCTTTATCACGATTCTCGGAGAGTCTAAAACACAACCGTGGTTTGTTTTTGTGATGATTATTACAATCTTTTTGAGTGTTGATTTTCTCGAGTTTGTTTGTTTGTTTTCTTCTCTTTTGTTTAGTTTTTTTCCCTCTTTCTGCCAATCACACTTCCACTCTCGGTGTCCTGATGGGCGAGATTTGTCCCTCATCTCCGACTCCTCCCGAAGAGTGAATAGAGTGGGTGGTTGGGTGTTCTGCTGTGATTTGCGTCTTCTTTCCCGTCAAACACCCATCGTCCTTTTCTCCCCTCCCTCTGTCTTATGTTTGTTACTCTCTTGTAAAACATCTAATCTTGGGCACTTACATGACATAATTGTGTTTTAAGTGCCGAATAGCTCTTGCTAAAACTAAAAACTAAAGAGTAAATAGACTTTGTCTTCCCTGTACCAAACATGAACATTAGTGTCCCGAAATATCTCAAGGGCGCTCCTTTAAGTGATGGCAGTGTTAGTCTTATTTCTCCCAGAAATGCCGGGTTTTTTATCTCGTTTGTTCAATTTTCCCAAGCTTTGGCTGTCACTGGTCATTGTACGGGTATTAAGCCCCTTTACGCACTGTGAAGTTGTCTTAGACTATTGGCTCCAAAAATATCCAAGGCTCTAACAATGAGAAATCAGTCTCCTTCCGTTGTCCGCCATGGTCCTGGGACACTTCAGCTGTTGACAGAACATGTTTTTAAAAAACTTTAAACCATGCACGGCTGTCCAGTGATTTATAACATACCCTTCTCAGCATTTAGCAAAGCACTAATGTGTGTAGTGTGTCGGAATTGGACAATACCAAAAAAAAATGTTTTTACTTGTGCATTGTTTAGTACCAAAGACAAAGATCGGTTCTGCTTTTGCGATATCTCTACCATACGTCAAAGACCTTTCATGCCCATTGGTTGTCGTATGATCTCCGATAGTTATTTTAAACTTCTAATCCAACACATGCCGGGGGCAAAAGTAAGCCAAATGTATCTGTCATTTCGCTTCCATTTTATATTTAGTCGGAGCTCCAAACTAAAAAAAGAAAGATACCCAAAAAAAAAGAAAGAAAAATTAAACGTTTTAGTCTAGATAAAGCAACATTATTGTGAATCCTTTGTTCATATTTATTTGGAGGGAAAGAAAAGATGACGAAGTTATTCTTTAGCGTGATTGTTTAATGTGGTCATGTCTCCCTCCTGAAGGCTCAAGCCACTTCACAATAACTTCCTCTTTGGCCGACCTGTTCATTCCAAGCTACTATTTCAGTACCCAGTGGAATTTCAGCGTTGCAGCCATTTGAGGGTAAACTGCTGTCGTTCACATAAATTGTAACATTTTTCAGTTTCTATCGATTGCTAAGTAACCATTTGAAACTCCTAGAAGTGAGGAAATGAAGTGAAGCACCTTTGCCACGGACACGAAATGCACCTCGCCGATGCTGAGAATCAAACTCAATACTCTTTCACTTTCACTTCAAGCTTCGACTTCTGCTCTCTTTTGCACCAGTGCTAAATAAAACTGCAAGTCAAATAGGCCAGGTATTATCACCTATGAATCTTCCCGAAACCACAGTTGTGAATTATGATTACCATTACATATACGTTGATTTCACCTGCAATGGGCGATATCCTAAACAAAGACTTCCTGTGTTATTTCCTATCTTCCTTTATCGCTGCATGCCAGGCCTGTTTGTGGAGATTATATTCACAATTAAAAAAACGAAAGCATGCTTTCAAAATCAAGGTTTATACAGGTATTGACAAAGGATATGTTCTCATAGACAAATCGGCATTGGGCGTTTTCTCTTGATGTTTGAGGGAATTTAAAAAAGTGATGCTTTATGATGACTAGAAACACATCTGAATGTCACCGGTAGGTGTAGAACTCAGATGCAACGGTGGAAGAGTAGAGAGACAAGGGGGAGCAGAAGGGGGAGGAGGATGACGAAAACGACAAACAGAGAGCAGGAGGAGAAGGAGGAGGAGGAGGAAGAGTAGGAGGAGGAGCATGAACTGCAGGAAAACGACTTTATTATGGAAGCATGTGTAGTTTCCGAAAATATAATCTTATGAAGAAGCGAAAAATGTTTATCGATACCCAACCTGTGTAGTGGTCTTATCAAACTCGTATAGATCTAAAGATTGGAGAGGGGAGAAGTCTCGTCAAGAAACGGTCTTGTACGGTTTTTTTAAATTTCTGATAATCATAGAGCTTGTCAGATATCAGGAATTTGCTGCTGCTCTCACAAGCAGGGGATAGGATCGAGCATGATGAAAGACTACATGAGCATGGCACCGGCTGGCCAACCGTTGTATCTTGTTCACAATATTTAAAAATACGATTTTTAGCAGCCCCGGCTTGGCGGTAGGTAAGGGCCGAGCAAGATTTATTTTTTTTACTGTTTTGTGTATGTTTATTTTCATTTTTTCCGTTCTTGTATGTGTGCGTTTGTTTTAGGGGGGGGGGATCAAAATGTTA
>NW_004797357.1:489488-491466 GCF_000002075.1 Aplysia californica | reverse complement strand
GGGAGGTTATTTTGTTTTGTTTGGGGGTGAGTGGGAGGTGGCAGCCACAACTGCTTCTGAAAAATAAGGATAACTATGAAAGTGAAAGCAGAGGTTAAGATCTCATTTTTCGTAATTATAATTTAACAATGCAACATTGCCAAAATGGCAGGTTTTGATCTGTTAGCCTCCCGCCCACATGTTGGTGCATTGTACGTCCGATTCTGCTGTGTTTGCCAGCTAACACTAAGTACAATTCCGGATTGTCGTGGGGAACTTTCTATGCTTTTGTTGCGGGGTAGGGGGTGCATTTTGTTTTGTTTGGCAGGTTTTTGTCGTGTTTTAGCTTTCTGCAGGTTTTTCAGTTTGGGGGGATTGGGGGGAGAGGGTTAAATTTTGTGTTATTTATGATGCAGTGTGTAAAATTTCAATAAACTAAGACACTACCACGCCAAAAAGAACTAGCGTCTGTTATGTAATAATCTGGCTCTTTATCAGTGCATGCAAAAGACATGAGTTCGATGCCCGCATGATAAAGAGAATGTTATGGATTACCTCGGTCTTTCTGTTTTCTCTTTTAGCCATGGTTGACCGAGACAGGCGGTGTCGGAATACCGCGCCTCCTGAGTGATCTAAATAGTCGGCAAGCTGTCAAAAATTGTTTTAAGTTCAGAATGCAAACTTTTCTGGAGAAGAAAAAGCACGGTTTCAAATGCGTATCAATTGTACCTGCATTGTGCATTTGTTCTCAACATTAAGAATATTAAATTCGACAAAATATTTCTTTAGCACATGCAACCTTTACCTCAGATATAAAGAAACTGCAATTTTAAAAAATGGTGGGGATCTTATTTTTGGCTTTGTACTTTTAGACAGCTGGTTTACCAAATAATAATTGTATCTTTTAAGTCGTGAAACATTGTATATTCAATCAGTCAACCAAACTGTTTTCTTCCCTGTCGAATTTTGAGCGAGTTTGTTGTCATTTCATATCTCACAAAAATGGCATTTTAACCTTGACGTGGATAAAGAGACAAACTTTCGTCGTAGTCCCTATGTTAAAATAATAATACGGTGAAAGCTGACAGTCGCTTTGTGGGGAGTAAGTTTATCGTTCAATCACCGTTGTGACCCATACATCAACAGCGGCCCATTACCAGTCCGTGTTGGCAAACAAAAGCTCCGTGTAACCGTCACCGATACGCTCACCAGGGAATAAATCTGGCAAACGCTTCCGTCGATCTCCCTTTCATCAACACCTCTGTGTGTGTGCATGGTTCGCTTGTCAGTTACCGTTTGCTCTGATACCTGAAGATTACACCGTTGCCATACCGCCTTTTCCTGCCAACGCCTCTCAGATATTTGCCCATAGTTTCGGGAACTGTTGCCCTTCAATAGAGACGTTCCTTGTTTTTATCTGGCAATTCTAGACTTCTTGAGCATGATAAATGTTTTAAATTCTTTTCTACGTTTGCTATGATTGATATATGAGAGAGACGGCTTACTGTTTCCTTGGCAGACGTCTTTGATTGACTGCTCAGTTACCGTACATTCTGTTTATCGGTCTAACAACATGTTGCATCAACATATATATTACATATATATTGATTATAATGTATATGTATAATAATATAATTAATTGTGTATATCTTTCTATCTAGTTGTCTGTCTATCCGTCTGTCTATGACCTGCGTCTGTTGTAAAAAGGCAAGGCTATTCACCATTGTACGCAGAAGACGCGAGGTCGATTCACGTGTGGGTAGGTTTTTAATCGCATATCCAACCCAGCCTATGTTGGCCATGACAGGCAGGGTATGTGCAGCCACCTTATACGTGACGTAGATATTCTATGGTTGAAGCAGGATCTGAACATTTACAATTTATCCCAACCTGTGATGCTCAGTAGCTCAGTAGGTATGATGTTTGCCTGTACACCCGGGGTCCGAAGTTCTATCCCCGATGGGGATTTTTTCTTCTTTCATGTTGTTATATGGCGTGC
>NW_004797357.1:486863-489388 GCF_000002075.1 Aplysia californica | reverse complement strand
GGGGGGCCCACCCCCCCCCCCCCCCCCCCCAAACCGGCCACATGATTTGTTGGATCGGGCATATTGTCGTCTCGGAAGAGTAAGAGAAATTAGGGAACTTTCACCTGAAAGTTCCGCACGTTGAAGATCCACTTGGGGTTCCGAAATCGAAAATCCTTCTAGCTGCCGTCTGAGCAAATAAATAAATTTCAGAATTAATTCTGAACTGAAGCAACACTGGTTTGTATCAAAATTAAGTTTACCTTTTAAAAGGGCGCATGACTGTCTGTCAGACAATGGATATTTCTATGTTCTATATAAATAACACGACAATGTTCGGGAAATTCAACTTCCTTTTGAGATAACGATCTCATCGTCAATTGCTCTCTGGGCTCTAACAAGGGCGCATGAACAAGTAGAAGACCCCCATTGTTAAATTGTGAACTTTTAAAAGTGTTGGTATTATTGCGTCCTCATCGACACAATTTAGATCATTTAAGAGGCGGACTTAGACGGAAACAGTGTTCCTGCAAAAAGACCGAGATTCTCGATAAAAATGTTCTCCCCATTCGGAAATCCAACTCGAGTCTCCTCAAGCGACAGCGAAGCGCCTAACTGCTACACCACAGACGTCGGCCCCCTGTTGTTTTGGAGTATTGTGTCAGAAAATTATGTGATGTGGAAGCAACGCACATTTGCATTCTGGAAGAGAAAAAAGGATTCTCAGACGTTTCCATGTTCCTTCCAACTGGCACAACAATTCTCGCACCGTAGTGGTTCTCCCTGGCAGGCACAGCGCTTGTCATTAGACCCTATCTCTGTCGGCTTTTCCACGCTGTGATCGGCTTCCATGCAGCTGCGGCCGAGACAATCGTCTGTAGCTTGTAATGTACCTTGTCCTGTGTTTTCCCGCGTGTTTTTCTTTGATTAGGCAATATAATAATATATTTGTTGGCTCTCTTTAGTTGGTTTGTTTATTGGGTGGCTGTTTGGTTGGTTGGACGGTTGATTTTGCCATACTACCGGTGATAGATGTCCCCCTCCGGCTTCACATCTCACTCTTTCTCCTCTTCGGGGGGTTTTTCTTCCCCCGGGGGGGGGGGGGGGGGGGCTATATATTTCTTTTATTCCATAGTTTGAGGTAAACACGACAACGAACAATCTGGAAAAGACAATTATTAGTGCAGTTTCTGGGACACTTGAAGAAGCATAAAGGTCTTGAACCCCTTGTTCTCACCGGCAAAAAATTGAAGGCAAATGAGGCAAGGGTAGGTCCAGAGCAACCCACCCGAAGAGACTCAACAGATGGGTGATGGGGAACGATAGGATAGTGTAGTTTCCTTTAGAACTTCGAGTAAAGAAATGAATGGAGAACCATGATCGCCTTTGTCTGAGTCCGATCTGGCACTTGATGATGATGGTTTAGGAGACGTTTCTAGTTGTTTTACACATTTTTTTAGAAGATCTGGAGCAAGAAGGAGGCGTCGGAGGTCTAATTTTTTTTAAATTGTTTTTTTTCCCTTGCTTTTTATTTTTCCCTTTTCCCTGTGTGTGGGGGGGGGATTTGCCTATGTGTATGTGTATGTGTGTGTACTAACTGGGAAGAGAGAGAGAGAGAGAGAGAGAGAGATAGAGAGAGAGAAAGGGAGAGAGAGAGAGAGAGAGAGAGAGAGAGAGAGAGAGAGAGAGAGAGAGAGAGAGAGAGAGAGAGAGAGAGAGAGGTTGGGGGATTGCGTGCTCTGATACCCCTTTTCTCCCTGCCTGATGAAGAAACTCATGAACCCAGATGGTGTGTTCATATTTCACCGTTCGTGCAATGCGTCATGCAGCGTATGCACACTTCAACATACCCTGTGATGCACACTTTCGTATAACAACTTCGCATCAGTTTGGGAGAAAGAGGTGAATGTCTTTTTAAGTGTTTGAAACTTTGGAAAGGAAAGGAACTTGATTGAGCTTTTTAGACAATTTGTGCCGGAAATAGATACAAGAGGAACAGGAAAGAGAGAGAGTGGAAGAGAGAGACAGAGGGAGAGAGAGAGAGAAAGAGAGAGATAGAGAGAGAGAGAAGGTGGGGGGGGGGGGAGAATGCTGAACGGATAGGGGGATATGATGTTACTAAAGCAGACTACTTTTTTACGCTAATGACTTTTGTATTGACTAATTTGCGACTTTAACACGAGTGCAAATCTATTACCGCATCCTGATGCGATGTTCATTAATATGAAGTCTGAATTTTGTGTTTGTGAGTACATTTGAGCTATAACTTGCAATGGTGCATATTATATAAGCTAGACGTCGCGCGCGAGAGCGTGTGTTTGTGTGTGTGTGTGTGTGTGTGTGTGTGTGTGTGTGTGTGTGTGTGTGTGTGTGTCTGTGTGTGTGTGTGTCAGTGTGTGTGTGTCGATGTTGTCCGTGTTTATGTGTTTATGTGTATATAATTGTATGTGTGTGTGTGTGTGTGTGTGTGTGTGTGTGTGCGTGCGTGTTTGCGTGCGTATATTATGTGTGTGCGTGTGTGTGTGTGTGTGTGTGTGTGTGTTCTC
>NW_004797357.1:479493-486761 GCF_000002075.1 Aplysia californica | reverse complement strand
CTGTGTGTGTGTGTGTGTAGTGTGTGTATGTGTGTGTGTGTGTGTGTGTGTGTGTGTGTGTGTGATGTATGTGAATGTATGTGTGTACCTGTGAGTGTTTCGATCCATGTGAAATGGGTGTGTATTTCTCCGGCACAAATGTCAGAGCTGCCAATACTGTTGAGAAAGGAACAAAGGCGTAAAGTAAAGAACACAATATGTTATGGTTTTTTTTGACGACTCCTGCGCAAGAGTTAAACACCATGTTCTTTTCTGTGCTTATGAACTTAACGCATGATCATGATTTCACAACAGGGCTGGAGTTTGAGCTGAGTGTGAGGGGTGTGTGTGCTTTTGTTTTGTTTTATTTTATTTTGGCTTTTTATGGGGGGGGGTTTTGTTGTTGCTTTGTTTAGTTTAGTTTTTTTCTTTAAGTTGGTTTTTATTTGGGAAGGGCGGAGAGAAAATACAGGGAGAGAAAGATCTTTTGGAAAAACATAAAACACTAGAAAATGAAGAGAAGAACGTAGCACAGACACCCAAGCTTATGGGAAGAAAACTTCAGGAATTCAAAAACTGCTTTCAACATTTTCAGTGAGCATAACACACGAACGAATTCCAGAACACATTTCGGGTCTTTCTTTCTACTCTTTCACTTAAAAATTATTTTTTTTGCTTAAGAAGATTCAAACATTTGAGGGAAGTAAGGTGAGCATGTGTCTCGTATGCTGTCTGAGACTGCTCCTTCTAACTTCGACAGGTAGTTGGCGCCGAGTAAAGGTTTGAGATAAAAGTAAGAACAAAAGACGGAACGAATGAGACGTTTTTGTTATCGCTGCTGAACGTTGAAGTCGGAGCTGAGGTGTTCTAAGCAAAGTGACTAGGAAAACAGCGGGTCTTGCCAAAACACACAAGGCGAAGGTGGTAAAGATTACAATGTGTAATCAGAGGCCAATGAGTGAATCTGGGGTGTTGTGGGCAAGGCTTTCAGTACATAAATCGACAAATTACTCCCCCCCTAAGGGACTTAGCTCGTCAGTGATTGGTAGTTTCGGCTGTCTTGAAACGGGGCAGCTGTTACAACGTACACGTAGATTACATAAGTTTCTACTGTGTACCTATGGTCGTTGATTCTGTAGTGAGAAATAATAAGCATTTTAAGAACTAAAGGGGGGGGGGGGATCAGAACCGACTATAGTTTTATTTTATGCTATTGCCATTTGTTATTGACTGTAACTGTTGATTGTTTCGGACTTCATTTTTCCTTGCTTGCTCGTGCATACACTCATTCACACAGTCACACCGACACACATCGACACACACACACACACACACACACACGCACACACTCTCTCTCTCTCACACTCGTATGTACATTTTCAAGCAACATATATGCGCTCGTTTAGAAAACACACACATGCAAACCTAGACACAATACCAGACCCCCACACATACGCACAATAATTATACGCATACATACAAACACAATACTCAAACACACACTCACAAAAGCACACTCACACCCGCAGACGCTCAAAATCACTTGGTCATTGTTACACGCAGTATTGTCGGACGAGTGAACACGCGCTAGCATGCGCCCTTACACACATAAATAGGCTAAACAAGCAATTTAGTGTATATATTATTATTATGGAGTGTGAGCTGACATGTTTACACATGAACAAACAAGTCGATGTACTCCTATAGACCTTATGTCACAATAAATGCACATGCGTGCGTACACTAAAGATAACCCAACGTTATAATTATTATCTTCTTTCGCCTGGTGCACAACACCCACGCTACGCCCCGCATGGAAAAATCAAAATCAAAAGTTGAGACAGAAAGGGAATCAACGTTTTATCCTCATGGCTATTATTTAAAACAAAACCTTTTTTTTTTTTTTTTTTGGGGGGGGGGATCTTATGAAGGCTCTCTGAGCTCTTGCCTCCCGTGATCTCAAACTCACAAGTATTTTGCATTTGCGCCCCAGCCCAGTGAAGAGTCAGGTGTTAGGAAGAAATTCCAGAAAGAGAAGGACAAAAGACGGTATATCCAAGATTCGACAAATTCAGTGACTTTGAAATTTTTGAATACATACGTCATGTGAACTTAATGTTAAAACTTACAGATTACGAATTTTTCACAAAAAATAAGGATCTAAACATATTTAGAACCCTTTGCAAATGATAAGACTGCTAAGAGAAATGAAGTTTTGTTCTATCTCATTTAGAATCAATGTTTTGCTCCTGCAGTCTTCTGCTAGTGGAATGGGAGAAATATCCCTTGATGGATCTTGGGCCTGCCCGCAGACGCCGGTCATTTCTTATTCCTTGCTTCTCATTCATCATCGGGGGCGCAGTTTGTTTTGTTCGTTTGTTTTTTTAATCGAACTGTTTTGTTTTGTTGCTTTTCTTTTATTGGAGCTGATATTTTTGCGACCTTTGTTATGTCTTTTTTTTTTCTTGGAATCCTGAAAGCTTTTCTGGTGCTGCTTTGCGCGTCCTTCACTAGCTGAGTTTGGCTTGTTTTTGTTCTGGTTATTGTTGTGTTACATTGAGTGGTTTCAAAAGCATAAATTAAATCTGATTGAGTCATGTTTTTGTTTGCTTTTTTGTTTTGTTTTGTTTTGCATACGAAGAGATGAAGCTCATGGCAATGTTTTAACTCATTGTAATATATTAGTCTCAGTCCTGTTGACTTTTCATTTTCAATATTTTATGCCTGTTCAAGACCCCCTCCCCTCAAAAATAGAAACACACACACACACACTCACACACACACACACACACACACACACACACACACACACACACACACACACACACACACACACATATATATATATATATCTTTTTTATATTCTAGCTATTTCGGAAGAAATGGCAGATAACAGTTTCGAATATATCCCACGTGGGCCGTTTTTAACGTCAAACTGCTTGTTAAAGACTGCATCTGCAACAGTCGCCCATGTTTCTTACAAAAACAAGATTGTAAGATTAATGTCGTACGCCCCCCCCCCCCCCCAACTTTTTTCTCTTCGCAATGGTCAACAATGGTCAACGTCATTCGAGCCAATTTCCTCGAAGGACAACCAGCTGGGTGGAATAATTGTCGACATGTCGCAACAGAATTATCTTGTTGTGACGATTGCAAAACCTCTGACTCTACGCAATATAGTGATATCAGAACCTGGGCGATGTCACAGAGTTAGACAGTAAGAGGTGGGGGAGATATGTGGGGAGGGGGGGGCTGACAGATAGGGGAAGATATCAGTGAAATAGGGAGCTTTTCGTTTATTTTTAATTGCGTCAACAAGACAGACCTTTCACCTTTCACTCCCTCACTCACTCACTTACTCACTCACTCACTCACTCGTTAACTTATTATTTCTCTTGCTCATCCGCTACTCCTCCTCTCTTCACTGAAAGTTTACTCACTCACTCTTGCAAATTCAGCATCTGTGAAGAAACGGTACGCTCTTCACTTATCAAGCCAAAGACTTTAGTTGAATTCCCAGATGGGAAGTATATTAATTCATGAAACCTACCAGACTTTTATTTAAGATAATATAGTATCCCACACAGCCCGGGATGACCGCGGCAGATATAATCTAAGACGTTTGCCTTCTAAACTGTGTGGAAAGGAGGGGATGTAAACATTCACAATCACCATTGCACCGTCACACAACTAGTGATTCATTCATTCGCTCCTTCTCAAATTCATTCACATTTACTCGCAAACTCTCACAATCACCCAATCCGGCACCCAAGTGTTTCTCCTACTCAGTCACACACTCTGACACTCTCACTCTCTCCTTCACTCACTCTGACTTACTCTTCAATCGTCTCTCAGTGAAAGCTTCAATTCTCTCATCGCTCTCTTTTGTCCTTTCTTGCTTTCTGAGGGTTGAAGTCTAAGATCTTCTTAATTAAACGTGCCAATTTGCCAAGTCCCTGATATCATCCAGGTAGATTAATCGTTGTCCTCCTCTCTGTCTTTGTTGTACTCAATCATCCTGGACTAGCATTAGGCCTATCATTGTCGAATACAAACAGCTTCAGCAATGGTTTTCTATGGCCTTTTACGGTGCCTTTGATACAAATGGCTCATTTGCAAGGTTGGCCCTTGTAAACCTTGAGATTTGTGGGGGAGGGGGAGGAAGGGGGGTGAGACTGTCTTGCTTTGTTTATTGCTATCGGTTTTGGTGGATTTTTATAAGATTTCAGTTTCTTCTAGGTTTTTTTTATGTCGGCCTGATATGAGTGTGAGGGGGGGGGTGTTAGTCCGGACCCTCGATTGGACATAGATTGGCACGAAGGAAAGTCTGACATAGTCACTATTTGTAGAAAAAGGTCATCCAGAGATGTGATGGTGAATGATAAGTACCACATCCAGTTGGGAAGTCACTCTCCTATTGATTGGGCAGCGGACCATTTGTGTACCAACTGGCTAGTTCATGATAGTTATTTGGGGTTCTTTCAGCGTCTGAAGAGCTTGTCATCATCTTTGCCTTTGCATGCGCTTTTACCAGAATACCAGTGCGTGTCTGATTTGTTCTCCTACTTTCATTCTTTCTCATATCATTCCAAAGTAAGGGCTTTCTTCAATTTTTTCCTCTAGGGTCGCATCTCAACAAAGGTGTGTGTACCATGGAGTTTGTCCGCGTTTACTTGAGTCTATGGGTGTGTAATAAAACATGAGTTAATGGGTGTGCTTAGAAACGAGGGGAGAGAGAGAGAGAGAGAGAGAGAGAGAGAGAGAGAGAGAGAGAGAGAGGGAGAGAGAGAGAGAGAGAGAGAGAGAAGGAGGGAGGAGTGGAGAGAAATAGATAGAGGCAATGCGGGGGTGCGGGGGAGTGAGAGAGTAAAAAAGAAACAATAATAATATAGAGAAAGCTGTATCAAGAAAATTAATATAGAAAAAGAAAGTGTTTCAAGAGGGAGAGGGAAAGAGTGCAAGGGAGAAGAGAATGAGAGAGAAAAAGAGAGTAAAAGAGAAAAAGAGTGAGAGAGAGGGGAAGATATTGAGAAAAAGATAGCTGAAGACAGAGACAGGGAGGGAGAGAGAGAGATAGAGAGAAGAAGAAGAAAGAAGAAGAAGAAGAAGAAGAAGAAGAAGAAGAAGAAGAAGAAGAAGAACAAGAACAAGAACACGAGACAGAGGAGATGCAGAGAGAAACAGGGAGAGAGACTGAGAGACAGAGAGAGAGAGAGGGAGGGAGAGAGAGAGAGAGAGAGAGACAGAAAGAGAGAGAGACAGAGAGAGAGAGAGAGAGAGAGAGAGAGAGAGAAAGACAGGCGGACAGGCAGACAAACAGAGAGAGGGAGACAAAAGAGAAATCGCAGGGTAAGGGCAATCTCTGACGGTCATAATAGATGCCGGCTGGGTAAGCAGCCGTGCCATGGGATGAGCCGCGGTCAAGTTGACCAATTACTCGCGGACTAAAGTGTCTTAGCCCTTGTCTGAGGCAGATCAGCGAGTCGATGCCCTTGCCGTGGCCGCGTTGAGTGCTCTCCCGTGTCACAAGCGGATGTTTGCTCGTCAGGAAGTTACGAGATGCGCAGTCTGGGCTCTGCGCATCTCTAATATTACAGCCGATATCTCAGCAGTGGCATAGTACAATCTTTTCAACTCTGTTATTTTTTTCAAGGGGCTTTATCTCCGATTTCCGTATGGTTACGATAAAGCACACCCGTGTGAATGAGTAACCATTTGAACTCTTCTCAAGACAGTTTAAGTTGAAAAAGGTGCTTTTGTGGATTTGAACCAGTATATCCAGCTATTGCAGAAGAATATTTTGTTGAGCTTAACAGTATGTCCATATCAGAAGTCGAATAACCACATCCACCTAGACAGTATGTTCCAGCACAGATAAACCACAATGTTTGTTCTGGGGTTGTGTTGTAGGATTTGTTTGTTTGGGCTTTTTTTTCGAATAGTCCCGTGATTGACACAGCTCCACTATTATTTCAGCACGCGTGCTTTTTTTTCGATTAAGTTATTTCTGTTATGTGTCTTCGGGCTGAGAAGGGGCACGTAGATGTGTTCTGTTCGTAAGTATAAGCATCTTTGTCGGTGTACCTAAAAGACATTAAATTGATTCCCTCGAGGGAAAATCTGTTTTAGTTAGCATCTAGTCTTTCCGCAAAGCTGTGGTTTAACATCGAGCGTAGGTTGTCCCTGACAGGTAAGTTCGGTTCAGTAACTTTTTTACTGCACTTGCAATACTACAAAGTCATATGAATGTCGAAGTTTAGAGGTGTTACAAGAGAGCAACAAACGCAAAAAGAAGGAGGAGAGATAGAATTTTTATAGGAAAGAAGAAGCACACCACACCAAAGCACCCACCATCTACCCACCACATACGTTAGAAGCAGCATTTCTCCTAAAAGATTTAAATTGTGTCTATGGAGTGTAGAATATTTACGAGCGGTCGAATCGTTCATGGGGAATGGACTTCCGAATTCAAAGTTCGTCTCTGTCAAAAATGAATTAAGTTAATGGGGAACATTAAAAATTACCCAAACGACCCAAGTCCAAGAATACTCTGTTGCAGTTTCGAATCAGGTTCATCGGCATCATAGTCCAGTCGCATGCCAACTGAACTATCGTATATCGAGACAGGGACAACAGATGGACAATAACCAAGGACCCAAGGGGGCACCCACTCAACACCCACTATCCCAACTACTCATATGCTGGGAAAAGTCCGGCCGAGGCGATGAAAGACTCCGTCTGTCTATGGACAAAAACCTCCACGTCCGCCCTGTCTTTGTGCCCCCGAAGTAATTCACGTTGTGTTCTTTAAAAGCTTTTGACTTACAAAACAGGGGTAACTTCAGCTTAGTAAGCAGGATACACGTCTAGACTACGCTGATCTCGAAACCAATCTATACGACAGCCTTCCCCAAACTGGATTGTTTGGTGGGAGATAGGGACTCTAGTGGGGTCTAGGTCTTCTACTCTATTATACTATTATAAAAATATATTTGTTACGTTAAAAATGCATTCGATATTGTGACCCCCCCCCCCCAGGTCAGCCCACCCCCTCTTCCAACGTTAACTGCAACTCCGTTTCGTCCCCAACTTGATAATTACTTTCGAGAAAGATTCAAACAAAAACGCGTTGTTTAGAACTGGCTTCGATATCAAGCCCGAGACGATTGATATAACCTGACTCATACCTTTAAGAAACAATATATTAATAAGAAAATTTATTGGCCAATGTCTACAGCCCTTTAAAATAAATACTGTTTATGTGTAACTCTCAAGAAAAAAGCATCTCC
>NW_004797357.1:467883-479134 GCF_000002075.1 Aplysia californica | reverse complement strand
GGGGGGGGCTGACATATAAATAGCAGTCAGCCCTTTATGCGTTTCTTGAGGCCAGTGGTTGTTTATGGATTCTTGTATGTGTATTTTCTATGTGAATGGTGGGTTGAACTCTGGGACACTAGTATGTGTTTTCCTTCTGTCTCTCTTTCACTCTTTTTCAACGTTACTATAGTAACTGCATTCTTTCATTGGATGGAACAGTAGTTCAAAAAACGGCGTCAGAGGTGTAACGGTTATGTGCTACGTTGTTGCATGCAGGAGATCGGAGTTCGATTCCCGGGTAGAGAAAAACTGGTATTGAGTATTTCGGTCTCTCTTCTCGGATGTACTCCTCTGTTGTTGTTGTTGTTGTTTTGTTGTTGTTGTTGTTATTGGTGTTGTTGTTGCATCTGTGTCGGTTCCAGGATACACGGCAATATGGCTAAGGGAACGCAGAACACTAGTTGCATCACTTGTAACGCCGAAGAGCCAGATGTTCACGCACGAGCCAAACGCATTGAGTTACGATAGGCTGCCTACAGCCCCTGTGAATAATAATACAAGTCTTCCCCGTGTCATTAACGACCATGTCGCTCGCTGCAGGCTGCTATCACGTCGGCAAGAAATGAGACTGCGGCGGGAGAATACTTGAGAAGCTTTTCTGAGATTCGGCCAACTTCATAATGCGGGTCAGGGTATTGTCTCGGGTTTGTTACACGATCATTATCTCTCTGTTCCGTTCTCTTAATTAGCTGCTGTTTTCCATAAAGATTTCAACTTACCAAAACCTACTTCTCTTTCTTTGCATATTTTTTTGCGCACAAGAAATATCGACTACCTGCATTTAAAGTCTCTGCATTTTCCGAGGGAATCAATGACTTGCGTGCAACCTCTTTTACTTGTGTGTGTGTGTGTGTGTGTGTTCTCTCTATCTCTTTCTCTCTCTTTCTCTCTCTCTCCCCCTCTCTCTCTCCCTCTCCCTCTTACTTGTTCTATGTTCGTGAGGTAATATACTTTGAATGTTGCCTTTAATTTGACAAGGTTACCAGCAACTTCAAACAACGAAATAGACATGTCGCTCTGAGTTCGAGGGGTTGGGGGGGGGGGGACAAATTGTAATGTTTAGGCTCTTTGCAGCCGCACGCAAAAGACGTGAGTTTGATTCCCATGCTGGGAAATGAAAGTCTGTTTCGGCAAGTACCCCAGACATGTTATTCAGCACCCTGTATCCCGTTCAGTTGGGGTTTATCTTGACAGGCAGGGTCATTTGGGGAATCATGGTCTGTGGAGAGGCGTAAAGCCCTTTACAAACAGTCTGAGTTGAGAGTGAGGTACTTGGTTTTGCGTAGTTTAATCTAGTTTCGTAGTTCTTATAAGATGACGGTGACGCAATGCAGAGATGGCCTTGGTCCGCGTGTCCACTAAACCAGAAACCAGGTGACCAAAAGTAGTCTGTTTCTAGGGAAGTCGTAGATGAAAAGAGTACCGGGTTTTTTTTCTCAGCATTTGGCGAGAATTACGTGTCGATGTGTCCACCGAAATGACACGACTCCTCCCGCCAAAAGACGAGTAGGTTGGAATACCAAATTCGATGTCTTAGTCTGGCCGTATGGGGATTTATTAAAAATAGGACCAGCCAGATCTTTAAAAATCCCAATGTAAGTTTTGATTTTTTTTAAACATATGTCGTATTCGTAATCAGTCCCTCAAAATTAGCTAAGTGTACGCTTAAACCAAAGGTGTAAATTATTAATGCATATTAACATTTTAAAAAGTGGGTATGGGGTGTAATATCATTCAGGGATTGATATTTCAACCTTGTGTTCCTTAACCTTTGACGTCAATCGAATACAATTGTCACCTACAACATTTACGAGTAATAATCTGGGGGGGGTTATCACGACTTATATCACGGCAAACGTTTCGACCACAGTTAGGATTTTTACTTGTTTGATCTGGCTTTTTATATGAGCAGTAAAGTATCGTGTATGCGACATTCCTGCACCCATAAGCTTCTCAGTGCTTACACCATTATACGTCCATACCACGTATACAATCTCCCTGACAACCCCCATGACGTCATTCATATTCAGTTGGCGAGTCGGTGACGATATGATAGAGTGACCCTTCACCTAATCCCAAATCGCATCACGTTTTCTCCTGGGCCTCCTGTAGGACCCTGCTCTCGGACCACACAATCAATGGATTTATTACTCTCCCCTCAGTACGGTACAAAACAGGCTCCAGAGCAATACCAATGACAGATACTAAAGGCAGAGGATATGATGCTTTGTGTAATGTTCAGAACATTTCTTGGTTAACTTTGTAGCGATCAGGTTTGGAAATATTAAATATTGTACTCCTGGGAAGGTGTATGACGTATTATTTAATTTGACATTTTTGTTCTTTCGTTCAAACCTTTGCCTATCTTTTAATGGTTTCATTCATTACCAAATTAGCCTATTTCTTTTCTTTGTTAAAAGGTTTTTGTTTGGATTTCTGTATTAATTTTTTCGCCTCTTGTTCTCTCAACATAATCTCTTGTCACAGATGATGGTTTTGTTCAATCAAAGATTATATGATTAAGGGTATCGGTTGAATAAAAGTGTGCTTGGAACTAAAACGCACGCCAACTCTGAGAATCTAAACATACCCGTCATACTGAGTCCACAATTTGTTGAGTTCCTTTTCTTTTCAGATAACCTTACCACTATATTGCTTTTGTGTCGCAGTAGACCGTTCACCTGAAATAGATTGCGTTTAGTAAACTTCTTCCCTTGAGCAAAAAACGTTGCTCTGTTTTGGGGATATTTTAGGTGGAGGGGGGTGGGGGGGGGTTGGTTTAGGAATTACAAATCCGTTGTTGTTTTTTTGGTCGGGTTTTTTTTTCTTTCTTCTATTTCCCGGGGTAGAAGGGACAATAATTATGGTTGTAATGTTTGCTTTTTCATGCTCCCGATGAAGACCAAAATTTGAAACATTGGACAGTTTCAAAATTCCAAATTTCCTCTTTACATTAAAGGCTCCGTATATTTGTTTTTACTACTTTGAGACATAAATGATGATGGTGATGATGATGTTGATGATAATGACGATGATGATGATGATGATGATGATGATGATGATGATAATGATGATGATGATAATGATGATGATGATGATGATGATGATGATGATGATGATGATGATGATGATGATGTTTTTTCCTTTGTTCCCAGAGTCGAGTCAGGAGCAATCTGCCATGAGGACACCACTGATTGCCTTCCTACTCTTACTCGCAGACGTTATAGAAGGTAAGCTTACTGCATCGTAGGCGTGTGGTTGGCGGGGGCTCTAATGTGTTTACTACTTCTTTCCTATCAAACTTATGTTGTCAAGATCTCTCCTTTTTCTTTTCTGTGTTTGTTAATCTCGTGTAACACCTCTAACCTAGGCTCTTGCATGACCTAATTGTGCTGCTAATGTGTAAAAATCTTACTAAACGAAACACTGTATCGTGTTTTTAAGAGCCCCGTAAGGAGTCGACACCTGCGAATCGATGTCCATCTCCGATAGGACAAAAATTCAAAGAGGTGGAGAGCCTTAAATATCCCTCAGATAACTGAAAGTTAGAGTTCCCCTCGTTGAGGATTCAAACCAAGGTCCACTTGATACATGTAGTTTACCTGATTGACCACGGCCTGCTTTTGCTCTTTCCTTTATCAAAGAATGCCCCCCCCCCCTTCCCCATTTGAGCCTTATGCAGTCTGGCGTGATGTGAACAGTCATACTGAAACGCCTCTGACTTTTTGCCTACATGTATGTATGTGCGTTTGTGTTTTTGTTATTTGGGCGCGCGCGCGTTTGTGTGTGTGTGTGTGTGTGTGTGTGTTTGTGTGTGTGTGTGTGTTTGTATTTGTGTATCTGTGTGTGTGTTTGTATGTGTGTATGTTTGTGTGTGTGTGTGAGGGCGTGTTTGAAAAACAGAATGTTGATTAATTTGTATTCGTATGTATTCCTATCTGTAGTGATAGGACAGCTTACTGTTTGGCCCATGCTTCTGGTGTCAAACTCAAACTCAAAATATTAACTGTAGAGCGTGGATTCGATTCCTAGTCTCGTTATAGAGTGTGTTACTGTATTCTATATCCATCCTTCAAATAATCTATGCATTTGACATGCATTTTAATTTACTTGTTGCATCTCGCCACACCTGCCCTTTATGACCTCACCAGGCATCTTATTGTATTTTCCAGGCACTGCCTCGCCTTGCCACTGTCTCCATCTTATTTGCCACTCCGCTTACTCCCCCCCCCAAAAAAAAATGCCACATGCACAAACACAAAATCGCACTGACAAGCCTCCCTTCTTACACCCCCCTCCCTTTCCTCTCCTACTCACCGCCAGGTCTGACTCACAACATCCAGTTGTCAGAGGAGGACAAGCTCATCAAGACGTTGCTGGCTCGATACCGGCGCAGGGGCAAGTACGGCCGGCCAGTATCGCACTACAACGAGACAATTACGATAAATTACAACATGCAACTTATACAGATTCTCGATCTGGACGAGCGGAATCAAGTTCTAACTCTCAACGTCTGGGATCGATATGTAAGTATACACCCTTATTTTACGATCAGCACTCTTTTTGACCTAGGGGCTCGGAATCTCTTTCGTATGAAAAAATATATGTGATTCTATAATGGTTTTCGCAAACTTGTTGGAATAAAGAGTCGAATTTACAATTTAGAGCTAAGGACATGTTAAATTAAGCCCTTTGGAATGTTTAGGTCTAGGGAGTACTTGAACATTTAAGGGCAATTTGCTGTGAAAAGGTAAAAACGTTAATAATGTATAACAGATTGTATTTGTATTGAGTCTATCAAGGCTCAAACGCAACATCAATACGCTTACAATCTGGCGCTCAAAGACAGAAATACACAACTGCACTTAATGATTTGAGAAAAGGGAGAAAAAACACTGTGGACGCTTAACCTGTTGTAATGTTGAAATGTCACTCTTTCATTGGCAATGAGATTGAGAACATTAAACTAACGTAGCTTTAACCGCTTTGAATAACTACTGTCTCAGATGTAGATATGTCGTTCTGCCGCTTTCGACACATAAAGGATATGGGCAAGAGGAGTGTTACAATCCACAACAAAAAACAGAAAACTCGATTTTTATCAGATGGGTCCCTTGGCCCCGGGGAGGCACACTAACATACAGACATCTTTTCAGTTTAACTGATGAGCCTACCTCTAGTTTTACATGTAATCTATCTAAGCTCGTTTTTCGAAGGGCTAACAAACTAGGTTTATTACAAACAGTAATAAGTTTCCTTTACATGACTTTCTGAAAACTTAGGAGCACTGCTTGATGACGAAAGTAATGCCATCAAATTAATAATTATCTTAAACGTTGTTTTTGGGGCACTCCGTTAGCTCTGTTGGTATCAGGCTGGACGACGGAGCGGTGGGCCCTGGTTCAAATTCCAGACTTGGCGTTCTTGAATTGGGGTTGTTTTCTGAAGTGCCCAAGGCTCTCAACCTATTTGGTTCGGTCCTGTTGAAGATGGACGTAAAATGTTAAATAACCTAAAAGTGTTGAAAGGGATATTAAACCCATACACTTACTTACAAATCCTTGTTTCCGTCATAAGTTGGGTTTTTTAATACACTGTCACGAGTCACGCAACTGTCACGATCTTTGAACTGTTCACGAGCTTTTGATTCTGTTAAGGACTCCTTTTCTGTGAGAAGAGAAGCGTCGGCGTCTGCGGTGTAACGGTTAGGCGCTCAGCCCTGCACGCAGTAAACCCAAGTTCGATTCTGGTGTGGGAATTTTTTTTTTATTGAGTGTCTCTCTGCTGGTACGTTGTATCCCTGTCAAGGCGGATTGTCCCTGGCAGACAGGGTCGAAGCTCGCCTCCTTAATAACCTAAATTGTGTCGATTTATGCGTTAAAAAAAATTTGGAAAAAAAAACACTTCACGACGAGACATGAAACCGGAACTCTGAAGTGTTCACGAGCTATTTATTCCATCTATGTTTGCGTGTAGTCTTCCTCGCATGTAATCCGTGTAATCTTTGGAACAGTGAAACGAATTTTTAAACGTTTTTTCTAAAAAATGAATCGTGGCAGACCTAACAATACAAGGTGCAAATACTTTCACTGACGGCTAGCTATTTCTTCATGAATGATGAGCATCATCAGTTAATCGGAGCTGTGAATGCGGAATGCGTGTAACTTTTCCTTATGCTGATTGCTGTGTAAGTGTCAGTAGACACAAAGATTACGTGCGAAAAAATAATGCCAAATTAACCCCAAGAAAGTTTCCTGGCTACGCGGATTGCCCACAACCACAACAGCGTGTGGTATGTAATTTATTGCATCGCCTCTGTCTGCGACAGCGTCGATGGTGTAATGGTTAGGCTCTATGCTACTGTATGCAAAAGATGGGAGTTCGCTTCCTGTGCAGGAAATACTATTTTAGCAAGTATTTCCGACTTTTTTTACTGGGATGTTGTATCCCTTTCAGCTTTTAGTAAGAGCTTTGTGCACCTGCAGCACAAATGGGTCATATAAGAGCGGAAGAATAGATGTTTTACTAGAGAGTAGCATACGAAGAAAGGAGGAGAGATAAGGAAGGCGGATGTTTGATTGCAAAGAAAGACCAAACCCACATCCCATCAGCACACTGTGGCTCGACTAACAGAAACAACGCGGTCGACCTCTTAAATTATCGAAACTATGGCGATGAGAACACAAACCATTTAAAATAGATCAGTCTCTGTCTTCTGTCTATTCATTTTACTTCTTGTTTACCTCAACTACATGACTAAATACTGCACTGTTCCAGAGTGATTTTTGCGCCTCTAAACGTGTGCCAATGTTTACTTTCAGATCTGGCAAGACATGCACATGAAATGGTCACCAAAGGAACACGGCGGTGTCAAGAAAATCCGGGTACCGCCCAGTAAAATCTGGATCCCGGATATAAAACTGTACAACTAGTGAGTTCACAATTATGTGTATGTTGTATTACGTTGTTTTGTGGTGAGAGATGTGGAGAGTGCTCGAAAAGAGGAAAATGTATTATTGGGAATTGGAAAGGGAATGGAAAGTGAGAGAGATAGGGAGATAGAGCGAGAGAGAGAGAGAGAGAGAGAGAGAGAGAGAGAGAGAGGACAATGCGGAGAGATGAGGAAAGTGTCTATGTGTATGTGTGTGTGCGTGTTTATGTGTGTGCATATATGTGTGCTCAGTGTGTGTTGGGGCGAGATGGAGAAAAACGGGGGAGGGGGGTTAATGGTAAAAGGTTTAGTCATGGCTTTACTTTCGTTAATCAAAGTGGATTTTTTCAACGCTAGTGTCAAACATGAAGCCCCAGTGTCTTCATACAGAGTATTTTTCAGCGAGTGCAAACAAAGATGGATGAAAAGTATTTTAGCTCTATGATGACGTGTAGGACCGTCACTGAGAGTAAAGCAGTCACGTGATCAAACCGGAGGACTCACTACCCTGGGTTCAATTCTAGGGTCCGCTGGATATGACGTTTGAATAGGCAGGGTGCCTCATTTTTTTATATAGGTGTTTTGCACTATTTAGATCATAATCTTCGATGCCAAAATCCAGCAGAAAAAATGGGAAACTCATAAAAATACTCCCTATACGGGGATCGAACTCGGTATTCTGTGTTCGACGGCGAAGTGCCCAATCGTTACACCACATACGCCGGTACGTCATTTATGTGCTTATAGAGCGGGAAGGAAATCTGTAAATGAAAGAGTTGGATTTCTTAACAGTTGGCGTATGTCCACAAGATTGTTGAGAAAGTTAGTTAATATATGCACTGACCGGCCCAATCGTTGTGAAATCTTGAGGACCTCCTTTCAGAAAGAACGCAAGGGGAAGTGGGAGCGAGCCATAACTTTTAATAAGCAATGCGTACTGCCAACGCGAACAGCGGTTCGCACTGAACTCTGGTAGAAAGGTGAACAAACGGTTTTCTCCACGAAGAATTTCTCAGCAACCTGCTGCAAAAGATAACTCAGGAGAGAGAAAGAAACGATATAAAACAGCATTTTTAAAATGGATTCTGAGGAGAGATTTATTTTACAATGACTTGCTTAATGTTCACCACAAGAAGACGAGTTCACTCGCATATTTCATTTCTTGGAGATCTGTTTACCCGGTGTGTGTCTATAAATCTGCAAAGTTATGTGTCTAGCAGTGAGGGAGTGAGTGAACAAATAAGTTAGTGTGGGCGAGAGAAAAACAAAAAAGAAAGAAAAAAAGACAAACTAAAGAGAAAGAAAGAAAGAAAGAGACATGGGCTATGGGAGAAGGCGCGATAGAGACAAAATACAGAGGTTATAATTATGTGTCTATGCGATACTGGGTTCATAATATTTCGTATTGCAGAAGCTGGTTAAAGCGCACTGGTAATTTCTGCTTTTGGGGGATTAATAATAAAGTATATTTTGTCTTAGCTTATCAATCAACGCACAAATGAAAAAAAATCCAAGAATCTGTAAACCTTTACTGGTCCCAGAGGTGCGGCTCCCACCCCCCCCCACCCCCACCTCACTCCCTATTTTAAAGCTCACGTTAACCCCCGACCTTTTCTTTAACGCTCACCTTTCTAGACTTTAACCCAGAGAAGCATCCCAGTCATCGCCTATCACAAAGCTGTCCCATCACCGTTGCTTGATGAACCTGCGTTCACTACACCCCCCGACTCTAACCCGCCTCCCCCACCCTCTCCCTACTCCTTATTCTTTAGCTTTGCCAGAAAAAACCTGAGTTGCAGCGAAATGCCCCATGGGAGAATGTTGTGAACCAAACTTCCTGTAGAGATGTAATAAATAAAACCGGGTTGTCTCTTGTTTGTTTGTTTTTTCTGTTGTTTTTTTTTAAATTTTGTTTAGCCGTATCGTGTTATCGAAATGTTCAGGTTCGTTAATTAATTGGCTTCTTTCTTTCCTTCTTCTTTTAGTGCGGACACCCGTCTGGCAGAGAAACGAGACGCCCTGTGTGTGATAAGCCATACAGGTCAAGTGCTATGGATGCCTCAAGCTATCTACAAGTGAGCTTATAGCTTAGACGCAACCCATTCGTGGTTTGGGCCAAGACCCTGAGAAATCTGCTATCTGGCCCTTAAGATAAAGTGGTATTTTCTAGTAAAATGATGCGCTTGATGATGGGTTCGTAGAACGTTATTTTAATTCATACATTTTTTTAGCTACTGCAGGTGGTTGGAGGACGTCAGCGATAGGCCTACTGCTTCTAGGCTGTGCCTCTGTTGTTTCTGTCTGTGTCTTTCTCTTCGCAAGCACTAAATGGTTGTCATCCATCGTGTCGGCGTGGGGACTAGGTTTGAAAAACTTACTTTTGTTGATGATGTTGGTGTTGTTTCGATAAATGTTTGTTTCATTTTAGACAATGTGCTGTCTGTCGTAGATGTGGGTTTTTTTCGTAGTTTTGTTTATTATTGGTCCTGTTGATCATGGTGAGAAAAAAAAGGGGGGGGGGGGGGGAGAGAATAAGGTAGAATGAGGTTATTTTGTCGTTTTAAGCTGCTGTTTTTCTTTTGATTGTTTTTATTTATTTATCTATTTATCTTTTTTTCGATTAATTAATTAATTTATTTATTTAGTAAGTTATTTACTGATCTACTTATTTATTTATTTATTTATTTAATTATTTATTTATTTGTTTATTTATTTACTTGTTTATGTATTTACTTATTTATTTATAGAATTTCTCACTCACTTCCAAGTGTTTATCTTTTTTTTATTGACGCCACTTCTTAGTGCCTATGTCTCTTTTTGACGTTGTGTTGTTAAAGGAATTACTTCATCCATTTTGGAGTTCGTTTTGGACTGGCATTCCCGTACCGAATCGAGTCGTAGCTTGCAACTTGTCCCCTGGACCGGGGAACAGCGACTGTGCAAAGTGCGATATAATCTCACCTTGATCGTATTGATTATGCTGTCGATATTTAATGTTTTTGTCATGTTTTTTGGGGGGTTGTTGGGTTTTGTTTTTTGCAACTTGCGTAGCTGTATTCGATTATGTAACCGATTACATCGGACGGTGACGCCAAAGTCGCTCTTCCTTGGTGCAGCCGTGTCTAAGTCCTACCTTTTGACCTTAGTAAAGTTGCACAATCTTCCGACCTGTTTCTCTGATCTAGAGGCTCTTGAAAAGATCACCCAATTACTTACGGAGAAACAGAAACACTTTCTTGTAGTGCCGAATGTCAGAACTGGAATCAGATGTTGACTGGAGCAGCCAGTATAGGATTGGTGGGATGTGGTGTAGATATAGACTAGCATTATAGTACCCTAGACTTCACTTTGACGTAATTCCGGTTCACCATGGAGCACACCATTTGGCTGTATTTGGAACTAAATCAAGGGGAAGGAGGGGAAGATTGAGAGTATTCGACATTTTCGAAACTGGTAGTTTGTCTTTCATGTGGGTGCCCATGTTGCGCGTCCGCGCAGGACAATTTTTGCAGAGGATAAGAGCGGAGACCATGACAATGCACGATATTATAAATAAAATCTGTGGGGGTAGACGGAATACATAATTCTGATAGAGTTTTAATTAAGAGTATTCTCTGACGAATTATTTGGGCAGGTTTTACGCGAAAGTTCTCATGGACACTTTGTAATGACCTTAGCTCTGGTATGATGTTTTGTTTTTCTTTTCTCTTTTGTTTCATCGCTCCTTCATCCTTTTTATGGAAATAAATCTGCATTACAAATTGCATGCAAAGAATACAAAAAGTTTAGATAAAAATCAATCAATAAATCAATCAATTAATTAGTTAATTGATCTATTCATTTAGGCAAAAGCCTATGGCCCTACATAAGTTACACTTACCATCAGAAAAATGCTGCAAGCAGATAAACCAATGCTGTTTGCCGCGGTACAGCGTTCTGTAATGTGA
The DNA here is from genome assembly GCF_000002075.1 of Aplysia californica. Lineage (NCBI taxonomy): Eukaryota > Metazoa > Mollusca > Gastropoda > Aplysiida > Aplysiidae > Aplysia > Aplysia californica. Next base: position 468,214 of record NW_004797357.1, on the reverse strand, counting down.
GCTTGGTTGAAGGAGTAAAGAACACCTTGTGAGTGGTTGGCAGAGGCTCTGGTGTAGTTTTCTATTTCTTTCCTATCAAATATCTCTTCGTCCTTATCCTTCGTCTATCTTTTTGTGCATGTTATTCTGTTATTCTCTTGTAACACTTCTAATCTTTGGCACTTGTATTATGACCTAAGTGTTTTGCAAGTGTCATAAAATTCTTACTAAAAAATTATTTTTTTAATCACCTCTCGGTGACCACCCGTCTAATTATATATCCTGCGACTTGGTAATCGCTCCGTCTAACTGATCTTTGTACTATTTCTAAATGCATTTGTGTGTCTGTGTG
>NW_004797357.1:463675-466133 GCF_000002075.1 Aplysia californica | reverse complement strand
TCTCTCTCTCTCTCTCTCTCTCCCTCTCTCTCTTTCTTTCTTTCACATGTGCTCGTTCACTCACATTAGTAGTTGAAAAAGCCCATTAGTAGGTCCCGAGTCCCTTTCTTTCCCGTGTTAATTCTGTCCGCTGCTTCGCTATTGCACAACTCCAATTAATGATCTTTCCTGTTCTAGGAAACGTATTGAAAATCAGCTAACATCTGCAAACTCTCTCTCTCTCTCTCTCTCTCTCTCTCTCTCTCTCTCTCTCTCTCTCTCTCTCTCTCTCTCCACCCATTTCGTTTTCTTGCTCTTGCGTGTCCTCCAAACGCTTTCTTGCTTCCACGAAATCTGTAAATGCACGTATGTACACACGCTAATTCTGACTCTAAATAAGATAGCTGCTGAACAAAAACTCTGATTACGCTTAGAGAAACAAACGTTGTAATGTTTTAAAATATTTGTCGCTGTTGCCAAATTCGTTTCGTGAGAACTCCTCGTAACGATCAGCGCAGTGTATATTTTACCTTTAACTGGTTGCTTTTTTTTCTTGTGTGATTAGAATTAGGAAGAGCTATAGCATCTGGGCTGAACCTGCGTATCCGACGAGATTGATTCGAGTTGTAGTTTTTGGTGAGTCAGGGATTGCTATGAATAAAAGAAGTCCAATGAACAAAATGTTGTAGAAGCAGCCAGCCACACATGAGCGCTCACTCAAGACTCGTGGCCCCTTCTGGATTGTATAAGAAATCTTTATTTTAGCCAAGTGTTCTGTTTTCTATAGTTTTTGTCTTTTTTGTTGCCAAATATCGAATTGTCCTTTGTCTTATGAACATCATTATCATATCATCATCATCATCATCATCATCATCATCATCATCATCATCATCATCATCATCATCATCATCATCATCATCATAAAGACCCTGATATTAGACAGACATTGGCGGTCATTAGAGCTTCGTAATAGTCATAATCAAAGTATTTAATTAAACTGAGTTGAAAGCGGCATATTACACAAATCTCTTCTAAGGCCATATCCCACTTAGCCCGCTACGGCCCCAGGGAGGTAGTGCCAAAGCATGGACCTTTTTTAATGACCTAAATCATGTTGATGGGGATGCAAAAAATGTACATTCAAATAAACACACACTTGGGAACATTCTGCTCATGATTGATAAGTAACAACAGCACCAACAAATACACCAGGGAGCACAGTTTCGCTATCAACCTTTCGACCCGTGTTTAGAGGGGAATCTGTCCTTCCCAGCGCAGTTGCTCCCTCATTTATTCTCGTGAGTGAAAGGCCAGTGGACTCCAGGGGCTGTGGGTGGGCTTCATCAACGCATAGCTCCAGGGGCGGAAAAGAGTCCATCTGCAATTCTTTCTTCTGGAGCTGAACGCTTACCCATTTTCCTACCAATCGGTTTTTGGGATGTATACGTCTGTATGAAACCGGTATCAACCAGATTCTAGTATAATATTTAGTAGCTTACTCTTGTGGAATACGCACCTACTAGATATCCAGTACTAGGGAAATAAACGTCTTACTCCGCTTCATTCGAACTTTGAGGTCTCTTTAAAAAGGGTGTTGTTTTGAAAAAATAGATGTCTTCTTGCTTAACAGTTTTATTGACACAGGAAATACGAAAAAGAGTTATCTCTGTATGCCCTCTCTTTTTCTCGTTAGACAGCTCACCTCATCCCATCCCATCCCACACCCTGGCCATACTGTGAAGCGTTTCAGACTACCCTCGCATATATGCGGATCACAAACTTCATTTTTAAAAATGGTGTTTTGGTGTGTTAGTATGATTCTTAACCGGATAACTGAATCGGTTATTCAGATTTTGACCAGCTCTACTGTCGTCTCAAAAATCAGATAGAGTCTTTTGACTCTGAGCTTGAACACGGTCGTGAATCCAAACTCCAAACTTTCGGAGTTGATTTAACCGGATTTTCGGACCGTTCTCCCCGAGCATGCGGTGTGAATTTTTCACGGACGTCACAGGGGAGATAATAGCGAGCAAGGAACAAAATTAACCACCCCAAACGACGCTCTTCCCAAAACAGGATCTTAACCTATGGTCTTAACTTTGTACCCCCGACACAGTTTTTGAGAGCACAAGGTACCTTTAGATGGTGTCACACTAGACCATACTGCAGATGACCCTTGTTCGAATTCCCAAGAGGGCGTTCTTGATTGTGGGTCGATTGCTCACCCCCCCCCCCCAACTTGGTTCGGTTCTATTAGAGGTAAACTTAAATGATCTTATATTAACTGGTCAGTGTCTAAAACGGCAATAAGCATTAATCACTTTTTGTGGTCATTTCAAACACACACACACACACACACACAAACACACACACACACACACACAAACACAAACACACACACAAACACACACACACAAACACACACACACACACACACACACACACATACACAACACACACACACACACACACACACACA
>NW_004797357.1:458225-462655 GCF_000002075.1 Aplysia californica | reverse complement strand
GGTGTTGTAGTATAATATTAAGTCAATGGAGCATAGGACTGAGTTAGCTGGAGGCCAATACTCGGTCATGGGGTGAGAAAGGATGATGATGATAATTCTCTTTTTCTGTTCGTGCTTACAACGGTGAGCGAGAGCAGGGCTCTTTTTCGGCTCCATTGTCAATATGCTTAGCGGCACCTCCACTCGTCCAAATAACTCCATTCGAATTGCTATTGTTCCTGGACATCCAAACATATGTTTGACACCCTCCTTTTTAGGGCTGCATCTTCGGCAACATGGTCTGAGCTCTTCATTTACAAAGTTTTTATACCATCTTAAGCTCCAATGATGGTCCGACCGCAGTCTCGCTAGCTCAACCTGGTCCCAGCGACATTTGATAGATATATATTCCCGCTTATAGGAGTACCCAGAATACACATCTTCCAGGTGCTGGTACTTAACTCTACATTGTGGGTCTCTGATTTCCCTCTTGATCATTGGAAAGACTCCTCTGTATGTTGCTGGTCGTCTGTCTCCTTCAATCTCTCTGGCGTCATTAGCAGCTTGGTCTGCTGCCTCATTTCTTTCTATTCCAACATGGCTTGGAATCCACTGGATTTTTATTGTGACTGTGGCTTCACTGAGCTTACGGCGCAAATCATTCCTATCCGAGCTGTTGCCTAGCAGCCCCTTGCAGAGGGACTGACTGTCAGTCAAGATCAGCACATTGGTTCTACTGTGGCAATTGTCAGCAATCCATTGTGCAGCGGACATCATTGCCTGGCATTCCTCGTCAAAAGATGATGTAAGGAATGCACCTTTAGTTTTAATAATTTCTGTTCGTAGTGGTTCATCGTTCATTATCACCACTGCTGCTGCTCCACCTTTGCGGTATCCTGCGACAGCCGATCCATAGGTGAAAATTGTCACATCCGCACCAATCTCTTTGATCACATCCTCTGCTGCTTCACGTGCCTTTACAGGATCATCACCTTTTTACCTTTACTCCTCTCAGCTCTGTCCGAATTTCGATTTCGCCATGGGTCTCCAATGGACAAGCTCTCACCAGATTGATTGGCCATTGATTCTCTACTTCAGGGGGGGGGGAGGTGGTCTGCTAGATTGGTGTCCATCCGAAACCAACTTTTCCTGCGGTTTTTAGGCTTGACTGCTTGATCAAGGGCTTTCTTTCTAGGATGGCTGTCTGGTAATCTCTTAGCCATCTCTGCAGACTTGAGGCATGTTCTTTTTGTATAGGCGGTGTAGTGCTCAATTCTGGTCTCATAGCGCGGCGCTTCTGTTGGTGTTGTTTTCAGCTGACCTGATTCAAGTCGGAGGGCTTTGTTTTGTATTCTGTTGTGAAACATGACTTATTATGACTTTACACTAGTCTCACTCAGTCAAGGCTGCCACGCTGGGGCAGCATAATCCATCTTGCTTTTCACAAACATCTGATATACTTTCTTGAGCGACTCCTTACCCCAGCCCTATTTTGAGTTGCACACAGCACCGATAACCTTCATTTTTGAGGTTGCACTTTTGGACACTTCCTCAATGTGCCTGTTGAAGGTTAGCTGTCTATCCAGGTAGACGCCCAGCAGGCGTGGAGTGGAGTTGAATGGTATATTTTTCCCTTCGATCTGAATTATTGGTTGGCACGTTGCCTCCTTCACCCATGTTGAGAAGAAGCACACTTCACTCTTGGTTGCATTCAAGGTAAGCTTCCATCCATTGCTCCATTTCAGAACCATGTCCACAATCAACTGTGTCGCTTCATTTGCCTTTTCTCTCTTTGCGTGACTGGCCAATATTGTGCAGTCATCATCAATCATTGAGTAGATCAGCTTGGCGGAGGTTAGTTGTTGTGAGTCAGGGTTTTGGAGGGATTCTGCCAGGTTGTTTATGAAGAATATAAACAGCAGCTGTGATAGTACAGCTCCTTGGGGAAGCCCTTGCTTGAAATTCTGGCTTTTGCTTGTTTCTCCCTTCAGGCCAACACGGGTTTGTCTGTTTCTCAGGAAACCATGGATCCATCTGAGTGCACGCAACGGAACTCCCTTGTCAGCCATTGACAGTAATAGTCTTTCATGCCAAACCGTATCATGTGCCTTGGAGTAGTCCAGCAGGACTAGGACTGATCGATGGAATGTTGACTTTTGTTGAAAACCATCCTCAGTTCCTTGACAGATTCTGATGATCTGGTCAGTGCAGCTATGACATTGGCGAAAGCCGGCTTGAATATCTGCAAACCATTCATTCTTGTCTGACAGGTAGTAAATTCTTTCAGCGTGCATCCTTTCTATAACTTTCACGACACAGGATGTCAAACTAATGGGTCGAAAGGATGTCATATCACTAGGTGACTTGCCAGCTTTCAAGAGAGGAATTATAAGTGCCTTACGCTAGTCTTGTGGACGCGCTGCTTGGGAAAGCGACAGATTACATATGCTGAGCAATTCTTTCAAAGATGATGATGATGATGATGATGATGATGATGATGATGATGATGATGATGATGATGATGATGATGATAATAATGATGATGAGGATGATGATGATGATGTCAATAAAAATTAATGTTGTTTTACGCCTCCATGGGTACAATGTATAACATAAAATGAGTCTTGCTGATTCGAGCCCACTTGTCAGGGCCGGCGCGATCTGAGCGAGACACAGCATCCCAACATAAAGTCGGATGCATTCGATAAGATAGATTTTCCCAACTCAGGGATCAAACTCCCTTCTCTTGCGACCAACGGCAAAGAACCTAGTGGTTCTACCACAGACGCCGGTCTTAATTCTACTGGCAGATCGATTCTTTCGGAACAGTTTTTACATGTGAACGATTCTTGACAGATTGGGATCAATATTGATTTTTGAAGAAGAGAGAATTAAAATTAGAGTTAAAGAAAAATAAAGAATTAAAAGAATGTTTAGGATAGGGAGGGAGAAAGAGGAGAAAATGCGGGAGATCGCAAGCGGAAAAATTACAGTCAATTAATTTAATGAAAAATTGATGCGTCTCAGTTCAAGATTGTTATGCACATGGAAGGTATTGAGTGATTACCCAGTGACTCCGGTGGCCGAGATGTTTATGAGCTCTGGCTCACAGTTGTGTAGAATCGTGGGGAAATCAGACGCTCGACAAAATAACGGATTCGAATAAGAAACCAGAAATTTTCCGCTCGTTGTGAAATTTTCATCAATTTTCTTTTTGCTTGACTCAACATCGTTTATCTCCATTTGAAAACACTTTTATGTGTGGACTTTACTGAACAACTTTGAGCAAAGGTGCAAAAAATTTTAATGTTCAGTTTCCAAGGACGCTCGCTGGCTTTGGAAGTCACAGAACTTTGGCGGCCATTTTCGTGCTAACTTCTTCTCTGACACCAAGCAACCCCTGCTTTCTGCAATCTTGACTTCTATTCAAAATACATGGGTTTTTAAAAAATCAAAAGCAAGACATTTATTATGAACCCGCTTTAAGATGATATCATACTTCATATGCTCCAAAACTGACGAACGCTAGATTCCACCGCGCTGCCGAACAATAAATGTCGAGAAATGAAATATCAATATCCCGCGTTTAGACGGCTGGTCGTTGGTCTGTATCTTTTTATTAAGCAAGACACGCCAACCTATGCTGAAAGACAAGGCGCTGTATAACCTTTAAGTTATTCTGTGCATGCACTGAACTCGCCATTATTCTAAGATTAAATCACTGGATCAGTGAAAAAAATATTATCTTTTTTATTTTATCAAGATCAGTGCAGAAAGGTTCAAAATTCGAAAATGCTAAAGAAAGAGCGAACAAAAATTCAGAAACCCAAAGGAGGCACGGGGAAGAAACGAAAAGGCGAGAAGGTTGTGAACAGAAAAAGAGGTGCACCCAAGTTTGTATGGAACTGAAAGACTTGCTTCAAAAGTTACCGAGGTCGAAAAGAGGGGACGGAATAAAGAGGAACGGAAATTTACGGAATTGTGAAATGTGGAGAGGGAGGAAGAGGAATATTTTATCGGAGCAGGTCTTTGGGAGAAAAAAATAATGTGTGTCTAATTTAATGAGAGATTTGGGCATATTTGTGTTCGTTGCTGCTTTGCTGGTGAAATATTCTTAAAAGGTGGTTATTACCTAGGTTTACACCTTGCGATAACTTGACAGTTTTCTTTGATTTACCAGAATCAGACCGGAAAGGGGGCCTACTGTTGGGGAGTTTATCTTGGATGATGGGAGATCGGAGTTTGTGGGGGTGGAATAGGCGTGGTCAAAATGAATCATTCATAGATATTATTATAAATAATCTAAGAACACTGCTCGAGATTTCTACCTCTTGAATCACTCTAAGCTGTTTGAGTGTGTGTGTGTGTGTGTGTGTGTGTGTGTGTGTGTGTGTGTGCGTGTGTGTGTGTGTTGTTGTTGTTGTTGTTGTTGTCGTCGTCGTTTTGTGTGT
>NW_004797357.1:456610-457890 GCF_000002075.1 Aplysia californica | reverse complement strand
TGTGTGTGTGTCTGTCTGTCTGTCTGTCTGTCTGTCTGTCTGTCTGTCTGTTTGCCTGCCTGCCTGCCTTCTGTCTCTGTATGCATGCATCGATATGACAAAAAGCTGTAACTCTGACGTCACAACCATGATGACCCAGACAGATCAGCGAGGGCCTGGCCCTCATAACTCGTAACTTTCGCATCATTTCTCTCATAAGATCGTGTAGTCTGCCCTCTTGCAGGCCTTGCCAACTTCTTGCATACTGAGAATCAATGCTCACCACAGAGGAAGGAGGGGAGGGGAGGGGAGGTGGGGTTGGGTTAGGGTGGAAAGGACAGGTGGTGCAATCGGCGCGAACGACTCACTTGACTGGATTTCCACCATTTTTTGTGTGTCCCTGACGGTTGGCTGGCGCTTTGGTGTGATTTGCTTCTTTTTGACTATCGTACATGTTATATCGTCCTTATCCTTCCTGGGTTTGTCTGGGGGTTGTTGTTTTTTTTGGGGGGAGGGGGGGTTTTGGGGGTTTTTTTGTTTGTTTGTTTGTTGTTGTTGTTTTGTTTGTTTTTTTGGGGTTTTTTGGGGGGGTGTATTACTCTCTGGTAACACATCTTATTTCATTATGACTTATTTGTGTTGCAAGTTCAGTAAAAATCCTTTTAACAATAAAACTTAAGCTCTCTATTTTTCGGCAAAGGGGGGTGGAGGTGGGGAGGGGAACTCAAGTTTAACATGTTTCTTCTCTTCTATGCTGGTAAAGTTGATCATTGTGTTGGTCTGATACCTGTTTAAAAGTGATAAACAGATTGTGACTTTCGAATCGTAGGTCTATCTCCGATTGGATCAAGCCAAGTAGCTGAAAAGCTTTAAAACCCAAGTTCCGAAAATGGGCCACTCTCACCATAACAGAGCTTGCTACGAACTGTAGCCTATTTAGGCTAAGGGCTCGCCGTGGTGATACTATTCTTCTGAACTGTTTGCAGAGAAACACATCTGTTTTCACGTTCAATCGCTGTGAATCTACACATCATTGGCAACAACACTAAAGTATTCATGTCGTTTTATACCTGGGCCGCATAATTAATTTAAATGTCTCTTCATAAAGCAGTTTCAATATTATTTGGTAGACATGAGAAAGCAAGTATCACATTTATGGAAGAGTTAAAATATCTCAACCACTACTTTGTTTCTTCTGTTACATTGCTCAGAACTAAAGCTCCATTCCATAAATAGTGAACTACCTGGGTTGTAAAGTATAAGCGCAAAGTTTTGTCTTTTTGGTTAAATAAAGGAAATAC
>NW_004797357.1:455332-456510 GCF_000002075.1 Aplysia californica | reverse complement strand
CTAAAAAAAAATTATTTTTTTTAAAATAAAAACGAAATATTACTGTTAGTTCGTGAATTCAGTTGTGTAATCGAAAGCAAAGTAAACGAACATAAAACAGAGGATTGATGTCACATAACGCCAGTTCTGAAGATTCACACTGTGGAAGAGTCCGGTGGTTGCGGGATGTCAATCATTATTATGTCCAACGTTTTTTTTTTTTCTTTCCATCCGTTTTTTCTGGCTGTTTTTTTGTTTTTGGGGTGGGTTTTTTTTAGGGTTGGGTTTTATTTCCTGCATTAAACAACCTCTAATTGTGTCGATGTGCTTTTATTTACCCAAACCCACACTATAGGACAGTCCCCCAACTATGATAAAATACTGCGTTGAACTTGGCAATGATGATTTACCAGTTTAAACACACCTTTCACTGGCGTCTGTAGGTAGCAATTGGGCGCTTCGCTCTCCTCAACAAAAGACCTGAGTTCGATTCCTCCATGGAAAGAATTGTCATCTAGGTTCCGGGTGTTTCTGTTAGGACGTTGTGTCATTGTCATCTGGGTTGACCTTGACAGGCAGGGTCAAAGTCCGCCTCCCAAATGATCTAAATTGTGTTGATGGGGACGTTTTTAAAACTCTTTCAACCCTCAAAGAAGAGGGAATTTAAAGTTGAGCGGGACCTCTGAATCTAACATCCATCTTCAATAACACAAGTATACTCGCCGAAAATTAACCCATACAACATTCAAAAGCGTTGCCAGAACCGAAGTCGTTGACTGAAATTTGGTTGTTCCACTACAATGCATTCTGTTCGGCACTTGACCTAAATATACTCAAAATGTTGAATTTCAAAATCAAGATGAGGCAAGGAACATTTTAATTTTTTCCTGGCCTGTAGTTGTTTTTCTTCTTGTTGCTCAAAATTCATTCTTCAAAATAACATACTTTATGTTTTCTCCCTTTATTCTGTTTTCTAACCATTGTGCCAGGGCTCTGTCTTCGATAACTTCTTGGGTTTTTTCTAGTAGAGCCCTAAAATGGGGCCAACAAGTGAGTTAAAAGCAAAAGCATTTTGTCAATCCGGATTTAGTATGTATGCCTTCACCGTGTGCATTCAGTCTGTGAAGGATTACAATTCAAATGGACATTATATACAAGTCTATGTATATGTATATTATACATATTATTTATATATATAT
>NW_004797357.1:452967-455158 GCF_000002075.1 Aplysia californica | reverse complement strand
GGAGAGACAGTATAATTAACCCTATAAATAAGTCATTCGTCCAAGTTTCGCTTAGTCTTGTGCAATGCTGAAGGCCGTCTGTGTTGCTCTCAGAGGACACGAGTTTCTTTACCGCACACTCGGAAGTATAGTTTTTCATGTGACACTGTCATTCCACTAACAGGCTGTGTTCCAAGTTGGCTCTAGCGCACGGAGGCGAAACAGTCCGCTTCCTAAATGGTCAAAAATGTGCCCCTTAGCGTGTATGGCATTTACAAACAATGAGATATATTACCAGTGTTCATAATGCGTTTGTTGGCTCATTTCATTATTCACTTGCCAAAGTACCTTGTTCGATGCCAGGTACAAGCAGCCATATTCGATGGATAGCTTCCGATGTTATATTTTTTCCTATGATTTTCCTCACTTTCAATGTTCAAGCACTCGGTATTAAGAACTTAAAATCGTATTAGTGAACTTAAGCCCCCTACATCGAATGAAATTTGTCTCAAGAGTCTTATATTACTGCCCGTGCTGTTAGTTGCCAATTGAACTGGTAAGAAAGCAACAACAACAGAAATAGGAGGGGAAAAAGGAGTAATTGTAGCATGCTGATACCAGGACACAGAGATAGAAATGGGATAGGAGAACAAAGTGAGGGTGCAGATACTTTACTTAACTTTTCCGATTCAGCGGCCATCTTAGTTCGCTCTCTTTGGCCTTACAAAAGGTATAGATAGATAGATAGATAGATAGATAGATAGATAGATAGATAGATAGATAGATAGATAGATAGATAGATAGATAGATAGATAGATAGATAGATAGACAGAGGAATGGATGGATGGATGGATGGATGGATGGATGGATGGATGGATGGATGGATGGATGAATGGGTGGATGGATAGAAGAGAGAGAGAGACAGACAGACAGAAAGACAGAAAGACAAATAGACAGACAGACCGAAATAGCAAAAGAAGAAAAAGAAGAAGAAGAAGAAGAAGAAGAAGAAGAAGAAGAAGAAGAAAAGAACAGGGATAAAAAAGAGGGGATAGGGAAAAACTGTATAGAAATAAGAGCTAGCCACACTTGCCGCTATCTGTACAACGTGCGTGCGTGTATGCGTGTGAGGGGAGGGACGGGGAGTCGTATGTGTCCTTTTTCTGTTTTCTTTTTTTTTAATAATTTTTTTGTTGAAAAAGAATAACCATTAATTTGAAATTATGCAAAGGCCAGAGGCGTTGCCATCAGCAATCTCCCCAATAACTCTTCCATCATCATGAAGCATGTTTCTAATTTGGTGAGGGAGAAAACAATGCGTGACGTCAGCCCCGCGCGAGCCCCCGTGGGCCCTGGAGAGGTCTCAATCAGTAAGTTCTCATCTTGCGTGTCCCACATTAGCGACACGGTCAGCCATGTTCACTGTGTTTATTGAGCTTGAGCCAACTGGGCCCGAGGGACGCTCGTAAAAAACAGCAATGCGGTCTCGTCGGGCATAAATTAGGCAAAGAAAGGCAACAACGGAGGCGGTCTGTAACAAGGGGGAAAGCATTGGGTTGTTGTTTTTTTGTTTTGATGTGATTGTGATGATTATTTTTTATTATAAATTATACTTTTATTGTTGTCATTAATGTTGTTGTTGTAAGACCGTTCTTCGTGGTTGTGGTTGTTTTTATGACTACTACTACTACTACTACTACTACTACTACTACTACTACTACTACTACTACTGCTGCTGCTGTTACCGCTGCTGTTGCTGCCAATAAAAGAAATGTGCATGGGAACTTGGCTTAATATAGGTTGTCAGTGAATAACCCGGTGCTGATCTAATTACCTTCCTTCCTTCAAAGAGATGTGGTTTGAGGACTATAATAGAAACATATTAAAATGGGAAAGAAAAGGATAGAACAAGTAGGAGGTTGAGAAAGAGAAGAAGAAGAAGAAGAAGAAGAAGAAGAAGAAGAAGAAGAAGAAGAAGAAGAAGAAGAAGAAGAAGAAGAAGAAGAAGAAGAAGAAGAAGAAGAAAACAATGATGACTTTGAATGACAATCTGTGTTAATGTGTGTGTGGGGGGGGGGGGGGGGTCTATGTTGGTGCTGGTGTACACGTGTTCGTGTGTTTGTGTAGTTAAATGTATCTGGATGTGCGTGCCTGGAAAATAAGTTATTCATGACGAAATGTACTGTTGAAAGCTGAACTCAAGGGGACGTAA
>NW_004797357.1:440006-452329 GCF_000002075.1 Aplysia californica | reverse complement strand
CCCCCCCATGCACACACACCTTTTTTCACTAAATAACACTTATCATCACTTTACTCTCTTTAAGGACACCTTACAGATGTAACAGACACGTATGTCCGACCTGTAGGACACCAAAAGCAATGCTGTGCTACATTTTGAACCACATGATACACACATCAAAGACCCAACTTGCGTAGTTCATTTTATGCGTGTTGTTGCTTGCCTGTCAAAGTTTAAGATAAAAAAAACAAAATCCAAGAATATGTTTAAATAATATAGGAATGACCCATATCAGCCACACAGCACGTCTTCAAGCGTTATGGAATGACCAGAATACTTTTTCTCAATGAACTGAGGGCTCTCATGGTCAAGAGATTACGGTGTTGGCCTTTCATTCAATAGGTCCCAGGTTCGAAACGTAACAGTGACGGATACATTTTTTCTATGAAATTTCCTACTTTCACTTTCACCTCCTTTCCTGCTCTCTAACCATGTCTGCTTTCGTCTCCACTTTCTGCCCCCACCCCCACCCTCCTCTGGGCTCCTGACTTTTGCTGCTATCTTTCCACTACTACTCGTTGGCTCCTTCTTACTGCTGTCTTAGGGTAGGTATGATCTATCGCCTAGCTTTCTCGGAGGTCCCGTGTGTAAGTTGCGCAACTTGAAGATCCCTTGGTGGTCCAAAATCGATTATAGTAGATTTCGGCCGCAAACCTGGCAAAATTCAGAATTAATTCCTACCAAACTAAAAATGTTTAATATGCCTCGGGCGCTCATATGACTTTGTGCAGTTGCGAGCGCTGTAAAACACTTACAAAAAAACAAACATTTAATGAACTGATATGCCTCTCTTTCCCCACCATAACCAGGAGCTCATGTGTGATCGACGTGGTGACATTCCCGTTCGATGTCCAGGAGTGCAAGCTCAAGTTCGGCTCCTGGACCTACGACGGCAACTTGGTGGATCTCAAGATTCTCATAAACGACACAGGCCATGACGAGGGCGAGATAGACATAGGAGAGTACGTCAAGAGCAACTCATGGGAGATACTTGGGGTACGTCACCAACAACAATTGTTGGGTTTTTTTCCTTTTGGGAGGGGTTTGTTTTGTTGTTGTTTTGTTTTTTTTTGTTTTTTTGGGTTGTTGTTTTTTGTTTGTTTTTTTGTTGTTGTTTTTTGTTTGTTTTTTTGTTGTTGTTTTTTTTTTGTTACTTTCTTTGCTTTGCTTTTCTTTTCATTTGTTCTACATACGATGAATCTTTGAGGGCCATCGGTGTCTGCAGTGTAACTTTTAGGCGCTTCTCTGTCGTACACAGGAGGTCCACGTTCGATTTCTGAGTGAAGATAATTTTGATCGAGTGTCTCGATCTTCCTGCTGGAAAATTGTATCCCTCTCGGGCTAGATTGGACATGACAGGCAGGATCAGAAACCCGCTTCCAATGACATTAATTGTGTCGATGGTGGCGTAAAAATGCCTACATTAAAAAAAGATATGATGGATCTATGAAAGTCAGTGCGCTGTTGACACTTTATAATGTCTTCTTTTTTCAAGAATTTCTCTACTGTGTGACGGGTCATTTAAGACTAGTGAGAATTTGACACAATATAAAGCTCGAGGGTACTCCCTTTTCCAGAATTTCTCTGAGGTGTGATCGGTCCATTAAGGCGAGTGCACTTTTGAGACTTTATGATGCGGTTTATTCTGAATCCCCCCAAGGTGTGTTAGTCCTTTAAATGGAGTGCACTTTAGCTGCACCGTTATGGCCTCTATTATTGAGAATGTCTCTTTGATGGAGTTGGTCCTTTAAGACTAGTGCACTTTTAGCACACAAAAATGTCCTATATCCGGAACATTTCTGAGATGCAACAAATCCATAAACTGTTTTACTTCTCTTCCATAAAACACACCCAACAACGTCCTGATTAAAATTATGATTAAGCTCTTTGATGTTGTTTTTTGTTTGTGTGTTTGTTTGTTTTGTTTTGAAGGGTTTGTGTGTGTGTGGGGGGGGGGGGGGGTGGGGGGGGGTTGTTTTGGATTGTTTTGTTTTTGGCCACAGAAAATGTGAGTTCGATTCCTGTGTGGGAAAAGTCTATTTCATCTTGTATCCCAGTCTTTGTGTTATGATGCTGTATCCCACTTTACCCAGTTTAACTCCAAGAGTCGGGGAGTCCAGATAATAATAAACTCTAAACCGTGGATAAATTCTGGAATCAAAGACTTAATCCATATAAAGAAAAAGGCTTTTAAAAAACATGACAAAACAGCACTTAAAGTCATAGACAAAGCTGTTAAGAAAGAAATCTGGGTTGAAAAACAAAAATATAAGAAGAAACTGGACGATCTGTTTCGATCAAATAACTCTCGTGAGACATGGACTGGGCTTAAGACCATAGTGGGCTACAAAATTAAACCAACAAACATAATTATGTTTTTACAACGAAGAGAGGTAAGCAAATCAACTTAATGCCATTTTCTCCCGTTTTGACAAAGGCAGTTCGTGTGACTTGCCATGTATGAACACCGACACAAATGAAAATAATGTTGTTGTTGTTCAAGAACGTGAGGTTAGATGTTTGTTTGGACGTGTGAATGTGAGAAAAGCGTGTGGCCCAGACGGTGTGCAACCCAAAATTCTAAAAATTTGTTCAGCACAACTTAGTTCTATTTACACTTATATTATCAACCAGTCGTTGCTGACACATGTTATTCCCACTTTTTGGAAATGTTCTGAAATCGCCCCCCTTCCAAAAAAAAAATTACTGAAATGAATGACCAATAGCCTTAACATCCGTAGTTATAAAATGTCTAGAGAAAATTGTGCTAAAAAGACTATGAACATTCGTAGAACCCACCCAGGACCCTCTACAATTCGCATGTCATCTCGAGAGAAGTGTGAAAGAAGCCATTTTACCATTTCTTCACAACATATATAGACACTTAGACTAGCCAAAAATATACTGTAGGATCCTGTTTCTTGATTTTTCGTCAAGAAAACGTTGGTGTTAATGTCAATTTAATATCATGGATAGGCAATTTTCTTACCAACCGAACCTAGTATGTAAAATTAAAACATTCCTCGTCGACATACATCACAACAAAATACAGAGGCCCCTCAAGGATGTGTTTTGTCACCAGTTTTATTCACACTATCAACGATCGATTGCCAAATAAACAAAAGTAACATCAAGTTGATATGATTCAACCATAATTGGGCTAATTCAGGCTGAACATAACGAAACCGCTTACCAGAATTTTGTACTTAACTTTTCTGAATGGTGTGAAAATCATAAGCTGCTTTTAAATGTGAAAAAACAAAAGAATTTGTTGATTTTAGAAAAAAGAAACTGCCCCTGTAGCCACTCGAAATTAAATGTGAAGACATCGAGCAAGTGTCAGACTATAAGTATTTGGGTGTTACAATAGACAACAAACTCAACTGGCGTGTCCACACTTCTCTCCTGCATAAAAAAGTGAACAGAAGACTATTTTTTCAAAGGAAGCTCATGTGTTTTAAAGTTGATAAAACCTTGATGTCCATATTCTATCATTCAACCATTGAAAATATGGTCAATTTTTGTATAACAGCATGGGCCGGGAACACAAGACAACAAGATAAAGAAAAATTAAATCTAGTACGGAAAGCATCTACATTCCCCTGCTTGGATGAATAGTATGTAACAGCTTGCACTAAAAAAAATAAAGTCCTTCTTTTTAGACAACAAACGTCCCTTGTTCTCTAAAATAAAAACATCAGTCAGAAGTAAAAGACCTAGGCTTCTGATCTGTAACAAAGACAGATACAGAAGTTCATTTTTACCATCATCCATCAAAATTCATCTATCTTTACCATCTTGTATAAGTATCCATACGACCTTAGAGCATGCACCAGAATAGCATTGAGTATGTATCTAGTTTAAGATTATTATTGTTTATATTGCTGTTCATGTATATTATGCATGTGATTGTAAGCGTGCATGTGTGTGCATGTGTGTGTGTATGTGTGTGTGTGTGTGTGTGTTTGTGTGTGTGTGTGTGTGAGTGTGTGTGCACGTGATGAAACACCAAACCAATGTGCAAGGATCTGGACAATAAACGTATCTTATCTTATCTTAAATCGATAGTAAAAAACAAATTGCACTTACAATGCTCATTTTCACTTAGACGAGATGCTCTACGTGCTTTACGATGAAATAAGTAAGGCAGACACTTACGCAATCTAGAAGAATTGGCGAAAAACATGTAATAAAAAGATTATCCAATGTTCAGCATACTCTTCTACATGATCTATATTGTACCTATGGATGAGTAAGGTTACAACATGTTCTAACCGGTTTTGTTTTGGATTTTCTTTCAGCACCCGGCCAAACGGAACGTTGAGCTGTACACCTGCTGTCCCAACCAACCGTTCATCGATCTGTCTTTCACCATCATCTTCCAGAGGCGAGCCACCTTCTACAACTACATCCTCATCCTGCCCTGTGTGCTGCTCACCTCGCTCACCCTCGTGCTCTTCTGGATACCGCCCGAGTCGCCAGCCAAACTCATGCTGGGTACGTCATCTTGGGGAATCTGTTCCTATCTCTGTTTTGTTTCTGTTCCCTCTACCTGTCTGTTTGTTTGTCTATCTGTATGTCTGTCTGTCTGTCTGTATGACTGTTTCTCTCTCTCTCTCTCTCTCTCTCTCTCTCTCTCTCTCTCTCTCTCTCTCTCACACACACACACACACACACACACACACACACACTCTCTCTCTCTCTCTCTCTCTCTATCTATCTCTCTCTCTCTGTCGATCTCTCTGTTTGTCTGCCTGTCGGCCTGTCTGTCTGCCCTGCATCTGTCTCTATCCTTTTGCGTGTGTGACTCCCTCTCTCTGTCTCTCCCTTGTTCTTTCTTTCTCTTACTACTTCTCCCTCTCCCTTCTCTCCCCCTCTCTGTCTCTCTCTGATAACACTAAATGCATTTACCACTGCGTCCCCTCTGTGTGTCACCTATGTATCACAGTATCACAGCAGGGCTAGGAATTGACTTTCTAAACATATTCTTCTCTCCAATGACTGAAGTAATAATTGTAGAAGTTTTACGTCCTCGTTGATTTTCTTTCCTATAGTTCTATAGACTTGTAATAAGTGATCTGATAAAAAGCCGTTGTTTCATAACAAAATATAATAATTCTTATCACTCTCTTCTACAGGTATCAACATCTTTGTGGCGTTTTTCCTGTTGTTGTTACTGATGGAAGCCAACTTGCCTCCGTCAGCCGCCAAAGTGCCTCTTTTAGGTGAGTCACAGTGTGCTTACTCGGTGCCAGACTAAACTGAATTACGGGGAATCTCAGTTCAAAACTTCGCTATGACGTTCTTGGGCGTTGGGCTTTTCATGAATTTAACTCTTTAAAGACGTAGTGAACACCAATGTGTCACGACATGGTGGAATCAGGTGCTCGTCATTTTTTTTTTAAATTTACAGTTTGTTATAATTTGTCTTGCGTTTGATGAAAAGACAGCCTCGTCTATCTTGAATAGAAGTTAAGATATATGCGATGGAAGAAGGTGGTGTAACCTGTGTCAGCAAAGTTTAGTGACTTTCAAAGCTTGAGTATCCTTGGTACTGCAGATTAACATTTGTGTGCCTTTGATGAACGTTTTGCAGTAAAATCCTCCCATAAATGTGTTTTTAAATTGAAATAAAAGTTGTCAAGTCCAAAAACAAACGATGAAAATTGCCCAACGAGCGGGAAGATGCCGGTTTCTTCGATTTCCTTATTTTGACGAACGTCTGATTTCACAACGGTGCCACACATCTGTCCGATCAGCAGCAGTAGACCAAAAGCAATGTTGCAAACACATTTCGAACCATCATACACATCAAAAACACTAATTTTATATTGCCATAGTATACGAGTTGTTGCTCTTGTCTTTTTACGTTTCAGATATAGAAATCCGGATGGGAATATCTGTAAGGATATTGAACTTATATCTGGAATGGCGGTGCGGTGTCAAACCGCCCGGTTCCAAACCTTTTCCCACTAGTTACCAGCTCTCCTGGCCCAGCAGATCACAAATGAAATAGACAGCACGTTTTTGGCACAGCAAGTCAGGAGAGGTCATGAAAACAGTCAATCGGGAGTAACCATTCCGCTGTTGTTGCATTTACTAGTTCATATTCATGAAGCAGTTGGTAGGCAAACGCTCTAGTGCGCTCCGATCCGGCTGCTTTTTTCTGTTTTTATTTCTTGATATGGTCCTCGGGAAAAGTAATCGTCTTCAGGATAACTCGACATGTGCTACAACTCATCATCTTCGAACTTAAGAATTGTTCTTTGCATGACATTTAATGCCCACACGCTCTGGTGATTTTACCCCTAGTGTGTCTAACACGGCATTACGTTTCTTTCAATGCTGTGTGGCTTCCCATGATGCACCCATTACATTTTTTTCGATTCCGATGATAAAGTCCCACATACTCATCTCTTTAGATACCATAATTATAGCAACAACAAAAAAGCTTGGCTTCTGGTGTTCATTATTGTTTTTTATTTCTGTTTCAGGGACTTACTATTGCTTAAATATGGTCCTCATTACGCTGTCATCATTTCTGAATGCCTTTGTCGTGAATCTTTCCTTCTTCGGAGCCCGGAGACCCCTGCCACACTGCATGAGGATGGTGAGTACACACAGCTCTTGGTGTCTTATGTTTTACAACAGTATCTGTAGTGTAGTGGATAGGCGCTTCGCCGTTGTGCACAGAAAGCATGTGTTCGGGGGTGGGGGGACTTTTTTTCGGGTATCTCGTGGGGGGGGGGGGGGTTCAAGCATGTTGTATCCATCCCTCTCATCCAGAGTTGTCCCAGGCGGGCATGGTCAAAGTCCGCCTCCCGCAGCATCTAAAGTGCATTGATGGAGGCTTAAGAACTACTAGATTAAAAACGTATGTTTTACACCGCCATCAATATTGCTTAGAATAGATCAGGTAGTGAGGTATGCATCAGATCTGAGACATGGAGATGCTGGTTAAAACATCTACCTTGCGATTGAATAGAATATAACTCTTTTCCTTTGTGTCCAGTGAGAAGAGATTCGCCATTATACATACAATGCAGACGATATGGGTCTTATGTTTCGTAAACACATGACATCTGCCTTTGGCATTCCGAGCCCAAAGAATCTCTGTAGTGCACCTACCTATAAATAATATTGTGGTTGAAGTCATGTGTTTTTATGTTTTGCTTTTACTCGGCTTTGCATTGAAAGAGATAGGGGAGCAATGTATCTCAAGACATGACGTGGACATTTTTTTAACGCAAAGACGTGAGTTTCATGATCTAAGAATGAAAGACAAAGAAAAAAAAAAGCAATCTGATAGAAAATGCATAAGGGGCAAATGTGAAAATGAGAGCGGTTTAAATGTATTATCAAGAGGGAGGGGGGGGGGGTCGTTTTGTCTATTTGTAGACGAGGAGCAGGTGGGCTGACAGGATAAAGGACGGATGAACGGGGATGCCAGTTAATGTTGGATCCACAGAGTGGATGGATGGATGGATGGATGGATGGATGGATGGATGGATGGATGGATGGATGGATGGATGGATGGATGGATGGATGGATGGATTGATGGATGGATGTAAAGACGAATTGGAGACCAGACAGTAGGACAACGAGCGAATCTTTGTTTTAGGTTGTGATAACCTCTAACGTGCTAAAGATTTGAATAGTCCTACTTTACTTCGCCTTGCATGTTGCTGTTTTTTTGCATTGAATACCTACATGCGACATAATAATCTTGCAATCACTTTGTCTGACCTGAAACTTAGTCTTTCTATTTTGTGTTTTTACTACTCGTTTGTCTTTTTGTTTTGTTGTTGTTGTTTTTGGTTGTTGTTTTTTGGGGGGATGGTGTTGTTTTTCAATTTATGGTAAACATCTTGCTCGCGCTTGGCATTTTTGCTCCTGCTTCGACACTTGGATACTCGTCATGTATTGGAACTAGACATACCACTTTCTCCTACTTAACACTAAACTACCTGTTTTCCCAACCTCTTCCCAGGTCATGTTCGAGTTCTTCGCGAAGATTCTCTGCATGGACAGCCTGGTGCGTCCATTTCGTGACAAGACCATCTCGGAGTTGACGTCACGCCTGTGCGCTGACCGCATGCCATTCCTGGGGATGAACCTGAATGGCGACAACAGCAGCAAGTGGAACAAGAGCGACGGCCGCTCCTCCTCGGCCGAGGGACTGCTCACCGCACAGGGAGAGCCCGACCAGCATTTCGCCCAGCTCAACCTGATCAACTACCAGCTGGGGGAGCTGATGGAGTTCATCAAGTCTTATAAAGGACGTATCACCGAAAAAGACAGGAAAGATCGGGTGGCACGCGAGTGGAAAGCGGTCAGTTTGATCTTCGACCGCATCTTCTTCCTTATATACCTGACCACTATCATCACGTCGCTGTGTGTTGTGCTGCCCATCATCACCGAGCCAGAAATTCCCGGGCTGGGCAAGTCATGATACCGGCCCCCCGCCCCTCCACGCTTAATGCTCGCACGCACTTTGCGCTCTCGCATTACATACACACCTGAGGCAATGGTTCTCCTAGCCTCTGCTTTGCTTATTTACG
This sequence comes from Aplysia californica, assembly GCF_000002075.1. Classification (NCBI taxonomy): domain Eukaryota; kingdom Metazoa; phylum Mollusca; class Gastropoda; order Aplysiida; family Aplysiidae; genus Aplysia; species Aplysia californica. The sequence continues at coordinate 443,729 of NW_004797357.1, read as the reverse complement.
CATCGCTATCATCCGGGGTCTTAGAAATAGTGGCTGAGCCGACTCGTACGCTCTACAAAACCTGGCGACTTTGAAGTACGGAAATGTGCTGCAGTGAGTCTGTGTACGTTTGGCGTAAGTTCAACTCACTCGTTATTACTGCGTCCTCTGGTGGCCGGCGGTCATTCCCACAAATCACCAAGGCTATATTATCATCCTTGCTACTGTTTAAATGTGATTCGTTGTGTCGTCATTGTTGTCTGTGATATGTCACGTACGTGGTGATTACACGTGCTGGTGTGGAAGCCTATTAAGATATTTTGTGCATGTGCTTGTTTGCGCGTGTGAAGGTGAGAGATAGAGAGAAGGACTCGAGGGAGAAGGAGAGGGCCGAATTAATTAACGTACAGTGCAGTCTGAGCAGACCTTACGAAACACTTACTTTTTTTTTCTTTTTTTTTTTTTTTTTTTTTTTTTGGGGGGGGGGGTGCCCCATTACTTGAGGAGGCCACAAAACATGATTCGGCAGTAGGTTTCTGTTTAAAATTCCCATCACGTGAAGAGGAGTGGTGAATCACGGATGTCTTGATCCTGTCAGTCGATTCAAATATCGTATTGGGGACCGTGTCATCTTGAATAAAAATATATCCACAATGTACAAAATTGACCACTGGCTTATGACGTGGCGCCACTTTGGATTTGACGACTGGCTGTTTGAGATACATCAACGAACTCGGTGAAAAGGCGACGTCTGCTTTCACCCCGGAATGTCACAGAACGGTAGTTGTATATTCATTGCTCTCAGCAATGGTTTGCCAAGTCGTGCAGAGTTGCAAAGGTCAGTATGTGCATCATAAAACGGAAGCTGTGGCTACACTGTCTCTAACTTAGTCTAACTTGCTTGTTGTTTTCTATTTTCTGAAGCTGAAGAACAGAACTAAAAGCCTTCTCGGCAAATTTTGGCGACATGAGAATTCTGCTGGTTCTTCTGTTGTTTGTTTGAGTGCAGTCAATGGAATGTGTAGTCTCGACAGAAAGTGTAAGAGTTGTACAACAACTTACCTTCTTTCAGTGGTACGAATAGCCATAATATATTTGTATACATATGCACTGTTTTTCATGATTGTATCAGACTGTATTAGTTCTTCTTCATACGTTACTGCAGGGGCGTTCTTGCTAACTTTGAGAGTATTATATTTATGAATATAGACTTGTGTTTATCTGTCTTTCTATCTATCGATCTAGGTCACTAGCTTGCTATTATAATTATATTTATATGTCTACCCATCTTCTCTGTCTGTCTTTCTGTCTGTCAACCCTACCTGCTTCGGCAGTTCGTTATCTATCCTAATCCTCCCTTTCCATTTATTCCTATTGTCTACCAAGTTAAAGTAACTTACATGTTTCTCTTCCTTTGTTTTACTCGTTACCTGTATCTGTCCCCCAGATCCCACACCCTCCTCTCCCTTCCTTCCCCCCCTCTCTCTCTCTCTCTCTCTCTCTCTCTCTCTCTCTCTCTCTCTCTCTCTCTCTCTCTCTCTCTCTCTCTCTCTCTCTCTCTCTCTCTCTCTCTCTCTCTGTGTCTCTCTCTCTCTCTCTGTGTCTTTCGCTGTCTGTCTGTCTGTCTGTCTGTCAGTCTGTCTGTCTGTCTGTCTGTCTGTCTGTCTGTCTGTCTGTCTGTCTGTCTGTCTGTCTGTCTGTCTGTCTGTCTGTCTGTCTCTCTCTCTCTCTTTATCTATCTATCTACCTATATATATATATATATATATATATATATATATATATATATATATATATATATATATATAATATATATATATATAATATATATAATATATATATATATATATATCGTTTCACCTCTTTATGGCTCCTAATTGTCCTTCCTTTTCTATCATATGAGTACAGGCTCATACACGAAAACAGATACGTGTATCCACAAATAGCGTTGCCCTGGCAGATAACCAGTGTGTGTCTTTAATGTGAAAAAACAAAAAGAGAATCTTTCTTCATCAGCTTTCTGCTGACAAACTGACTTCGTCCGGTGTCTGTGTTGCAACAGTTAGGCTTTCTGTGTGAGTTCCATCCTCGCATGATGAAGTTTATTTAATACAGTAATCCCGTCTTTCAGCTGAGGTTCACTCTTTAAGCCCCTATGGGTTCCCATAAAGAAGGCTGGAGTAGCTAAGCGTCTAAGCCGTGCCAGTAAAGTCGTAAGACAATTATAGCCTTAATTAAAGGTACGTTGACCGGTCATTAGTGCAACCACTAAGGGTTTCCACCCAAGAATACAACCTGCTTCCAAATTCATATCTTTTTGGATTCGAAATAAACTCTGAGGTCCACATTTAACATTTGGAGTTCTGGTCCACGTTGTATAAGATCTTTGTCTGAAATTACAAAAGCCACTTCCTACAAAGGTGTATAGATTCGCCATGGCTTTTTAAGGGTCGGTAGTTATAATATAATGATCTCATGCTCGCCTCTGGCTTACAAGAGAGTAAGGTATGAGTACAACATGTGTGTGAGAACAGTTAGAATTCAGACAACACAGAATTACTTAGCTGTATAGGGGTTTGGTTGTTTGTTTGTTTTTGTTTGTTTTTTTGTGTGTGTTTTTATTTTTTGGGTGTTTTTGGTTGTTGTTTTTTTGGGGGGGGGCGGTTTGGGGGGTGGGTTTTTGTTGTTGTTGTTTTGTTTTTTTTTGGGGGGGGTCTGTTCTAAAGAAACCAGTGCACCAACGTCCCAGTCTCAATCGAGAGGGGACAATTCACACGACCCTACAACGACGATGCGTTTTAGAAGGTGAAATATTATAATCTAGTCTGTTACTCAAAGCTCTCGTGATTTAACAGTATCATCATAATATTTTTTCATCGTGACTATGCAGAGTCGAGAAGTTATCAAACCAACATGAATTTCCTGATTGTATTGTAGACATGTTAGTGTTATGGTCACGAGATTTACTTTATGCTGTTATCCCAGCAGCAGACCCACATTCTGTAATGACGTTGAGCATTCACGGATTTCGACTTTGCAGTGGCGCCTGTGAGTACAGCTTGCACGCCCCTGTTTATAATTATATTCTATAACATATATTAACGTAAGTATGCAATGCCTCTCAATAGCAATAGTCTAACTGGTTGCATCAAATTAAGTGCCGCTGTGTCGGGTAGGTTACCACGTCATACATCATCTCCTCTGAAAAGCCCACCCTGGAATAGATGTTAAAAGGGCGAAGGGGTGGGTTGTTAGATCAGTTGTCAGTTTGTATCATGCTATACTACTAAGTGGACGACCCAGGTTCGAATCCCCAACAGGGCCTGCTTGAACTCGGCCCACTTTGTGGAGTTTTCAAGACTCTGAAACTTTGGTTCATATCGGAGACGGACGTTAAATTTGGAGGCCCAGCCTTTTAAATAACCTAACTGTGTTTAAAGGGTGTCAAACCCACGCACTTACTTATAGTTTATGGGATTTCAATTGCTAGTATTGACGTCTCTGACCAAGAACAACAGACGTGAAGGTTGTACGGCGCTCTTTTTTACTACAATATGTTTCCTGCTGATAACATATTACTTACCATTGGCATGTATTGTAACTTTAACGAGATATTGCAAAAACGTATTAAACTGTACGAAACCGAAAGAAATATTGTGTTTCAAATGTGAAAGTACAATTTGTTTTCATAGTAAGTGTAATGACACAGAACCTGAAGCTGTAAAATTCTAGGGAGAGGGGGGG
>NW_004797357.1:422723-438941 GCF_000002075.1 Aplysia californica | reverse complement strand
CATGACAGAAATTATATTACAGTGGAGTCCACTTATAACGAGTCCTGAAACAACGAGAAGTCTGTTATAAATACACTGTTCTAAAACCCCTTCTTTATCTTTGTAAATAAAATGCTGCTATTGCGCAATCAGACCGTCACGCGAGTCGTTTATAACGGAATGTTGCTGCTGCTGTGCACAGCGCACAGACCAATTAAACCTATAAAACCTTGCCAGTTGAGAAAGTTGTCGGTGATCCAGCGAAACAAGGAATGGGAGAGCCCACGCGAACCAACAATGAAGGCTGGAGCAAATGAGTGGGGAGGGTGTGGCTTGCGCAGACACAAGCAGAACGCATCGCGTGATAGGCCAGCCCAGTCTAGATTATCTAGGCATACCGTGCCTCTCACTTCTACGGTGCGGGATGGAGAGGTCACAATGCTGTGATAGATAGATGGAGCGAATGTATGACGTGCGCGAGCAGACGCAACGCGCCACAGTGTGTGGTGGGGTGGGGGACAGCACTGCGGGCGAGTTAGCCTAGAGCCAGAGCCCCTTCTCTCTGATCGCCAAGGCCGATTTGTCAACATTGCTAGTACAAGAGAAAGAAACCTGATTCGATTTTTGATCAAGTAAGACCTTGAGATCATGTTGAACAAATCATCATCAGGGGAAATACAAAAAGGAATAAACAGAACACCAAATCATAGATTAGGCCTACTTTACTATTTCCCTTGAATTTATTACTGGATCCCTTGTAACGAGAATCCTGCTATAACGGACATTTTGCGCCGGTCCCCTCCCTCTCGTTATAACAGGATTCCACTGTATTTATAAACACTGAAGCTTAGATCTAGTTCTACATGCACAATAATATTCGCATACACGCATGGCAAGTAAATGAGTTGACTCAACTCTATGAACACAAGCTCATACTCATACTCTCAGACAGATGCACACGCACGTAATCACACTCACAAACACACACAAGCACGCACACCCACACCCACACACACACGCACACACTCACACACACACACACACACACACACTAACCTGTAGGCCAACACATGCATCAAGTGCATAGATTCACGTGCGCACCCGTGCGCGAGCACACATATACAGACACCCACATATTCACAAACACACACACACACACACACACACACACACACACACACACACACACACACACACACTCAGCGTACACACATGCACATGTACACACACTCACATACACACACACACACAAACATGCATACACACACACACTCAGAGTAACAATACGCTAAAATGCGTATAAATACGAGTGTGAGATGTAACTATAACTGTAACTGTAAGGATTTACGCACTGCTTTGCTTTCGGAATCATAACCCCCTGCACTCGTTGTTTTCTCTCGATTGTCTTTGTATGTGAACGTATGTTTACTTGTTATCATATTATGTATTTATTTGTTCGTTTCTTCCAGTGTCATCACATACGATAATGCAAAAAAATATGTGTGTTAACAACAGCTATGATATTACTGATTCTTGTCTAATTATATTATTGTTACAAAAATGTATTTATGCAAATGTAACCACGACATTATTCATCATCATAATATTATATTATGATTATTTCAGTGAAGGTATCCTCATGACTCATGAAGTGTACTATGTTACCATGCTCTTATTAAAAGTTATTGTGTGTAAAGTTTGTTCTGTAATATTTTACGTGTAAGAGCCATTCTCATAAGTGAGTGGAGTTTTGGTTCATTGTGGACAAATAATTAGTACATGTATGATAATATCTCTTTTCAAAAGTGTAATGGATCTGTGGTTGTTGGTTTTTTGGTGGGTTTTTGTTGTTGTTGTTGTTTTTGTTTTTTTTGTGTGTGTACTTCTGGGCTATTTTCCGGCAAACCCCCACCCCACCCTCTTTCCCATAGCTTTTCGTCAGGGTTCCCGCCATGTTACTCACTGAAGCACGAGATCCGTGTACTTCACAGCATGCCTGGGCATTGGAGAGGTAAACGAATTCACATGTGATTGAAATGAAGAAGAGTGGAAGTACGAGTATGTGTGTCTCGAATAGTTGGTAACCCCGGGAAAGGAGAGGGGGGATGGGGGGAGGGGGATAAAAAAAATGTCCAATCACGTTTTTATCGGTATTTTTGCGGTGCTTTATTTGAAAATGTGTATCGTTGTTGTTGTTTGTAGTTTATGTTGTTTATGTTGTTGTTGCTGTTGTTGTTGTTGTCAGTACTGTTAAAAGATTCATACAAGTCCATGTGCACAGCACTATGACCTTGATTCCTTTTCTGATACACATTATCGTACGCTAGTGACAATATTGTGCGAATGCATGAACTATAAAGGAATAGCGTCAAGTGTGCTACGGTAGCCTGCAATCATATTAATGATCATGATTACTATTATCACAACATTATATTATGCTTATATTGGGCCGACTGTGGATGGAAGCCAAATTTGAATAATACATCAGGGTTATCATACTTATTGCAGACTTGCCGTGCTATTTACTAAAATAATTTCACATTTCAGGCACAAGTAACTACATTATGTAGGCTTGCATGGATTGCAGATATCGCCTATACTGCATTATTCTTTTTCACCCTTTCTTAATGAATTAACCAAAACAAAGTTTAAGATTAGGATGTTGGGATATTCGTACATTATTAAAAAGGCAGGGCGCTTAACTAGGAATAATCTGTTTCAGTCTAAACAAGGAGAAGAAGCGCCTAACACGTAGTCACACTGCAGGCTATGATGACTCTCGGCGGGGGGAGGGGGCAGGGGAACTGGGGGGGGGGGGGGTCCAGTTTAAACTAAAATTGTTTTTAACGTTATGTGTGCCTTTGGTTGTAAGAGATACGAGAATATAAGTTAGCTCTTTATCACGTTCTGTAAAGGCTGGTTTAAAAACGGACTACATTTTAATGTATTGAAAGTATTGCCTTTATTATATTTCTATTGGAACGATGAAGCAAAAATAAATTCAAGTTAAGCTAAGCTCTAAATTTGATTTAGTCTTCTCAATGTGGTTTGAATACACATGTATCACTCCATGGATAACAATAGATGTATTATCTTTTGCTCTCTTTGCTGTGAGACTGATGATCACTTCTTTTTTTTTCTTCCTTTAAAAAAAAAAAATCTGGATCGGCTGTTACTGTTAATAATGAGAACGAATGAGCAAAATGGGTATGTGTATTGTAGTTGACAATGTGTATGTGATAGTATCCAAGCAATATTGCACAACACACTGGCTGAATCCATGGAAAAGTCATTGTTTTGTGGTGTTTGCTGTGACGATTAAGGTTGTTTTGAAATCACGTTTGAAGAGTTTTGTTGCTAAGCAACTTCTGCCCACCCACTATTCGTGTTTATAACTGTCAACTCCACAATCTCTACCCCCCATTTCGCGCTATTTATCTCTCCCTATTGCAAAAGATGAGAATATCGTGTGGTAGTGCACCACCACACGACAACGTTCCTCTAGAGCTCTCTGTACAGAAAACAGACAAGCACAATGTTTGTTCTAGTTGATAAAATTATGTCCATAAAAGTAAGCAGGTGTTTTGCCTACCAAACAATGCTCAGTGAGAGTATTTGGATCACTTGACTTCCTGTTTGGAGAGCTGTCGAGACGGAGAAAGAACAGAGTGTGAGCTGCTGCTTTTTATCATTATTATTATCATCATCATCATCATTATTATTATTACAATTATTATTAATATCATTATTAATCGTTTTATCATTATTATTGTTATTAATTTTTGTTTGCTGTTTTTGTTTTTGTTGTGCTCGTCAATATAGCTGGCGATGTAATTGTTAAAGTAGTCTGGGTTTTTTAAAATTGATATTCCTAGTTTTATCATCATTATTGTTACAAGTTGTTAATACGGTTGATTATGTTGTTATTGTTAACATTTTATTATTATTATTATTATTATTATTATTATTATTATTATTACATTAACTGGTAATTAGTTCTTGGTACTTTACTAGTGTTATTTTTAATGTTGCTATTATTATTATTACTATTGTTATTATCATTATTACATGTATTATTATTAATTATTATTATTATTATTATTATTATCATCATCATCATCACCATTACCATTATTCAGCCCTAACCTGTACGTCACCTCTCTCTTCAACTCTATTATAACAAAGCTTGATGATGAGCATATATTATTTCTTCTGTTTATTTAAATATAATTATGCAGAAGTAAATTATCATTGATTTGCTAGATACATGTATTCATTTGCATATGATGTAAAAACCAATACCTTACTATTCTACTTATGACTATTTTGTAACATCATTCATTCATGCCCAGTGCCCTTTTATATATTACACTGAATTTCAGTCTAATGTGTTCGTGTTGCTTACTGTTGGAGGTTACGCAAAAAGGGAAAGGGGGGGGGGGGGGGAGAGCAGAAACAGTATTGTAAGGATTACTGTCCATGTCCATATAAACACAGCAAGGTCGTTTGGGAGGCTGAATTTTCGTGACAAATGTCTATCTCCGATAAGACATAGCCAATTGGGTGGCAGCTTTGAAAAAAAAACAAAAAAACAAAAACAATCCACATTTATAAGAGTTTGTATTTTGGGATTTTAAACCATGGACATCCACACATTAGTCCAGTGTTATGTCAGATGAGCTCCAGTGAACTCCAGAGCCAGATGCTGTGGTGTGTGGTGTGTTCAATTTACTAACACGGAGAATATTCTTAGTGAGGTTTCAAATTTTTTGGCAAATGATTGGTGGCAAATTAATTATTCACGACCCCATCAACACAATTTAGATTATTTTACTATTATTTTTAGGAGGGTAAGTGTTTTACGGCGCTCCAACAGCATAATTTTTTATGAGTGCGCGGGACACACAAAACATTATCAGTTGGTTGGAAATTTTGAATTTTGCGCGGGTGGAGGCCCAAGCCTACTCTTATCGATATTAGACCGGTAAGGGATCTTTAACGTCTGCAACGCGCACAGGGGACTTCAAAGATTTTTCGCATTTCTCTGAGAAAGCTAGGTGTAGATCTTTCCTACAAGAAGATCAGGGGCGTGGCTGAAAGACAACAGTAAGAAGGAGCCAAGGAGTAGCAGTAGAAAGGCTGCAAGAAGTGAAAGAGACAGGAGCCCAAAGGAGAGAGCAAAGGAGGAGCGGGGGAGGGGGCAGAAAGTGAAGATGAAAGCAGACGACAGGACATTGCTAGAGAGCAGGAAAGGAGCTGAAAGGAAACAATTTCAGAGAATAAAATTTCTGTTGCTACCCGGATTTGAACCCGGGACTTTTGAATGAGAGGCGAACACCTTAACCTATAGGCCACGAGAGCTGCATTTAGATCATTTGGCAATTGGGAACTGGGACGCTTCAGCACAACCAGTCAGGGCTCATCCCAGCAAAAAGATGAAAATGATCCATAAAATTAACTTACACATGTAGCGGAGAAGACCAAAATCATCTGTACACCACATGTACATAATACATGTATACACAAATTCCCTGAGGTTGAAATTTAAAAAAAAACAACTAAAAGACAGAACTGTGACAATAAAACATTTTATTTCAAAGGCAGGGGTGGGGGGGAGGGGGCGGGAACACTAAACTCTTTGGTCTGCTGGAGGAAATAAATGCTAAGGAGTAAGGAGCCAGTTTCCAAAAGAGTCAGTACAAACCTTAACAAAACATATTAATAAAAATATATTACATTGTCAACATGCTATGATGAAGGCCTACATTTCATTCATTTATAATCATTCTGACTAAACCAAAAAAGAAACCTTCCTAAATCCATGTTTTTGCCAAAACATGTCAAACTAGATCTAGTTCACAATAATTTCTTTCTCTTAGTTTGAACATTTGCTGATGCATTTGCATAGTTTCATGACATACTGTTTGGCCATCGTATCAGGAAGACCGCAGCTGGTCAGTTGTCATTTTGTGTAAGTCTGATTAAGGCCACTTATATATTGCATGTTGACCATGTGAATTACTGGAATGATTACAACACATTTCGAGTTTGACAAAAAACAAACTTACTATCCAACCAACAAACCACATTAATGTAATAATACAATGCACATAATGCATTGGGTAATGTTTTGTGAGTACTGCTGGATCACTTCAGTTAATAAAAATAAATAGAAAGCAATGTTTCTAAACTGCGGGATAATTATCTCGATGGAATCTGTACATAGTACAAGAACCGCGTCAACACTAAACGCACACAGCAAAATTACAAGATGCATATCCTCCGCACTCTTGAAACTGAAATACATTTTTTTATCCTAAAAGTGAACAAAAAATTATCCTGTAACACCGTACATGGACCAGCACAGAAATGCTGAAACTGAAAGCCATAACAAAAAATATAAACATGTACATGCAAGCAATGCAGTCTGTTCACTGATTCTTTTTTTTTTTGTACGTATGTCTACATGTCCAACCAACATAATCAGTTTGAGAGGGGGGAAAACACCAAGTTTTCAAACTACTAGTGCTTCATGTATGACTGTACACAATCTGTAACTAAAAGTTTAGTACAAGAAAAGATTGAGCATTTCAAAATTTATCTCTCCTCTGTTTGAGATTTTTTTAAAATGACTATACAGTCCAAGCCGGCTTTAAGCACGGTCATCTGGAGAAAGCTTAAGCGTGCTTAAAGCCGAAGCATGCGTAAGTGCGAAGTAGACATAATCCACAGATTTTCATGTAGAAAATTCCACGTGCTATTTCCCTCAGTTTGTAAGTAGGCCTATAGCGGTCCCGCAAAAGTGTGCACTGTTATGATACACAATCAGGATTAATGGGTAGCGAGGGTCAAAGGTGAAATCGCAGCCAGCCTCCCTTTCTCATCTCCCCGACTCTCTTTTTTTGGGGGGGATCGTGTGTAGCTTTGCCCTAGGCCTAGGCTAGATCCTATGTCAGCGCGAACGGCTGTGTGCATCTCTCTGCCTTCCTCTCCGCCCGTGCGAGTGTGTGTGTCCATCACTTGTGTTCTTTGTGTTTCTCTTGACACACTCCACTGTTGCGGTGTAGACTGTGTTCGAACTTCGATGGGTCATCATGAAAATATTGACTGCCTTGTAAATGAAGCGTGCTTGAAGCCGAAGTTACCGTGCTTATAGGCGTGTAATTTATATAGCAAAAATTCGGTAAGAGCCGTTTAGCGTGATTGAGTCCGAAACGTGCTTAAGGCCGGCGTGCTTATAGCCGGCACGGACTGTACAACCTCAATAACACTAGTGGTGACATCTACAGTGTCCCACATTGAGATCTAATCATCTTAGTTCAAGAGTAAATTACTCAGTATACAAAGGGTACAGGCAAAGATTGAGCTAAAAGAATCTTAATCTACGATTATTTCAGAAATGGAACAGAAACAATTTCATCAGCACCGAGGTGATATTACTGTGCGTAGACTGCTAATTATACTTTGTTTTAAGCTTAAACCCATGTCATAAAGCAACAACGTTTTCTGAAAGGAGTGAACTTTCTTGATGTATACAATCTTAGGAACACAAACAACACTCGGGGAAAAGAAAATATGTCTCTCAAAGTAAACAAGGTGTAACTCATGAATCTATCTTGCTACTGTGTAGGCCTCCCAAGATATTACCGAAAGGTGCACTCTTAATAAGGAATACAACAAGTACCAACACACAAGTCACAGACTCCCACTTCTTACATTCATGGGTGTGAGACAACTTTTAAGAAAAACAGTTGATGAAAAATATTTCCAAACGAAATTCACAGAAATCTGTCACAGCCCTTTGAGATAAGCATCTAAAAACTAAAACCAGTAAAAAGATAGAAGAGAAAGTGAAGGATCACAGCAACAAGCACCAAATAAGAAACATAAGATGTTATGGTGCAGAACAATATACAAATACGGGAAAGGCTTATACTAAGAGTTTTAGTTTTAGTAAGAGTTTTTACGGCACTTGCAACACAATAACATCATATAGGTGTCGAAGATTAGAGGTGTTACAAGAGAGTAACAAACAACAAAAAGGAGGAGAGATCATGACGATAGATGTTTGATAGGCTAGGAAAGAAGGAGCAAACCACACCAGAGCACCCACCAACCACCCACTTATATTAATAAGAGATACAATGTAACTATCTTTGCAATAATTTTAACAAAAATATCTAACTTTTCACAATAAGCTTAATGGTCCTTTCAGCAAACATGTGAAGTTATAGATATGGCAAGACTCATTTATCATTTCTTCTGAGAGTTTACACAAAGCTACAAAATATAAATCAGAACCCACTCATATATATATATATATATATATATATATTATATATATATAGATATATATATATATATATATTATTGTACGACTGTATAAAACAATTCATCATTGCTATCCCAAGAAAAATGAGCAACTCCAAAGTCGTTGTCTCAGCTTGTAAAACAAGGTCTGGAGGGATTGCTTATTTCCCTAGCAACAGCGATACAATATCAAAGAGACATGGGATGATGGGTACAGGTCTACTTCCACCCTCCATTAACTCTATCCGTAAGCCCTTGGGTAATTTTGTACCCCCAAGGTTGTATTCTTCACATTTTAGAATACTTTTAGTATGAAGATCTCTTTGAAACTTTCAGTATTTCTCAAAAAATCATTTTGACAGACGGCTATGCAAAGCGTACGGATCAGATTAACGAGTAAATTTCGTCTTTGGAACGTAGTGGCACAGAGTTCCCCAGTCTTATGGATACGATAGTAAAACACAACATACGGATAGGGTTAAGAACTTACTAGACCTACTACACACACCCAGGGTATCTACTCTTTACGATTAGCCTTGATGTCATGTGTGAAAGACAATTGTACCTTTTATTAAAGTGGGGGGCTGAAGTAGACCTTTACCGGATAAAGCAACAGCATGATATTTCTCAATATATGTGTAACGACGTGGTGAAATCAGGCGCTCGTCAATTTTAGGGCTTGTGGTATAATCTTAAAGTTTAAAGCTTGTTCAGTTGTCTTGTTATCACTGACAAAAAATGCCCATCTGTCTCGAAATATTTGAAATAGAAGAAAGATGGGGGGTCGCTTGGTTTCAAAGGAAATATTATAGAGAAAATGGCAGACAAAGTCTGATTATTTTCATAGCTTTGTAGCACATGAAAACTAAAATTTACATTTTTTGTGACTTTAATAGACGTTTTTCAGTAAAATCCACATAGAAATGTGTTCATAATTGGACAACAGTGGTGTTAAGCCAAAAAACAAAAATTGCCAAACTGACAGAAAAATGCTTGATTCTTCGATTTCATTATTTTGACAAGCGCCTGATTTCACCACGCTGCCTCACATATTATCATATGACCTCAAGAAAGTGTATTGAGAGCATGTACAGTACAGCATAATCACAACTCTGCCCCAAAAGCAATTTAAAGGTACAAAATAAGGGAAGGTCATAAGGAAAACTGCTTTATAAAAATAAACATTTAAGTAAGACTTAAATACCCACTGCCTCCAAACAGAGAGAGAGAAGGGGAGTGGGAGGCAGAGAGAAAATTTCGAAGAGGATATTGAATAGGGAGCAAAGAGTATTTCAAGTCTTGTAAATATCAATATGTTGCATTCTTGACAGAAAGCATATAATAATATAAAGCAATAATTATCTTCATTGTGGTTTAAATATAACAGAGCATATTATCAAATGTATTTCATGCAAGGCAAATATTTTCCAATATATTTTAATACCGATACCAAGAGGTTCACTTAAAATTGCCCTTTGAGATATGTTCCAAATTGTACAATGGTTTCTCACCAAAATTATGCATAACCCAGCAATCCCACGCTTAGTGGGAAACACCCCAGAGGAAAGACGGAGATACTCAAAGATATCCCCTGCAAGAGAATTAAACTTGTATGATCTTTAGCATACAAAGCAAAGTGCCATAAAGTCACAGACATTGCTTGATATTTTTTCAAAAGCCTTCACATCATCACAGACAAACCCTTTTTATAAGACCATTTATTTCAACTTTTTCTTTGTGACGTTCAAACAGAAACTGACTTTAAACAAGGTGTTTCCTTCTAAAGCTGCTGCATATCATCTTCAATGCGACCACTTTGATGTAAAGGTCTAGATCGTCTAACAAAAGCTCTACACAAGGAGCATGAGGTAAATATCCTGCTAAAATTCCTAAAGTAAACAGAAAATAGGCATTTCATGTAAAATCTGGGAAGTGAAGTCTGGAAAAGAAATGGTAATAATACAATCTGGAACTGTACATCCTAGAAAAACCTGGTTGCAAAATTACATGGACAAGGGTAGCCAATTTGGCTGGAGTACTGAGAAAGTGGCTTTTCATTATATGTAAAATTAACAGGAAATTGTCTTGTATAAGTATAATGACAGGTTAAACAAGAGGAAGGAAATTTCAGCAAAATAGCCTACTATAGAAGAAAAGTCCGTAAACTTGGACAATTTTAAGTAACAGGACACAATTTCTAAAGGCCAAAAGAGTAAAAGAGCTATACAATCACATGGATATATAAAAGGGGACTCCTGCAGAGAAAAAAGTGTTTCAAGATAGAAAAACAAAAAAACTCAGAACTTCTTTCCTAACTATATCCGAAACCATAAAAAAAAAAATGTTTCTAATTTATAGTGACAATAATGTCTACAGATTTTATTATTCAGAATAAACAAAACATACATATATTTTTGTTTCTTATTATTGCAACATGCCCAAGACAATCAATATCTTTAAGATAACACAAATACATAATCTCAAACCAAATTTTTTAAGACAATCACATGAAAAACTCTATAACAAAAGGCATAACAGTACATGTACTGAAGAATGCTCAAACACAAAACCTACTGGCACCCTGTTCATCCAACTACAAAATTTCTATGCCTTTTCTACCTGGCTTGTTACATGGGTGCTCTGCAGTTTTTATCATTTCACTTATTTAGCTTCAGAGAATCTTGACAGACAAAGTATGTTTTAAAAATCTATATGGGGTCTTTTTTCAAGTTAAGAAGAGCACATCAACACTGTAACAGTAATTTATAGATAGGAATAAAAGACAGATACACTAGAGGAAATAAACGGAAGTTGTACATATCCTCCCCAACACAATATGGGGATCTTAAACTAGACAGACCCAAGAACACCAAGCATCCATAAGAAGGGAAAAACCTTAGGCAAGGCAAATATGGACGAGGAGAAAAAAGCCAACTCTGCATCCTTGAAAAAGTCATCAATCGTAAATATTTCACATGGTAATCCATACAATTTAGATCATTTAAGACGAGGGCTTTTTTCGATCCTACGTGTAGGGGTTAATCTGGGCTGACAGAGATGCAGCATCCCAGCAGAGATAATAAAATTAGCTTCCTAAACTAAAATCTTCTGTACGAAACAGTAAGAGTCCTCTAATTATTACATCACAAACTCTTGTAGGGGCCTATAAGTAATCAGTGCGACACTGAAAGGCTTATAGGGAAGAGACAATAATATGTTTATGACAAAAATAGCACAGAGCTCTGACTCGAGAGCACGTTTAAGCTAAAGTAGAAGCTAAAACCCGTCGTGGCCTAAGCATACACGAATTAAGTTATTGCCCAAAGCTTCCCCCCAAAAATGTAGAAAGTAAGTACAAAGGAATAACAAAGTGTATGACAAAATAAACCCTGGACACAACAACAGTTTCTTTCCCAATCAGAAATCCGAAAATTTCAAGAACTGACTACCAAGATATGGGTTCGAAACAATTTAGCACTGCAACACAATAATGGCCGTCTAGTGCAACAACAACAAAAATACACAGACACACACACACAGAAGCAAGAGACAAAAAGAAAGTATGTATGAACAACCAAAGTATATCCTCTAACAACCTGCATGAGCAGTCAAAAGGGCAGAAGTGTTGTCAGAATCGAAAAAAATCATGTGCATCAAGAACGGGAAAAAATTCTTAATAACAATAAACAGTGACAGCAATGAACCAATGGACACCTTGGTCCACCTTCAACAACATGGCATCGGAGAATAAAGGGCATGAACCCAAAAGACTGCTGGGCTTACAGCAACAACAAACAACAACAACAACACAGGGCAAAGCAATAAAAAAGCACCATATATATTTAAAATCACTTTTGATTTTGATCACTCAACACAAAAAAACAAATACAACAATTCACAACAAAACGGCTTGCAATTCCGCAGTCTTTTTCAAAGTTTTGAATCTGTTACATACACTTACTTATTGCATCTCAAACATTAGCACAACCCACAGCTCTTTTAGAAAAAAATCGCTTTTTAGGCGTGTGTTAAGTCTGTGTCAGCGATCCTGGCTCTGCGTAATCCTACCACAAGTCAATATTCATCCACCTTGTAACAGGTGAAGTCATAAGCCTTGGCTTTGAATCACCAGATGCTCACACATGTGCAAACAGAAAAAACATTCAATCTGATAAATGTATACAAAAAAGACAATTCATTTACACTTCAAGCAAAACACATAAATGTCATAAAACAAAATATAACTTTTGCTTAGTCGATTTGATGCTGTTGACATTTGTTGTCCTATGTTGTTAATGCTTTACTCCACACAAGAGAAAACATGTCAAAAGAGGAACATACTGTTTTCTGTCTAGTAGCTAATCTGAAGGAAATTTTCTTAATTCTCTAAAAACTGAATCCAATAAACAGGAGCAGCGAAGCCCCTTATCTGAGAACCAAATCACATAGTCTGAGCATAACGGATGCCATGGAGTATTATTTTCTGAATGTCTCCCGTACGTAAAGGATAAGGGTACAGCACTTATGTCCATTTTACTGTGTTGCCATTCTTCATTATAGTCAAACCAACAGCAGTCAGGTCTCCCACAAAAGTCAAAATAAGGCAATGTTAGTTAACAAGGAAGAACAGAGCCCTGTGCCACTGATCACAAAGGTACAAACCTGTATGTATCTAATTTATTCTTGCAGAAGCTACTAGCCATTTACTTCTGGAGCAAGTTACAATCACAAAGCAGATAGAAAGACAAGAACAAACACGTTTTGAGCATGTCAGCATTCTCTTATGCCAGCACTCAAACCCATGACACTCAAATGCAAAAGGATAAGGATAAAGGTTTTTGCCACAACAATTTTTTAAAAGTTTGAAAAGGACAATAATTATTGACATTTAATCATTTAAGTATCTTAACTCATCAAGAGCAAAAATTTCTCTACTTTTCACACTAAAGCCAAATTATCATAATAAACATCCTTAAGGACCTTATAAATCCATTTTTATTAAGATAATACATTTATATGAGAAATGCGTAGCTAAACAGAACTGATTAGGACATAAACACTGATAATTTATACTGGAGGGACGTAACAGTACCGTTACTCAGTCATTTCCACCATTTGCATCATGCCCACACAAAAAAATAATGCTAGTTACACAACATTTCATTTGACTATGGCCCAACAGTAATCGGGCTCTTCATAGTAGCCCATGAGAAGACAGTCGTGTTGCGAGTATGCGGGGTGGGAGTGGTCGTAATGGTTGGTGCTGGCAACTCCGTTTTGAAGATGAAGATGTCGGAGCTGATGCATTGCCACAGAATCACACCACAGATGAGCAGGATAAACCAGAACTTTTCGCTGCCCTGTGAATCACAATATTGAACACTTTATTAATTCAAGAGACAGCCAGATACTCTATTAGTTTTTCAGAGAAGAAAAGAGTGTTTTGAAGTGTTATACTGTGGGGGAGAAAGATGATTTTAAAAAAGATTATAGAACCCACTTTCAAAACTGGATATGCACTATTAAAAAGCAGTCTGTTATTAGTATTAATACTCCGGTATCCTTTCTGTACAAAGACCCACAAAAGACTCAGGACTTAATAGCATCTCTCTCTCTCTCTCTCTTTCTCAAATCACGAGTTCATACCCATTTTACTAACTCAGGATAAAGTAAATAAAACTTTTCACATTTTTGTTTTTTTCCTTCTAGCCAATCTTTACATATAGTGGGGCGGTTTAGCACAAAAATTTTAAAGGATTGTGCATTTTGTGATACAAGCACCAAATTTGGCACAGATGTACATTAATATATTGCAAACATTTTTAGATATTGGGCCACTCGGATTTCTCTCTTTATGGCCGCCATATTGGATTTCAAAATGGCCGCCATTTGAAATCTACATTTGCGATTATCTCTGAGTCAAATGCTATTGACTTCATTTTGGAGTCTAAATGTATGTTTTTGGGGGCAAGGAATCCAATGGTTACAATCTACATAGCGTATTTGTACTAATGGGCCGCCATATTGGATTTCAAAATGGCCGCCATTTGAAATCTACTTTTGCGAGTATCTCTGGGTCAAATGCTGCTACTGACTTCATTTTGGTGTCTAAACGCATGTTTTGGGGGGCAAGGAATCCTATGATACCAATTTCATAATCCAATGCACAATCTAATGCACAATTCTAATGCACAAACCTAAATCAAAGACACAAATCTAAAATTCTAATGCACAAATCTATTCCAGTGCACAATTCAATGCACAATCCAACGGTACCAATTTCAACGTAATGTTATCTTTCACACTCTGTTTTATAAAATGATCTAGGAAAATAATAGATTGAACACGATACTTTGAAAAGAATGATTATATGAAAGCATGTTGATTGATAGATTGAGTGTGTGTTTTACGGCACTATCGACACAATTTTGAAAGCATGTTAAATGGGCGAAAAAGTCTTAAGTCTGTAAATGTCGTAGGTACAATTCTAGCATGCTACATGGTCTAATTTCTGAGGCTAGTTGTATATTGACATTCTTCAATGGTCTGGTATTTGAGGCTAGGTAGATATCGGTACTGAAGATGCATGTACATAAACAGTGTCATGTTAACAAGTTCACACTGCCACAAGTACATGTATGTTGTGGACTCATCGTCCTGTGCAGTCCCCTTCACACACACAGAGGGCAGTCTTCTTACTTTTGCAGAGCCTCACACACCATAAATGGCACTTGCAAGAAACCAGCTCATTGCAGCTGTGAGCTGCTTTGGGTAGCCTGGTCCAGTACGGTGTGTATTGTCCTCCAGTCATTGACCAGCCCAAGTTGTTTTGTGGAGGGAGCTCTGGTGCTGGCAAAAGTATCTGACCCCACACATTTCCACCTCAATACACTCCCCTCTTGACATGTTCCTCTAAAGCTGCCTACGTTGGAAGGATCAGCTGCACATCGTTCTTCCTTGCGAAGAGTTTCCTCCTGCCCGTGTCATTGTCCGTGCATTTGCTGGTTCGATCATACAACAGGATCACGAACCTCTTGATGATTGACATTGCATCGCTTGGTATGTCACGTAGTGCAAAGGACTCCAGCAGCAGCGCTTCAGTGAGTTCTGGCAGTACCATCCAGACTGCCCACGCAGTCTTCTTGCTATATGGGATGAAGATCTTAGGAGCATACTCTTCAAATGTCTTTAATATAATGCTGCCAATCTGGGCGATAGCTGCTCCATCAAGAACTATACAGCTAGTGACAGGAGTCTCTGTCTTGGCGTCGAAGATTTCTTCAAAGCCTGTGATGAAATCATTCTTAGTACAAGTGAAGAGGTTTCCACCAGCAGACAGTGCAGGAGGACATGCCTGGTTCTTGTGACGAAAGAACTCCTCAAGGTTTCCACCCCTCGTCTGCCAGCCAATGTACAGGCGTGCGACGAGTTCATGGTCATTTTTGACAGAGGCAAACTGTTCCTAACATTCATTCTTGTTTCTTGGAGTGGAAGTGCTGAATACCTTCAGCTTTGTCACGAGGAATTGGGTCGTCCACTGCCTTTGTTCTGTCCAACAGACACTCTCTGGTGACAACCTCGGGCTGCTCTTGCCCAATCCTCTTTGCTTTCATCACGGTCTCCACGGCAGAAGGATCTGCGATATCGTATGTGTCCAGTATGACTAGATCCTGACTCTCCTCCTCGAATGGGTTGCCCATCTCCTTTATGATACCGACGAGACAGCGAATCTCTTTCACAAATGAGGCATGTACACTTAGCGTCTGATCATGATGACGTGTGTCTGCTGTTTTCTTGTTGTCTCCAGTATTGGTTCCTGTCCTGGAATTCTTCGATCACCCTAACAATTTCTGGTCTTGAAACCATCCAGCGACGAAGGGCACTAGGATTGTCAGTTAGCCCAACTGCGCCATCGTTTCCGTTGATGCA
>NW_004797357.1:378176-422430 GCF_000002075.1 Aplysia californica | reverse complement strand
TGGAACCAGGTGACCAGCTCTGTCAGAGCATCGAGGTACATCATCAATGATCCCTGCCTGAGAGAACGCACATACACTAGATGGTTTCTCCCAGACACTAGTGGTTGTAGGCATGGTGTTGCAGGATGTACAGTGCTGCTGCAGTCATTTGATGTGCTCTTCATGTGCGCAAGACTTGAGATGCTCGCTGGAATGAGTCTGCTGTCCTTGCTGTCGCACTCGCGGCTTGCACCAGTGCTTGCCACCCAACCACTCCCTTGCAGCCAGTCCCCCAGTGTTTTCAGTACTGCCATCTCTATGTGTAGACCACCAAACATCACCACTATATGGGCTTCACCATAACTCTCTGGCCACTTCCACTGTATCTGCTTGGTCAAAGCAAACAGTGGCTGATCCAATGAGACCACTGGTGCCTGTCCAGGATTCAGGTGTTCTACAGCTGTCTTCACAACGTCCATTGAATGCTGATCCTTGCCACAGTGTGAGCACTTTCCAGGAAGAGTGGAAGCAGCGATGTGGGGCAGATGACTCTACCCTCTGGTGGCTGTCGGCTGGCATGAAATGCAGCCCAAGATGTGTTTTTATTGTCCAATGTACCAGTGTTGTCTCCCAGGGCGTGTCTTGCATTGCCTAACCAATGGTATTTTTCATCAGTCTACTGTTTGAAGTCTTCTCTGGTCAATGACGCAACTCCAGCAGCTGGGACAGGCGACGTCTTGATGCTGCTAGTGACAGGGGGTACATCAGTATAATAGTGCGGCAAAGGGGCGACGGTCTTGGACCGTGCATCTCCAGATTCTCCAGCAACGAATATGCTCAGATTTACTCCTTCACCAGTGTAAGAAGGATGTTGTACGAGGGAGAAAGCGGCACCTTGGAAGGAGTCTTTTGATGTTATTGCACTAGGATTGTGATCTATGTTATCTACAGCGGCAATTGTGAAGTCTTCACCACGCACTTTTGGAGGTCAGACCACTTGTTTTCTGTAAAATTGTTGGCAGACATGGTTGCCCATCTCTGCTGAGAGCTGGAGCACTCTATCATAAGAGATACTCAGGCCAAGGTGTGACAGTCTGTCGATCAATTCCTTCTTGTGTGTATGAACATGCAACATCATCTTAATGTATGTTGGAAGTGGGGTCTCCTGTACAACAGTGTGTCTGACACAGGTGGATGATGTGATGCCACGTGTTCGCTTGTGTTTTATGCAGTTGAACTTCAGTATCTAGGCTGCGGTAATTGCTGCAGGTTAGTGTCTGCCATCTGGTCCTTGATGCTGGGTCTCTCTAGGATCATGCTGACTAAGGCAAGCAGCAATGGTTGCAAAACAGATTCTTCTTGGCATCCTCCAGGGAACCCTGTGAAGGGTTTGGCTTCTCCAAACATGTAACGGCGACAAGATAATGACGAATGTAGATCGAGAAGCAGCCATGCAATGTAAAGCAGTCTTTTTGAAACCCAATATGGCGACTCATTAGTACAAATACGCAATTCAGATTGTTACCATTGGCTTTCTTGACCCCAAAAACATACATTTAGACACCAAAATGAAGTCAATAGCAGCATTAGACCCAGAGATAATAAAAAATATAGATTTCAAATGACGGCCATTTTTAAATCCAATATGGCGGTCATTAAGAGAGAAATCCGAGTGGCCCAATATCTGAAAATGATTTCGATATGTTAATGTACATTTGTGCCAAGTTTGGTGCTTGTATCACAAAATGCACAATAGGTTTGCTAAGCGGCCCCACTAATATATTTGTAGTTGAGAGAACTTATGAAAATACAGAACCCCCTGAAGGATACAACTTTCTAGCACTGGCATCTGTGGCATAGCAGTTAGACACTTTGCCACTGCATGCAGAAGACCTGAGTTTGATCCCTCCATGGGGAGAATTTTTACCGAGTAATGACTGACTTTCTGCTGTGAAGCTGTATCCCTATCAGAACAGGTTGGCCCCAACAGGCAAGGTCCAAGCCCATCTCCTGAAAGATCTACACTGTGCTGATGGGGTGTAAAAAACACCAACATTTAAAAACATTCTCGTAAGTGGCCTGGTCATCAAACCCAGGATGATACCACTGTAAATTCAATACCCGAGCTACTAGACTAGAACCTTCAGTAACAAAAGTGTGTGTGTTGAGGGGAAGTCGGGGGGGGACAAAGAGATACAGACAAATAGAGAGAGAGAAAGGGGGGGGGGAGAGGAGGAGGCAGAGGATACTCTTTTATGAGATAAGACCCTTGGTTGAGAGTGAGACCAAAGACCAAGCAAATATGGAGACAAGATCCTATCCCTATGCCAGAGATATGGTTGGTATATGTACAGTTAGAATTGTCAAAGATGGATACCCATTGCCATGGAGGAAAGTGGTTGTCTCA
Source organism: Aplysia californica (assembly GCF_000002075.1). Taxonomy (NCBI): domain Eukaryota; kingdom Metazoa; phylum Mollusca; class Gastropoda; order Aplysiida; family Aplysiidae; genus Aplysia; species Aplysia californica. The sequence goes on along the minus strand of NW_004797357.1, from coordinate 420,044 downwards.
GACAGGTTGCTGTCTTAGACTGTGGGAGTTAAAACAGGTATGGCGGGAAATGTGTGGCATTCCTCCTTCAGAGAGTTATGCTGATGACCTTGATATGAATCCCCAATGTAACATTTTTTAACTCGGTTTGTTTTGGGGGTTTTCGAGGTTCTCCACATTCTTTGCTCAGTCCTTTCAAAGATGGATGTTAGTTTAGAAAGTCCCGCCTCTGAAATGACCTCACAGTGATGAAAGGGGTTGCAAATTCACACTGTGCCCGTGAGGGAGTTGTGCCTCCTATTGGTAGGACAGCCACCTATTTTATTATCCCACCCCAACCAGTCTGAGAAAAACGCATTGACTTAATGTTTTTGCACCTTGATTTGTCCAACAAAGACAGAATTGCATATCATCGGTATATGACTACAACAGAGTATCTGCTAAATGTTTTTGCACCTTGATTTGTCCAACAAAGACAGAATTGCATATCATCGGTATATGGCTACAACAGAGCATCTGCTAAATATAGTCAAATGCATTTTTTGTCCCAAATTAAAGGACAATCACTATGTAACCTATAGGAAAAAATTTGGACAAAACTGACGGTGTTTTTAGCATGAAATTTTCAGATCCTTGCTTCAAATGGAGCAGGTTTCCGAGACTGTGACTCCCACTCCAAGGTTACACACAGGAGAAGCATTAAGACATACATCTCAACCCTCTGGAGCAGGGGAGGGCAAGCTCTGCCAAACCAGCCAATTTGGCCCTCCACAAAGTTTTGTGCAACCCAAAGAAACTTTCAGCAAACTTTTAAAAAAAATTAATCAATACATTTTGGTAAGAGCAATCACATAAATTTTTCAAAGTACCTGAGGATCCAAAAATAGATTTTGTAGTGCTGTAGAAATCTAATCTCTATGTTTCCAGACCTGGTTTCATTCCATGCTGTATAAACATAGTCTTATAATTTTACCATATATAATAGTGATTTTTCTCTCAATTTCTTTTTTATAATGACCACAAGGTGCTGGTCACCCTTTGCTGTCAAAGGCTGAGTCGCAGTGGTCCCACGACTGAAAAGTTTGCTGACCCATGCTCCATAGTTACAAGTCTGTGAGGACTTACCAAGTCTCCTGTTTTGTACCACCAATTCTGAAAAAAAAAAATGGAAAAAAAAGAGACACTTTTAAAGAAAAACATGACTATCACAGAGTTTGACTCGTTCATATCTATTTAACTAAAGAAGGGCATCAAGAATGAACTTGTACAGTCTAGCATGCACATACCAAAATCGTAAGAATGTGGAAATCATTTCGTAATGTACGCCTTAGTGTTTAACATGAGCTACACTTACATATTTTCCTATTTCAAAATCTTTCACCACCAGGTCTTCTTTGTTTCAGTAAAAAGTTACAAAACTACAGCTCTTGTTACAGCCAAATTATTTTTATAACATTCTGACAATTAATGTAAAAGGGTTCTCTGAAAGACACCCTCACCCAAAATAAAGCACATCTAAACTATGCTTAACTACATGTGATTATACACAAAACCAGCAAAAGGCTTCTGGCCATCTGACATCTGACTAATGTACGCTCAAACTATCCAATCAACATTTTAAACCTATAACACTGCAGTAGTACAGTAAGCCTCTTCTACTACAAGACGTAGACATTTTATTTCTAGGATATGCTCTCAGTATCTCTACTGCTCAGTTAATCAGTTCTGGTAACTTAATCATCATAAACATCAAGACCCTTGGTGAAGGTCTAGTCAAAAGCCTGTTGAACTCATACATGCTAAGGTGCACTTGTAAAATATTACAGAAATACCATTAGTGAACCATTGTCTACAGAATGCCTCAAACTAATATTCTTTCCGTGCTGCTTATTAAATCTACTGTCAAGTCATGTTATTCATGTGTCTGAAGTACAAGTACATTCTTGAGTTTTATCAATATTAAAAAATTGTGAATCTTTAGGAAAAGAGTAAAATAAATTACCCGCTATATGTAATAAGGAGTAAAGTAGTAAAACGAGGTAAAAATCTGCAAAGTGACCATTTGTTAAGATACAGCAAGGTGGCTTTAAAACAAACAGTTCTCAGTCATCCTTGTCACCAAATGCCCATTTCCGTGAAAAAAAAAATTCTTTACATTTCTGTGGCTATGTGGAAATGCCAAGGCAGATTACATTCATAATCTTAAAAACAGCCTCACATGGTGAATAGTAATGACAAAAATAACAACAATAGATCAACAGTCTACAACAAAAGTAGTACAGTCGAACCTGCCATGACGGCCATGTGCATAATACTGTCACCTCCCCCCTCTCCGCATTTTTTCAAAATATTTTCACTGTGTAAAACAGTCACTTTTCCAACAAGGCCGCGGCCACCATATTTTGTCAACAAACCAAGGATACCTGACTAAGATGGCCACACAAATCTCTCATCACCTGACATTTCGTCATAAATTATAGTATTGGCCCCTGACACTGGACGAGCCATCATAATCCAACCACTTGTTGTTATAGTCAGTCCTCCATCAGATGATATGTAGGCACTCAGTTTTCCTCGTCTGACACATTTCATTTTGTTTATTAAAAAGCTAATTAGCTAACCAATAAAAAAAATATTTAAAAAACTAACCAACAAAAAAATAACAACAACAATCTTCTCCCCCCCCCCCCCCCTTTCCATAAAAAAAACCCATTACAATTAGTCATACAGCAGTCATAAGCCTTTGACCACCTCCGGTTGGGACCTTGGAATGGAATGGTTTGTCTTCTTCATTTAGATTAGTCCTGCCTAAGATGGCCACCTGTCTTCTAAGGCCACTTTTCTCCTTAACAATGTGTGGCCATCTTAAACAAGTTCGGCTGTACTTTTAAAGATGGACCAAAAAAACAAATGTCCAAGTTCATTTCCAACACAAAACAGCTTAGTACTCACCACAACTATGCAGACGAAACCACTGACTGGAAAAAAAAAAGAAAATAATAATATCAACTGACAAATATTGTAAAGTTTGAAGAGTGACTGTCTCTCTTCATGGAGAGAACACAATTAAAGAAGAATACCCTAAAGAGTGATATTAGACATACATCATCCCTTCTATGGAGCAGTAAAGCAGAAAAGCCTTTGGTGCAAAAAACGATAAAGGAAAAACATAATTTTTTGCTCTCACAAAGCAATAAGATCAATAATTTTTTTTAAACTTCCATCTTGGGGTTTTGTTTTTTTTTGGTACAGGTTTTCTGGTGCTCACAACTGCATAAGGTTATATGAGCGCCAAGGGATGGATGTCAACAGAGAAGTTCTTACAAGGAATCAGACTTACTCTGCTCACCTCTCTAGCTTCAACAACACAAAGTCTGCTTTGACTATCAAGGCACCCCGGAAATTACGGGTCACAAGAGTATGACAAACATACAAAAGAAGCAGAGGAAAAATGACGATAGTAAGGAGGAGGAAAGAAAAAGCAGCAGTTCCCGGTTGAAGTTCAGGCACAGTTATGAGCGTGACATTGATGAATCAGCCCATTTACAATTACAATTCTACTTTGCATAAGAACATGGTTAATGTCCCCCCTTTGGGAGTGACCTAAAGACACTTCAGTCAGTAGCACAGCCCGGGTGGGGGGGGTCCATCTTGTTTGCCATAATATAAGGAACACACACACAAAAAATACACAATCTTAAGAGCTTAAACATCATATTTAATTTCAATTTTTCAGAATTCACAACAAGAGCATCATATGCTTCAAGGCCTATTATTTCTTTTTTAATGGAAGTCTAAATCAAATGTGTCTCATCCTTCCAACATATAATATGAAATGGATGAACATTCAATTTCACGGGCCAGAAGTACATGTATGGAGAGCTCTTGTTGGTAGCCCATACTCCAGTAAAGGGTGAAGAAAGCTGATTATGATGATGAGTCAATATAAATAAGTCTTACTTACCATTGGCTTTTTACCCCATCTGTTTAACATTTCCTTCAATACAAATACGTGTCCTGTGTGCTCCTTCAGATTTTAGCTCACTGTAATCGATTGATATACATCCTATTCCCCATCCATTATAATGCTATCTTTTAAAATACAACTGAACAGCTATAATTGAAGAGTACTGTCCTCAGTTTAAAAAACAGTGGGCAAGCTGCCCACACATTTAGATTTGTACTGAAATGTGGAGCAACCAGCTCTGGGCAGAACCCCCAAACTTTAGTTCTTTGAAAAAGTTTCAAGGCTGTCCATCATCTCGGTCCTATCGAAGACAGGCATTGAATCAAAAGTCACAACTCTACTTTATAAATATAACCATACTACATGTATATTTTGAAAGGTGAATTTAATCACTACCATACCATCCAATTCTGTTATTTTGTTTTAGTAAGAATTTTACTGCATTTTCAAAACAAGTACGTCATGTAAGTGCAGAGGATTAGGCGTTACAAGAGATTAATAAACAAACAAAAAAAAGGAGAAGAGACAAGGAAGACAGCTGTTTGACAGGAAAGTAGAAGCAACCAAATTCAGAGCACCCGCCAATCACCCACCCATTCTGTTAGTGACAAGGCAATAGATTCAAAGTATAAGTACAAACTTACTTGCTAGGTTACAAACAATGAGATAATAGGATGAATTCTTGTGGCCTTGAACAAAACACAAGATCACAGAGATCTGAAAAAGCACAAAATGAAACAATATAACACATTAATATTAATTATATCTGTCATCTTATAAAAGGTGCACAGTCATATAAACATGAGTATCAAAACTAGAACATTATTTCATGTCATTTAAAAAAGAAATGTGAAGTCTACTTCTCATGATTTCCCACTGGAACACATTTTGTTTTTGGGGTGTATTTCTTTCTTTTTAGGTTAAGTGCATCAACTGTTAGATATCACTTAAATTTGTCCAGTGGTGTTCAAATTTTATTTGGCCTCTTGTGAAGCAGTTGTCATGTCCACAAAGGACAAGGGGACCTACCCCAAGGGTTTCTCCACTAAAGCGGCGGGAAAAAACAGATGAAAACCCCAAGCATTCCTCAAACTATGCGAGCCTCAACCGAGCATCAAATCAGGAACTATGGGTGAGAGGTGATGAGTCATCTAGATAAGTTAATGAGCTAATTCATCTTAATGAAAATGAAAGTTTATAATTATGCTGTAACATTAACTTTATCATCTAGACTAATTGCGCAAATCAAAAACAATTACAATTACTGACAATACAAGAACTGACTTACCATGACCATGAAAAAAGTGCAGATATTTACAATTCGCACAAGCCAAGTCTGAAAGAGTAAAAAAGAAGAAATAAAGACAAATCAAAGTAATGTGTCACGACGTGGTGGAATCAGGCGTTCATCAATTTTTGGCCATATATGGAGTTATTGGAACAGTCATAAAGCTTGTTCAGTTGTATATCTTTTGACGAAAAAATTCCTGTCTATCTTGAATAGAAGTCGAAATATTTTTGATTGAAGGAGGTAAAGGTAGCTTGGTTTCAGAGGCAAAATTAACGAGAAAACGGCCGCCAAAGTTTAGTGATTTCCAAAGCTTGAGAGCCTTTGGAAACTGTAAGTTTACAATTTGCATGCCATTAATCAACTCTTTTCAATAAAATCCACAAAAACAATGTGTTTTTTAAAGGACATACAAGAAGTTGGGCCAAAAATTAAAAATTTGATAAAAATTGCCAAATACATTAAAAAGGCTAGTTTCTTCAATTTCATTATTTTGACGAGTGCCTGATTTCACCATGATGCCTCACATATTGTAATGAAGTCTCAGATAAAATCAAGCATGAAAAATAATAAAGGTGTCAGTGAGCTTCAGTTCAAATACTGATGATTTTCAGAATACTGAGAATGCACAGGGAGTAAAGGCAGCCATACATAGCCTATAATGCGAGTGGGACCTAATTTGAGCTATAAAAACCGGGTGTCTAGATCTAAGAAGATAAACAGTCTTTCATTTAACACAAAAAAAGCACATCCACACTCCACAGTGAGTAATAATGAACCAACAAAAATGACAGAAAGTTACTCAGCACAACTCAGAGACCAAAGGAAGAAAATTGAGATTCCAGAATACAGTCAAATCTGTCCAAGACGACCACATGTTGTCAAGTAGAAAAGTAGTCAACTTAGACAGGTGGTCCTGAGAAGTCAGTGAGTTAATTAAGAAGCTAAACAACGGTAAAGCGGTCGGTCCTGATCAGATTTCACCAGAGGCCCGAAAAGCAGATGCCATTGGGACGGCAGTCCTCTTTCTCCCATTGTTTTGTTTACCAGGATCTGGAATGAGAGCAAGTTCCCAAAGGATTGGAAAGAACGACACCTCGTGAAACTCCCTAAAAAGGGGGATCTCAGCAACTGCAGCAACTACCGAGGAATCACTCTTCTCTCAATACAATACCAGGTAAGGTCTTCAACAGAATCATTCTTGAGAGAATCAAGTTTGCAATGGATCCAAGACTTCAAATCGGTCAACCACGGACCAGATTGCTACGCTGAGGATTGTCAACTTTCTTGACTATGAGAAGGCCTTTGACAGCATAGACCGAGCTACACTGTGGAAGATACTGAGACATCACGGAATCCCACAAAAGTTGGTTAACCTCATCGAGAGCATTAAAAAGGGACAAGTACGGCTAGACAGCTAGGCTAGCCGTACTTATTATTGACGGCTGAATTGTAAATGAAATTTTTAGTTTGCAATGCCTGAAGTATTGTATTTCAGACAAAACGAAAAGGTGCCTTACTGACTTGCATGTATTTCAAAGGATGTGGCTATCCTCACCCGGGGTGAGAATAAAAATACAATCGAGCTCTCACCCAGCGTTGGCTATTCTCACCAGGTGAGAAACAAGACCTATTTTTCCTAATTTCGGACTACTGTCTATCAGTGTGAATGATCAAATTGACAAAAGCAAAGAAAAAATGACGTTATAGCACAAAAGTAAGCTAATTTGATCGTCTACAAAGATGCTATGGCTATTTCACTTTTCGAATCGAGCCGAACTACGCGAGACGCCATTTTGTTTCGCCCGGAAGTTCTCGCAAGATCTTCTCCTCCCCTCTCTCTCTCTCGGTCTCTTTCTGAATGCTGTCTATCGATGTGGACGATCAAATTGACCAAAACAAAGATTAAAAATTATGCCAAAACATAAGTAAATTAATTTGATCCTATACAAAGATGCTACGCAGGCTATGGCTATTTAACTTTTCGAATCGAGCCGAACTATGCGGATCGCCATTTTGTTTTGCCTGGAAGTTCTCGCGCTACTCCTCTCTCTCTCTCTCTTTCCACTGCCCACAGTCCACATACAAAATTGCACGCTTTTCTTAGGCTAACAGTAACAGTAGTAACACAAGAGCACTGGAACGTTTGTTCACGGTACAGAATTCTACAATTCTGTTATAAATCAGTGTAGAATTCTGTGGTTCAGGGTGAACGCTACACTGGTTGGCCAAGGCTAACTATAACGGTGAACGCACACCCGGTGAGAATAGCCAAAAGGCAAGGCATGCCTGCGTTATTCACCCCGGAATAGAGGTGGCCATTTTAAACCTGAATAATTACTAGATCTAGATTAGATCTATAGCCTAAATACGGCATACCGACACGTACGTCAGACCGGCACTAAGCACGCATTCGGCCCAAAATTGGACAACCAGAAAATTATATGATAACCTGGAATGATGTCTGCTATACAATTCCGTTCAATATTGTTTTGTTTTCAAGTTCAACAATTTTGAGCAGAATCAGACACCTGTGTGAGCAGAAATAATCCATTTCAACTCCAAAGGTAAGAACCACGTTCAGCCATTACGGCTAGCAGATGTGCAATGTGTCATGGAAAATAAGGTATTGGTTCTGTAATCGTACCCGCAGGATTCGTTTCGCATTTTTATTCAGTTTATAAAGTGTCAAGTTACCACCACAAACCATTCGCTGCTCTTTGTTGTAACAATTGACGACGGTAGCGGGGGTGCTGGTGTGGGGTACAATTTTTGACGGATGTACCCCATACCGGCACCATATTTTTTACATGGTGCGTGACTTTAAAAATAGTTATTTCTTGACGGACTATGGATGGCATCTTAGTACTTTAGATTTTTCAGTTTCTATGATTTGATATAGATCTAGATCTAGATAGATCTATTTAGACACGGATTCATTAGAAAATGAGCGACTTTAGATTTTTCTTTTTTAATGTTTGAAACAAATTTATATGAAGGAAACTCTATCCCTTCCCTCCACCCGTTGTCTGTAATGATGATGTTCCTCTGTCCAATGTATGTTGTGATGATGTTCCTCCAGCCACTGTTTCCACATGTTGTGATATGGTTCCTGCTCCTACTGCTTCAGTTACAGAAGAAGAACTTATTGGCCCTCCCCCAACTGCCCTTGTTTCTAGTTGTGAGTGGTCAGTTGATGCCCTAAACTTTTTGACCACAGGTCTGGAGTTCTCGGGGATCAAATGTACCTCCGAGGACTTCCTGGATCTTGCAGCAGAGTTTCAGCTACCTTTGGTTTCAACACACCAGCTCGGGATCCTGTGGATAACCAGGACCATGACTATTGTCTGCCTGAGCAGGCATTGAGACCATTGGAGGATGAAACTCTAGTGACACCCCAAGCCCCCCAAAAACTGCCTCGGGACAACACTTTTGCTTTGTCCTTGACAAGCTAATAGATCACGCCATTGCTACTGGATGGATGGCATCAGACATGCATTGGGTCCACCGTTGCCATTGGCACAAAATCGAACCTAAGGAGAATGAGGGGGCATACAGAAAGTACCTTGATTTGTACAATCAACTCATTCCTGCCCCCTCGTTCGCCAACCTGCCCGTACCAGCAAGCTGGAACTCTATGGTTTCAACACAGAGAAGCGGGCTCAGGCCCCTAAGTATATCTTAATTAGGGGCAAAGTACAAAGCATGGGAGGAGGCGACGAAATTGGAAGAAGAGAAGAAAAAAGGAAGAAGTGGAAAAGAGGAAGAGAGAAAGGGGGAGAAAAGGGTGGAGAAGGAAGAAGAGAAAAGAGAAGAAAAAGTTAACGAGTTGGAGAAGCAGAGAGCAGGGAAGAAGAAGAAGAAACAACAGAGAAATTCATGTATGTGTGCGAGTAAGATGTTCATGTGAGTTCGTTGTGATACATGTGGAAGAGTGAAATGAAACATTCATGTACTTGTGTGTGAGTAAAATATGTTCAAGTGAGTTTGTTATGTGAGGAAGAGTAAAAAGAAGCATTCATGTACCTGTGTGTGAGGAAGATGTTCATATGAGTTTGTGATATGTGTGGAAGAGTAAAATTAAACATTCATGTACCTATATGAGCCATTGCCAAAACGTGGGGAAAAACACACACATCTCACATTAGTGTGCATAAAATGTGATGCATTAGTATTTATTCCTCCAAAACTTATACATATGTCAAATATAGGATGTAGAACCTGCATTAGCAGTTTCAGACCCCTTGTCAGCTTTACAATCTTGAGTTTGTAAATTTTGTGCCAAAAATGTTCGTTTTTTAGTGATTCCTGGAGTGCCATTTGAGCACACCAATGCAAACTTCCAAGAATGTCCAAAATTTAGTATTTTTGGGTGTGCTTTGATCCTATGTTATTTGTCATTGAGAAAGGTTAACTTGCTCAAGAAATCGGTTTATTTGTTTGCAAATAGACAAACAATTCGGATTACTTGTGCGTCTGTCGTGTCGTCACGGACTAGGTGTTTCAGAAAACACCATTATTTTTCAGTAGAATCACCAAAGCTGGTTAAATCTCTTTGCCTATCATCGTTTATTCAATACTTCAAAAGCCGCGATGCGCGAAAGGAACATCAGGTTCCTAGATCTACGATTTCGGTCGGCTGTTTAACATTCGCCGTTATTGTCGTCAATTTGCGACGTGCCGAAAGTCCGAATTTCGCCCACTTTTGTTTTGAACGGGTCATCAAAAGTGCCCGGATATAATTGTTTTCTTGAGTGACTTCCCCATACCCGCATCCTCAGAACAACGGAAGCAACGGGGGAAACAGAAAAACGAAAGTAGTCATTGCCTTCAGTGTCCGGTGACGCACAAGAATTTTGCATTGAATGTGACATACTGGGCTGTTTTGCGTGTTTTTAGGCTACTCTGTTGAATATTTTAGTGAAATTGTGTTTACACTGGATTCCTGGAACAAGAGTGTGATGTGTGAACAAACTTCGAGAGATGGATCATTTCTGTGGTTATAGATTTAGCTTTTGTGCTCAGTGATGACGTTTGGGGTGTCGTCATGCAGCCGTACAAGACTGACTAACGTACAAGATATTACATTGTCCTAAGAGCAAACATTTTTAAAGTAATGTGTGCTTTCTTTACTCAAACAAATAAACAAACATGTCCTTGTTTATCTGTCTAACTCAAAAATACACATTTGTTCTCTGTTGGTATGATATACCTTTTTCCAATACATTGTGTCATTATTGTTATGTACAAGTAATATTTTTCATAATTGTAATATCAATAAGTTTTCAACATATATTTCATACATGCAAGATTCATTTAGAAGCAAAATACGCCTTTATTGATCTGTGTATCTCTTAGTGCAAATTTGTTCTTTGTAGGCATGATTTTACCTTTTCCCAGTATGTTTTGTCATCACTGTTATGTACGAGTACTGTTTGTCATAATTAGCCACATAATTGTGATTGTCCACTGTCTTTGATATGACCTGGTATCTGTTTCAAAGCAAAAGAAACCTCTCCTGTTTTTTTTTAATTCTTAAAGTGTGCTTTTATCTCTGGAGGCAAGACTTTTGTCTTTTCCTGTACATTGTGTCATCATTGTTATGTACAAGTCATGTTTGTCATCACTGTTATGTACAAGTCAGCTCCATTGATTTTGTGCTTTTGCCTCATATTAGTTAAAAAATTGTTTAACACATGTGTTTTTCTGGTACTGAGGCTTTGATAACTGTATTTGTACAGCCTTTCACTATTGTGGTGTGTTGTCAATGATAATGTCCAATGTGTATCCTTTCTTGTACATAACAATGATGACATGTTCTGTGCACTGCATCATTGTTACAATGCTTGTCATTCATATTACCATTATGAATGGAGTTCATAGTGTACAAAGTGTTTGTTTAAGTACTATAAACAAATGGAATTTAAATTCTATAATTTGCCTTGCTGCTTATCTGTTTTTGTCATCACTGTTACATACAAGAAATACAGTAGTTGCCAAACCAATAGACCCATATCTCCAAAACCGTACGTCTCCTTGCTGTGAAACTCTAGGAATATGAGCACTAAATGTCAATCTGTGACTGACAGAAAAGAGAGTCAAATTGGTAAGAAAAATTTTTTTGCACCACTGAGTCTCAAGAGAGTGTCACGTTTTGGCAATTGCTCATATATGTGAGTAAGATGTATGTGAGTCTGTTCTGGTGGTTGTTCTTTTTAGTATGTCAATAAACATTAGTTCTGTCTTAGGCCCACTGTACAAAAGGAGTTCGTCTTTGCTTCTTTCCTCTTTTCAAACGCCTGGTTGTGCTTCAATTTGAGGGTGCTGGTATGGGGTGTAGGGGGTGCCGGTATGGGGTACACGCCATGACAGAAAACCCAGTATGTGCCGGTATGGGGTACATGTAATGACATGCATCAAGTCTCGGTTAGGGGTCTTCTTTATGGAAGAGGCTAGCCGTACTTAATGACGGCTAGACTACTTAAGTACGGCTAGACTGGTTGGCTAGCCATACGTATTCTTAATATGATGGCTAGACTGACCATTTAAAAAAAATAGGCATACTGAATTGTAAATATAAATTTTTAGTGTGCAGTACCTAAAGTACAATTGTATTTGACACGAAACCAGGTGCCTTAATGACAGTGCATGTATTTTAAACCTCCTGTTTTCTAATGTTAATAGGGCCTAAGATAAGTACAGCTAGACTGGCAGTCTAGCCGTACTTAAGTACGGGTAGACAGCCAGGCTAGCCGTACTTAAGGACGGCTAGACTGCCAGGCTAGCCGTACTTAATATTCATGGCTGAATTGTAAATGAAATTTTTAGTTTGCAATGCCTAGTATTTGTTTTTCAGACAAAAACAAAAGGTGCCTTACTGACTTGCATGTATTTGAACCTGAATAATTACTAGATCTAGATTTTCTAGATCTAATGAGACCTGTGTACTTAACAGGCTTGAGTCGATAGAAGGGCCAAATCTAGATCTAGATCTAGATCTAACTTCTAAGTACGGCTAGACTGGCAATCTAGCCGTACTTAAGTACGGCTAGCCACTTCGCTTCTTATACACTATCTGACTAAAAACTTCACCCCACATCGACAGGAAAGGCTGGCCTCTGAACTAAACGAAATTTTGGGTCGATGTTTTTGAAAGAGCCGAAGTTATGGTAAAATAAAAGTTCACTTCCGGAAATAGTCATCACAAAACACGAAGGTGTCGGTATGCCGTACATAGGCTCTAGATTAGATCTAATGAGACCTGTGTACTCAACAGGTTTGAGTCGATAGGGCCAAACCTAGATCGTAAATACGGCTAGCCTGAGAGTCTAGCCGTACGAGTCTAGCTTCGTTCTTTTTTAATTTTATGCCATGCTATGATGTCATGTTCTGCTGCAAAAATTGTGGCAGTTTAACCCTCAATCAGTGCATCTGGGTGCATAAGTAAAAATTAACCTAAGTTAGATCTAAATCTAGATTTTAGCATAATTTGTCTTTGTTAGGTTAAGTTCATACCAGTCTGGGGCTTAATTCAAAATATATGGCATATTGATCAGTGGTCGTTGCCGATGAAGCGCCAGACTCTGCGGTGTTCGCCATCTTGTTGTCATGTGATGTGATAGACGTGTTGCGTAGATCTAGATCTAGATTGTAGATCTAGCAGTCAAAAAGTCAAACTGGTAGGCTAGTTTAGGCTATGTTATAACTTTTTTGTTTCGCCAGTCTCGTGACGATCATGAATTTTTGTCCAATGGCAATTTTCCTTTCAGAGATAGCCTAGCCCACGGGTCTCTGACTGACTGACATGTGACATGTGATACTGACTACTGACTACTGCTTTGTTTACATCCAGCAACTCAGTGGTCAGCTGTACTTTCTTCGAAGAAAAATCGATATCTCCATTGACCATTGTATTTGATTTGGAACCAGCCATTTGATTTCATCTAGATTTTTAGGTACCTTTGCTAGATCTACACTTTAGACTAAAGTAGAAAGGTGCTCTTGCAGGTAAAAGCAACTAATCTAGATCTAGATCTAGATTATAGATTAGATTCTAATTCTAGAGAAAGTCGATCTCCCACCCGCTGCTGCTAGACGTAGAAAATAGTGTAGTCTAGAAAGTCTAGAATCTAGACCTTCTAGTTAGAATCTAATTCTAATTTGCCTTTCCCAAATAACTTTAGAACACTCTGAACTGTAGATTTTAGATTAGAGTCTCTAGATCTAGATCTAGATCTAGATCTAGACCTAGAAACTTAGAAACAGTTACAGAAGAGGCTGATAGGGCAGAGACAGACGAGGTGGATGACAAGTGGAGGGTAGGGGCAGGGGACCCTGTCAAGGTGCAGCTGGGTTTAGCTTGTTACTTGTCACTTGTGAGGACAACGTCAGGGTTGTAGGGAAACAGCCCTGACTTGGTGAATCCCCTCAGGGCCGTTTTTAGCCGAGCTACTGTTGTCCTGGCCTTCAATTCAGGACGCCGGCAAACATCCTCAGTGTGACGGATTCCGTGGTGTCTGTCACAAACTTCCTTACCCCCTCTCGCCACGCTGGCTTAATAATCATAATGGCCCCGAAAAATGCGTGGTCCAGAGGCTGTTTCAGGTGGCTGGTGTGGGCCTTGATGCAATATAATATTGCCCTGTTCTCGCTGCAGAGGTCTGAGACGCGAAACCCCGCCTTACCAGATGCCATGGCGGCACTGCGCCCCAACCCCATCCATCCCCTCAGAGAGGCTGAGCGGCTCCGTGCTTCGCTTAGTACTGATGCTACAGCACAACACACTGCTTTGTGTGGAGTGCAAGTATACACATCTTCATAAAATGCATTGACAGCCTTACAACTGCAGGCCGATGCACTGTTAGAAATAGGTAATCAGCAAGCCTGGAAATAATTTGCCTCTATGTACGTGCAATAGGCAACCACAGCGAACTGCAAATAATCTTGTGCTACAGGAAAGGGTGCTGCCGGATGTTGATAAACACAGGAACACTCTAGCATGTTTAAATTGGTTCATACTACAGGGTTGTCGCACTGTCCCCCTATCGAACAACCCCGCCACTACTCTAGATCTAGAGAGATCTATTCTATAGGGCTATTTTTAACATTCCCGTGTTTAATTCCGATTTGCGTTTTTCATAGCCTCAGGCATATTACGATGGCAGTTGTTTACTTTTTCGCATTTAATTCTGGCCGCACCTAGAATCTAGATCTTGATCTAGACGAAACTCTATGCACTTGACTGGTTATTCAAGACATTTGCGCTGGAGTTAAGAATACATGTCATGTACGCGACGGCAATTTCATCTTTTGTAGGTAGATCTAGTGACATTGTACTGGCTTTAGTTTTAGGCCTTCCGTACTTATTTTGATGGCCATTGAGTACAATTATAATATTCGTAGAGTTCAGAGTGGTTGCTCGTTACAGAAGTTCTCCCCCGGAATAACGCGAGAAAGTAAACAATTACCGTTTCACTTTGGTCCCTTAACCTAACCCTAACGCTTACTTTCTACTTTCTCGCAGGAAGAAGGGACCAAAGCGAAACATGCCTGAGGCTATGAAATACGCAAATCGGAATTAAATGGAGAAATCTTTACAATCGCCGAATCTAGGCCTACTGTGAGAGTTGTAGGCCTAGCCAAGAAGCCTACGTTATAACTGGGTGTAGTCTAATTATTAGTCAATAAAATAAATGAGGGAGGAGTTTCACTAATTCTTCCAGTGTTGGTAGGCCTAATGTGAAACTGTAACCGTAACTTCTACTACAGTCAGTGATTAAAAATTCTAGCTAGAGAGATATATCAGAGAGGAGGGGGGGGGGAGAAATTTCATAACAAGCGGCCACGATGATGAAACATAGTAATGTAGAGGGTTTAAGAAGGTAAGGGTTTGGGGTATGGGTCAGGTCAGGGTTAGAAGGTCCGGCATTTTCATTATTAAATTACTGTGTTTGTTGGGTGGTGGCTCGTTACAGATGGAAGTCCTTCCAAGGTCGGATATGGGCTACTACCGAGACCAAGAGTAATTCACAATTGCTGTGAAAGCCGAAGTCAGGCCTGCACTCCTCCCCCTCTTTTTGAGACCTCAGAGAATGATGAGAGGCGAGGGAACGTGATACATCGAACTTGACAATTTTAATCTTTTGGATACAATAGTTGAGCAAATATAACTCGAGCACAAAAAACTCCAGTTCTCAGATGAAGGTAAATCCGTAACCCATGGATGGACAGCTCGATCACTTCCATCAGTGCCATTCCCCAAGTCAACCATTATTCTTCTTTGTAGCCCTGTTCCTTGTGCACTGTTTTCTTGAGCTCTGTATCGAAAAATAGGCCTACTAGCTCATTTTAGAAAAATCCCAGTCTATTTTTTCTTCTCAATTCCCTCGAAATATGCAAACCGTAACCGCCCTGCAGGAATGATGGAAAACACCAGTGAAATAATTTATCTTGATGGTCAAACCTTTCCTGGTTCCAAGGCAGCACGTGTACCCATAGTCGAGGAGAAAATGATCATTCTAGACAGGTGGTCCTCTTGTACAGTTTCTTTAAATGTTCTCTATATCTATAAAAGAGATACAACACTAGGGGGGGAATATGGTCATTTATAGTACAGGTGATTTTCTGGCCAGAGACGAATGACTATTCTTAAAGCAGGTTTAACAAAACTATTTATTTTTTTGACAATTTGAAAATTTTCACTTCAGCAACAGTCCAAACAGCACAATGGCAGATGACAAGACAGGTCTTTTGAGTGGGTCAAGGCCTTCTCCCCCCCCTGCACCATCCAGTGGCAGTAGTGTTGCTGCTACAAACATCACCACTGGTGCTGTGTACCATGATAGCACCCAGTCACCAACTGCTGTAAGTTTGTAAAAAACCAAGTAGGGCGTACTCTTAAAAGAAATTGTTATAATAAATTTCAATATACACAGTGGCATCCAAAAGAAAGTTGAAAATGTAATCACCAAATCATCATGTTAAAACATTGCATTACCTACTCATGTAGCATACCAATTTATATCGAAATGAATTCTGTTTCAACTGACACATTAATAATTCATCTATTTGTTAAGAGACGCCCGAGATATGGTCACATAAAATTGACCTTAAATAATCAGGCTTGACAAATTTGCACGAAATCAAAGAAACGTAAAATTGTCTTCGCGCGTGTATAGAGGAGCATCAATATTGATAGAATGGACATACTTTACATATCCAATCAATGGAGAATTTTGTATAGCAATAAACAATATTCTATTTTGTTGTTTTGTCACGATAGTCTCAAACAAAACAGAAAACAAGAGAAATCAGTTATCATGCAAAACTTGGACTTAACATTAAATGTGCTCATTTGTATTTTGCTTCAGAGCCATTAGTTTTGTGTAGTGCATGAACCCTTTGGGCATTGAATCTGTTAAATTTTGGACATAATTATCTATCATTTCATCCCAAATGTCACAGAGAGTTGCAAACAAAGGGTCTGAGTTGGTAACAAAGTAGCACTTCTTCAGCTGCTGTTTCATAGTACTTTACTCTTCACATACCTGTATAAGGATTCACATATAGGGGCTATTTACTGGTGACCACTCCAACGTTGATTTGATTTGGTTTTCCAAGAATTAATTACTGGCATTGGCCGTATGAGAAAGTTATATGCTATGCACGGAGATGTCTACTTGAAAGACACATAACAAAAGTAAAGGTAAGACATGACATTTCAGCATTTGCCTGATGTCATCCACTAAACCAAGCTATCCGGTGATTCATAGAGGGCAGTTCTGTACATTCGGCCCAAAACCATGGCAGTTTTGTAGCCTCTGTTTTTCACTGACAGACTTTATGTCCAAAATCTAACTAACCCGTCCATTTGCAAAAAAGGTTTCATGCTCGACTCAAAACCATTAGCTCCTAAACAATAACAAAATTAATACTAATGAGCACGTGTTATGTTATGTCAAGGTTTTATGTGGTATTTGTTACTGCTCTGTTCTCCAATCCGAAGATGCTGTTCCTTACAGAGACAATAATATTCTCTTTTCATTTGATATTCAATACATGTCCATTCCACCAATGCCCTTCAATATACGCACAAACACACTTTAGAATTTCTCTGATTTTGCACAATTTTGCCAAGCCTGATTTTTAAAGGTCAATTTTGAATGATCATCTCTCAGGCGTCTCTTAACATAGAAGATGAAATAGTGCGTCAGATGATGTATAATTTATTCAGATTTAAATTGGTATGCTGCATGAGCAGGTAGTGCAAGCCTATAACTATAACACGATGATTGGGTGATTATATTTTCAAGTTTCTTTTGGACGCCACTATATATATACATAGTTCACAGTACACGTGGTCTTCTGTAGAACTTTAATTTAAGTATGTATATGACAGTATGGGTTGATACTAAGATCCATCCAATGCATGGAGTTCTGACTATCAGGCTCACAGCAATACAATTTCTATGAGAAGAATAGTGTGGAGGTAGTACTCTGGATTGCAAATGCAAGTATCCCAAGTTTTGAATTCTTGCAGCACCCATTTTTTTCTTTCGTCTCTTTCTTTTATTGTTATGCTGTTTTGTTCTGTAAGAATTTATGACTGTGAATTCATCAATGTGTGCGAGGGTGTCTAGGTAAGCTTTGTGGAATTGTCTTTACTCAAGGATGTACTGTAGAGAGAGATGGGGACAGACAGAGAGAGAGAAAGAGGATTACTATAGGAGCTGTGTGCTGCATTTGTTCTTTATATTAGTGTACAGCGCATTGAGCACTTCTTTGTGGAAATGCGCTTTATAAACGCAATTTATTTATTTATTTATTTTACCTATTATTATTTATTTCAAAGTTTTAGAAGGTAACTTCGAAACAATTATCCTACTTCATAAGATATTTGATCCCTATAACACTGGTTTGATTTAAAGCTATACTTTATCATGTTATGCAGAGAATTTTGAATTTCAAAATTAAAAACAGGCATTGTACTGGAGAGATTCAAAGGCTAAGATTTTAGTGGAAATTAATGAGAATAGCTCAATATTTATACTTGTAATAATTCGTAAATGCTTTTATTTATTTCAACATTTCAAGGTAAAGCTTTACTTTCACCCCTTCACACTGATGCACTGCTTTGGGGTCTAAACTGCAGTATTTTTTGCTGCAGATACTACATAAAGCTACTAATACTGTTGCAAATCAAGTATTGTCAAGAACATTTCAAATCTAGCTACAAAATATCAAATTATGGATTACTCCGGGGGAAGGGGGGGGGGGCAGGCCTGACCCCTGAAACCCCCTGATTGGTCCAAAGCGCACAAAGTACTACGCGGTTAGGCTAAGTGTAATATAGCTTGATTAAAAAACATCAAACTTTTCAAAAACTATTCATTTGCGATGGAAATGAAATTTAGATTAGAAAGTGTTCAACTCATCAATATATAGTAGAAAATGTACAACCGGTAGCTAAGTGTGAGATGGGAGGGAAAGTAAGAGAATACCTGTTTCTGGAACAATGTTAAAATATCTTTTTTTTTCAGAGTATATTTTGACTGTTGGTGAAGAACTGTCCAAATAGTTTTCTGTGTACAGTGTCTGTTCTTATTTGACAATCTTGGAAATGGCTCATGGCGCATTTTGTTGACATAAATGTGTATCTGAAAAGTGTGTACTAGTCAAGTAGTCTATGCTGTGAAGTCATGCCTTACTGCATGAAGGCTGCTCTTCGCTCAAATTGAAATGCGTACAAATTTGACTGCTCATTTCTATTGTTTATTACAGCATGCAACTCAGTAGAAGGTGTGTCACATGATGGTAACTTCATTGCTGGCAATACATTTTACAAGGCCAGTAGTCAGTATCATGTCTAGGGCATGTTATAAAGATCTAATGTTATTTGTTTGTTGCTCCTTTTTTTTCAGAGGTTGCTGCAATTGGTGTTTGTGGCTCTTGTGGTTGTCATGGTCTTGGTAAGTTCTTTTGCACTGTCCTCCTGAGAGAAGCAAATAATGCGATACTATACATTATATTTCCAAGAATTGTAAGATACAGTCAAAACTGTCTGAAATGGCTACTCATTTTTGAGGCGAAAAGTGGATTCATGGAATGGAGATAAAGAGTGTTTTGAGCCCGTATTTATGCAATTTAGATCAGTTTGGGTGGAATGAGAGAGAACAAGATAGAGGAGATTGTGAATGACGGTATGTAATTTAGAGGGGCTGTAAGGGTTGAGGGTGAAACCCCAGATGCTCTCTGGCAAGCCAACCTCAAACAAGTCAACTCCCCGTCCTTGTGGAGCAGCCTGGGGACCCCTGCTCTGTGCATAGGAGTAGGGGTTGCAGACGGAGCTCTGGCCAGGAGGTACAATAGCCCTGTGAGGTGCGAAGTGAGCAACGACCCTTCGGCTCGTAGAAGGGTTCATACACATCCACCATTATGGTAGGTCTGGCATCACAGCAGGCCATCCTGTTCATTCAGGAACTCACTGTCGACATCTTCTTCCCTCCCTCTCGTGGGAGCTCTACAGATGGGGCATAGTACCCCCAGACTGCCAGATGACTCATTGTGAGATGTCTCTGCAGACCCAGAAGGCCTTGTAGCTGTAAGGAATAGGCTGCCTGGAAACAGATGACGTCCCTACCGATATATTGGCAAATGCTTGCTGACCCATGACGTGACGATCCTCTGTCTGAGTAGATTTGGCCACCCCTCTAATTATTCTGCCCCATGAACGGAAATATTAATAGCAGATAGCCAGGAGACAGCAGGTGGCGGGGATTGGGAAAACGCAAGCTACGCTTGGTGATGCAGACGACTCACTGTGGAAGGAACGCGTTACCCCTTACTCAATAGGACCCCTTACTGGACTGCTCAGATGATCACTTGTCATTGGTTGCACTTTGTGGCTCCCATCTCCCAGAACTAGAGTGTGCCTACACCCCCTATGGTTGTCTACTGTCCAAGAAATCCCAGTGAAGGTTGATGGAAAACAGGACAGTGAACATTGCACCTTTGTTCTCTTGTGGCAAGATGTTTGGGTACAAGCCAGTGTCAGGACAAGACTCCCACCTACCTGAGATCCTACAGGGATGCATACTACCAATATAACCCCTTACCAATATAATGCCTCTACCAGTGCTTCCACTCTTCCGTATTTTTACGGAAATCCGTACTTTCTGCCAGTTCCGTACTTGTTCCTCCTTCATCATCAACTCCCTCCGTAAAAAAAACTGCGACAGCACAGGACTGTCGAAATTCCGTACTGGCCTTCCTATCGTCTTGTAGTTACGGATATTTACGGTAATTCTCTCGGCAACAAGTTAAAGTTATTGAAACCTGCCAGATTGCGCTTTTCCTGCAATCGGCCATTATACAGCTATGTCCCTTGAATTCATTGCGGGTTCGTCGGCAGTACATTTTTTACCTGCAGATGGATCAAAATCTGGCGAATTCCTTCTGTCTATCTTCGGATTGTTGCCACAGCTGGAAAATCTGCGCGTTGATCAAGTAAATTGACTTGTGATCTTAGACAAAAAAATTACTGTCAGAAAGAAACTTTTTTTGCAAATTTGTCTAGATCTAGATCTAGATCTAGAGAAATTATCAATGCGAAGATTCTACGACACGTGAACGCAATAAGGGCCGCGATGAAAGAAGTAATAATAATATGCTGATACGCGGGTGACCACTACGAGACTACGGATGGGATCGCGCTGATCGCCCGACTTGGTCGCCTCAAAAACAAACGTGTTTGTTTTCAGTTTCAGGCGATCGAGTCGGGCGATCGGCCCAATCCAGCCGTAGGTAAAATAAAAAATAATTCGAAATGGTGTTCTGAGGTTGTGACAGGCGACATTCAGACGTGAAAATTGAGGAAAAAATTTGGGTATACGCTGCGCAACTGTATTGTGAAGGTATACATCTATTCATTATTCCCAGGTTTGCCTGCTATCAATGGTGCAACGTCAAATTAATTAATTTAATTATAGTTATAGTAGCAATGAAAGGAGAACCTGCTTTTAAACATTGCCAGCAATGGAAAGATATGTTGGTGAAGAAATCAAATAAGACAAAATGTTGGTGAAAAAATAAATGTTATGGGCTCTAGTCAAGGCAATCTCTTCAAACAGGCTCCCAAATGCCATTTTCAACCCTTTAAAAGCACTAAATTTCAATTTCTTCGGGGGCTTCGCCCCCTGAACCCCCACCCGGGACGCTGTCCCTGGACCCAGACCCCCGGCAGAATTTTCCTTACTTTTCAGCTTCGGCTGTTGGAAGCACTGCTCTACGACAAATGAAACTATACAAGCTCGGATGTCACCTCGGTTATCAAGGTCCGCGCTCTCTGCCTTCACCCGGGGGCGGGAGTGACAAGTCAGCTACTGGGACCCACACTACAGGTATAGGGGCCACAAGCAACACACAGACACTACAGACCCCCCAACCTACAGGCACACATTCATTGAATATACTCCGACTGAACACTTCATCTATACAGAACAAGAAAATGGAGCTTGCAAAGACACTGTCAGACTTAAGAATTCATGTAGCCCTGCTACAGGAAACCCAACTACCCAAGCGGATAGAGCTCCATTTGACAGGCTACACAATGTACCACTGCAAGTGCACCAAATGTCAAGGTATCGCAACCCTCATTCGGAATGACATCACCGCTGAGGTTTCTCACCCAGAAACCGATGACGAGACTGACATGCAGGAAGTGAATGTGCAGTAGTCGGATGGAACAACCTATACCATCTACAATGTATACTGCCCACCGAGATCTACTCTCCAGCTCAACTTCCCGAATACAGACCGTAAACATACCATTCTTGTGGGAGATTTCAATGGACACTCTCCACTGTGGGGTTACAGTGATACAGACTCGACAGGAACAGTTCTAGAAGAACTACTGAGATCAAGCAACCTCATTTCACTTCAGAATGACAAGACACCTCCCACCCTACTTCATATAGCCAGCGGAACTCTCAGCAGACCAGACTTGACCTTGGTCTCCGCTGACCTTCACCTGCACTGCTCCATGACTGTCCTAAATGACATAAGAAGTGACCACCGCCCAATCTTACTGCAAATATCCAGCAACAGGAAACGAGATTCGACCAACCCCATAAGACGCAGTTGGAACTACAAGAAAGCAAATTGGGAGCTCTACCAACAGAAATCTGAAAGTTGATTCCTGGATGTATGCACGACCAACCCAATTGATGAGTGCTACAAGGGCATCACCACAGCACTAAAGACATCTGCTAAGGAAGCGATTCCAAGAGGGAACCTTAAGAAGTTTCGCCCTTATTGGGACAAAGAACTGGAACAACTGACCAAGGCCAGAAAGAAAGCCAGACAGCGTGCTGAGAAGAACTCAACAGCCAAAAACAGAAAGCACTATAACTACCTGACTGCCAAGGTAAAGCTGAAGACCAAAAGTGCGAAAAGACAAACATGGAGAGAACACTGTGGAGAACTAGACCTGCGTAAGGACGGGAGGAAAGCCTGGAACCTGCTTACCAATCTCTCAGGTACAAAAAGAAGGAAAAACCCCGCCCCAATGAAACCAACTGAGAAGGGAGAAACATGCAGAGCTGAGGTTATGAATAAATACTTTGCTAGCATCAACAAGAAAGGAAACCAGAACAAACTGAGCCACGCAATAAAGCAGCTAACCAAAAGGGTAGAACAGACCCCCAAGGCAAACCTGGAGGTGTTTGAGAAAGAGTTTACTCTGATGGAATTGAAGGCAACCCTCAAAAAGTATAAAAAGAGAAAGGCCCTAGGACCAGACCATGTCACCAATGAGATGATCCTCAACCTGACAGAATCTTCCCTGTCCATACTCCTGGGCTTCTACAACATGACCTGGAATGAGGGACAGCTCCCAACAGGATGGAAGAAAGCAAACATCACACCGATATTAAAGAAGGACAAACCAGCAAGCCAGCCTTCAAGCTACAGACCAATCTCTTTAACATCATGCCTGGGTAAGATCGTCGAGAGAATGGTCAACGACAGACTGTACTGGTGGATGGAAAGCACCGGAACAATCAGCACATCACAGGCAGGATTCAGGAAAGGCAAAAGAAATATGGACCACCTCATCAGATTTGCCCAGAAGACCAGCGATGCCTTTCAAGATAAAGACAATGTTGTGGCCGTCTTCATCAACCTGAGGCAGGCGTATGACCGTGTGTGGAGACAGGGACTGTTCTACAAAATGCAAAAGCTTGGGATAGCAGGAAGGATGTACAGCTGGATCAAGAACTTTCTGTCTTGCAGAACTATCCAGACGTCATGTGACAGCAAGATTTCTTCACAGAGAACACTTGAGGAAGGCCTCCCACAGGGGTCAGCACTCAGCTGTACCCTCTTCCTGTTATTCATGAACGACTTACCAGATGTCATCTCCTGCCAGAAAGCACTCTATGCTGACGACTTACTCATATGGAGCAAAGGAAGTGACATGAGAGCACTGAACCAAGCCATCAACGCAGACCTGACTACTATCTCGTCCTACTGTCAGCTATGGAAGATGGAGATCAACACAGACAAGACTGTTTTTGGACTCTTCAGCCTCAAAAACAAAGTTACAGCAAATCAGGTAAACCTTAAGATCAATGGAACCACCATCAGACATGAGGACTATCCCAAGTACCTTGGTGTGTAACTGGACCGAAAGCTGTCTCTCAAAGAGCACTTATGGGAGCTGAACAAGAAAGCCACCTCCAGACTAAACCTCCTGAAACACTTTTCATCACTCAACTGGGGAGCTGACAAAGCAACCCTCCGACAACTTTATATAGGGTATGTCAGATCTGTGATTGACTACTCCCTACCACTACAATCCATAGCCAGCCAAAGCTCCCTGGCACAGCTTGACAGAGTACAGAACCAAGCACTCAGATTTGTTTTTGGCGCGATGAAGACCACGCCTACAAGCGCCTGCGAAATCCACACCGACATAGAACCACTGGACCTCAGAAGAAAGAGTGCTACACTCGAAACCTATGAAAGATTTGTGCGGCTAGAAGACACGAACGAAAACAGGAAAATGGCAGATGAGTGGGAACCAAGAACACGCATCCAGAAGACCTCCTTTATGTGAGAAGCAACAAAACTACTCGAGGAGTTTGACCCACCCAAGAACAGAGAACCAGTCACCAACATCAGCAGCGAACCTCCATATTGGCAGACACCAGAAATCACAATAAGGACGAGACTTCTAGATACTTCTTTTGACAAGACCACACCAGAAGAAATACTCAGAACTAGCGCCCTGGAGACAGTGGACTCTTTTGCTGAAACTCCAATCCATGCATACACAGATGGGTCAGCAACAAACGCTACACGAAATGCTGGATATAGATCTACCATCAAATATAGAAACAACCTTGGGGAGAAGAAGCAGACCCAACTATTTGGCCCATGTGGAACATACAGCTCTAACTATGACGCAGAGAGAATCGCCATAGTAAAGACCTTGGAACAGATCGCCCAAGACTTTTTTGAAGGTGCATTGTTGTTGTCTTCTCTGACTCAATGTCAGTACTCCAAGCCGTCGAAGGAGGAGACTACAGAGGTGACAGGAACATCCTCAGCCTTGTAAAACAGATGGGCACTTCCTATGGCATCCGGGTCACACTGCAGTGGGTGCCTGGCCATTCTGGAGTACCAGGGAATGAGACTGCAGACCATCTATCGAAGACTGGAGCGAGCCTGCCCCAGACAGACACAACCACCTCTTTACAGGCCTGCAGAGGGATCATCCAAGCCAAAAGAAGAGACGAGTGGCTAAACAGATGTGCCAACGCAGAAACAGGAAGATCTCTCTTCGGGTACATGGACAAACCCAACCCCAAAGACCCTTTGAATCTTTTATGTAGAGCCGATCAGACATTGATCTTCAGAGCCCGCCCAAGACACATACACACCAACAAGCACATAAACAGAATCAACCCCATGTGGGAACCCCATTGCAGACACTGTGACTACCACGAGGAGACCGTTGAACATCTTCTCCTTCATGCCCAAACCTGGCAGTTCTTCGACGCAAGCTCCTACACACACCTACAGACTTACAAAGCCTGCTCTACTCTGGCGTTGACCAGATGACAAAGACATGTGGTTACTTGAGGGAGGCATTGCGCTGCCAAGAGCGAAATGCTCACAGCTAAAGGGATTTGAAAACAACAACAAACATGTAATTTAGAGAGACTGATTAAAATGAGGTAAAGAGAGTCTGTTTAACACCTTACCACCCACTGTGAAGAGAATCCATTTTTTTGGTGAGGTTTGCTGATAAAATGTGGTTACTTCTTGCAATCCACGAATGGAGATGATGGCCAAAAATAGACACATCAAATTTGTACATTTTAAACAGATGCCATTGCTTCAAATTTCACTTGTCTTTTATTATTTCATTCAACAAATTTTACAAACTATGTACATAGGGGTAAAATCTTGAAAAATGACTTATTCTATCAGCACACCTCACATTTGGTCTTTCAGCATAGCTCTGGATCTAGAAGAAATTTTCTTTTAAAAATGGCGGTGTTCTAGTTCACCATTGGTTTAAATTCTCATACTTCTGCGAATGGTATAGCTCTCTTTGGCAATCAGCTATGTCATATCAACTGCTCGGTGCGAAACTCCCTAATACATAACTTTTCAAAATGGCGTATGGCGGAGTCTTAAATTAGCAGTCGATGTGCAGTCAACATGTCTTCTCAAGATGTGCATTATAATTGATTGTTTATACATTTACTTTTTTGTCAAAATGCAATCCTCATTTTATTGCCGTGTTTCCTGTGTTCTTCCTTAGGTTACATTGTCACTCTCTGTGTACAGAGGACTAGACGTAGACACCGACGGGAGTGCATATTTCCTCCAGGGGGTCAGTCTAATTGGCTTTGTTGTCATCGAAGTGATGATGGTAAGATCTTCATTACCCGCTTCCTTGTATTTTTTATTCTTGTATTCAGGTTTTATGCTGTTCTGCGAAAACTTAAAGATCAGGTGAAATTGTGTTTACTGCATTTATAATCTGTACTGTTTTGTAACACTACAGACTACTTGCAAAGTTTCTTGAATTTACAATTTTTCACTCTTAGGAAGGTGGTCGGAGGGCATCACTGGTATATCATACTCCTTTACAGTTTCTCTGTTGTTTCTGTCCGTCTGTCTTGAGTTTTTTCCTTACCTAAATGGTATTGTCTCTATGCTTTTCAGTTTCAATCAAGTGCAAAAGCCATTCTCATCTGTTTGGGGTTTTTTTTTCTGTAACATTTCTAACCCTCTAGAGTTCTGGAGTTGTATGTTAAGGAAGGCTTTGCACTTAATTTTGCCTCTTTATCATACTTAAGTGAAAATCAAGTATCATTAGCTGTTAAAATTCATGATTGTGAGAGTTTTCAGCCCCCATCAAACCTGTTTTGTTAATATAGTGGATGGGCTGTGCTGCTTTGACCCTGTTGGTCAGGGCCAACCCAAGTTGTTGTAGTACAGCATCCCGTTGGGAAGACGGACTTGATAAAACCAACGTCTCCACCTATAGAATCAATTTAATATCTCTTGCATGCAGGGTGAAAAGCCAGTGTAGGTAGCTAGTTTTGATGCTGTGATGTCGAGAAATTCATTGCACACAATTTTTTTTCTGAACCAGTGTGGTTGCAATTCAGGCACTAACATCTGTTGAGAAGAGTAAACTTGTGACAGGCTAACAATCAGCTATTCCGTCGATTGGTTGATTGTGCATCCTTGTCATGTGGGATTTTTATCTTTTTTTTTCCAAAATTATGCTTGCCCCCATTTATATGCATAATGGTTGGTCACTAATTTTCTCCTGAAAAGGACGAAAGAATATTTTGTTGCACTCATTCATTGTTTACTTAATACTTTGTGCTGAGTTCTGAAAGAAGAGAATCTTGAATTGAAAAACTCTCAAAGCTGTAGTTTTAAGTGGACTGCTACACATGACATCCATCTGACTTTTTTGCATAAAATCCAGTAATGAAAGCTGCCATCTGGGAGTTCTAGTTGTGTTTTCTTTCCGAACCTTACAATATAAGATAGAATATTGTGAACTCATCATGTACTCTCAAGATCATCATTGATCACTCCTTTGTTTATTGTCTGTATGTCTGCCCCTAAATCGTACTCCTATCTGCACATCTTCCCCCCTGCTCATAGTCAGCCTTTTTCAGCTTTGTGTTGTAAAATAATGTCTGAACTTATGGGAAATGGAGAAATGAGAACATATTCACAATAATATTGTGTTATCATTAGTCGTTGTTTGTCAAATAAATTAGATGGAAGGATGCCACTGGATTAGTCTAATTTTTTACTCTCATTCTTTTATTTCTCCGCTTGTATCTTTCTTTTCCTTTACTGTAAATGAGCAATATTTTGTCTGTGTGCTTTTCTTTACTCAAGTTTGTCTTTATTGAACTGGTAAAGTATTGTTACTCCAGTGTCATGTAGGCCTATGTGCACTGTCCCATTGAAAAGGGAAGTCAAGTGTTTGCTTTTTGTGCTGTAGAGGTGTTATTGCCTTTTCTACCTGATTCCCACCCTCTGGGGTTGGAGCTCACGGCTGTTATAGATATATTTTGTGCTAGACTGCGACGCGTGGCAATACATCTCAAATCACTTTGCTTAAAATGAAGGCACCACCCAACCCATTTAGGACTGGGTTTCAAGCTTCAGCTCTCTCTTTTTTTATCTCCGTCCATGTGTAAAGATAATTTTTTACTCATGTTTTATAGTGTCTTTAATCTTATTTTATGTTTAACCTTCCACCCTCGCATGTCACGACCTCGGTGCTTTCTTGTCTTATCTCCATTTTTTTAACATTGAAAATGTGACTTTTTGTTAAGCTCACTCTTTTTTATTTTTTGTTTTCACTGTTATTAAAAATGAAGATAGGACAAGAAAGCACTGAGGTCGTGATGTAGTCATCTCATTGATGATCAAAGTTGTTATCACTGATTTCAAATCTATTTTCTAAGACCTTTGAGGCTATACAATATGGTATGCTATACAACTCTGAGAATTTTCTTTAAACGTTTTAACCCAGACTTATTCCCATTGGTACAAAAGTTCCTCTTGAACTCAGTACTTCTTGGATAAACTTTTCTTTTATTATGTTTACATTAGATGCATGATGCTTGTTTTTTATCCAGTGACTTTTAATTTATTCATTTTCTTTTCTTTCTTTTTTTCAGATAATTTTCACAAGAAGAGGTGATCTCCCGAAAGGAAAGTCCTGGTTTCTATATCTAGTTGGCTTTTGTGTTATGCTGGAAGCAATATTTACCGATGTATTGCTGTTCCAATAGTTCGTTCTCTTGGGTTCATTTACCAGGAAATGATCATTTATTTCAATATGATGTTTAACAGAAGGGTAGTTTTGAATGTGTGTTAAGCTTACATTAATTTTTGGGTGCCTCAAGGAGAAAGGCGGCAAGTGACACACAGAAATTTGTCGTTTAGAATGTAAGCCTACCCACCTTGGGCTGAAAGTGGCCAATCAAACTGATTTCCATTGGCCCATCAAGGACTGCAGTTACTGCTTGCATTTCTACTCCATTGTCAAAAAGTGATAAGAGCTGCCATATTTTTTCCAATGTCTTTTATGTACCATATCAGTTAAGTCTCTATTAAAGGTCAAGCTTTCAAAATGACGTATTTGGCTGTCACTCCCATGGGAACCCAGCCTGACCCAAAAAATTCTTTAGATATGTTTTCAGAACTCCAGTTGAATGGTCTCTTCGAATACCTGGCAAAATCACATGTGGTCCTCAGCCTTAAAACTTTGTACAACCCTTTTTTTTTAATGGATAGCTTTCTTTACTGTAAATTGGCTTCACTTTTTTGTGATACATATTGTGCATGTCTGTACCTAATTGATTTTTTTTTTACACATGCCTTGTAGATGTTTTAAGAAAGAGAAGGGTATGCATCAATTGATTCTTTAGTGTCGTATTATGTGAGGGATTTTAGATTGCCTGAGAACTTTGTTTCAAGTTGTTTTCCCAGTTGATAAAGCATTTCTTCTCGTGTCATGTTCTGGGTAGTTCCCAGAAATTTTTCATAACCATAATTTGTTTTTGTTTTTTTGTTTTTAATTTTTTTTTTTTTTTACTTAAAATGTTGCAATATGTTTGTATTGATTGCTGCTATGCTTTTTGTTTTCTTTTAGTAAAATTTTGTCAAAGGAAAATTTTTTTTTTTTTCTAATCGTGTCTAATGACTTCGGTAGCCTTGTGGTTAGGCTACCTGACTTGTAACCTTGAGATTGCTGGTTCAGGGTCTGGAGCCTCAGCTCGGTCTGACATTGTCTTTGGGAAAGGCACTTTACACAAATATCTCATTTTGGCTCAGTCCTTTCTGAAAGGATGTTAAACTCGAAGGACCCGCCTCTTAAATAACCTAATATATGTGAGGCAGTGTGGTGAAATCAGGCGCTTGTCAAAATAATTAATTTAATGAAACAGGCGACTTTCTGTGTGTTTGGCAATTTTTATCAAATTTTTGTTTTCTGGTTAAACATCTTTCATGTCCTTTTAAAGCCACATCTGTGTGAAGATTTTTACTGAAAAACGTTAATTAAAGGCGAAAAAAATGTAAATTTTCAGTTTCCCAGGGTTCTCCAGCTTTGGAATTCATCAAACTTTGGTAGCCATTTTCTCTCTATTTTTTACTCTGAAACTAGGCTACCCCCACCTCCTTCAATTGCAAATATCTCGACTTCTATTAAAGATAAATGGTTAATTATTTCACTGAAAGCAAGACAACTAAACAAGCTTTTAGATGATACTAATAACTCCATATGCCCAGAAATAGACGAGCCTGTGGTTCCACCGCGTCGTGACACATATGGTGTTTATAGGGGTATTAAACCTATACCGTTTCACCATTTTTAATCTTGTCGTACAAAAAAAAAAAAGGATAAAAGTCTATATATATGCTCTTAATGTAAGTTGCCCAAGTTGAAAGATACATGAAAAGCAAGGTTATTTAATTTGTCTGAAATTAGGAATCTTTTAGTTGGAAGTTTAAAAATAAGTTTTACTATGCTGCAAAACATTTCGTTGGGAACTATTGTAGTGTAGAGTAAAAGTAGCACGTACAGGGCATTGCAGTTTCGTTTTATTGAGTTTTCTATTTTTCTACTGGTTTTTTTTATACATTGTTTAAATTAATTTTTTTTGTTCATTTTATGTGCTGTGGTGTTCAATTCCATAGTATCGTCAAATTCTCTGTCTGTGAAATTAACGCCATACTGTACTTCATTTTGTATTTTATGGGTACACATTCAGGTCTGAAAAATGAACACCACCGCATAAACATTTCTGTCCGGGACTGCAAAGATGTGTCCCTCAGCTGTATCGTGCTAATCTCTTTAATCTGGCAAAACTTGAAATATATGCATTTTAGAGTAACTACTGTGTAACTTTTTAGGTACAGCTGTTACCTTATTTTGTTTTTATTCTTCGTGTGTGAAGAAATCAAGGGATATGAATATCAAAGCCTTCCCTGATTTGATCTTTGCTGTTTGAAAACCAACATTTCTATTGAATGGTTGAAGAAATCTATCTATCTATTAAATGATGATAACTCTTCAATACTATGTGCCTCTCTGCAAATAAGATGGTGGATATTTTTTAAGACGAGCAAGTCAACGATGCGATAAATGATTGAGTGCCACATTGACACAGCAATGGTGTGGTATAAGAATGCTTTTTTATTTTAATGAATATGTTTTCTTGCTTCAGTATGGTTGAGTGTTTGACAGGGTTTTTGGGGTACTCTTTTGTTTAATAGTATTGGATTGGAAAACTATGCTTTCGTTTTCTGTTGAGTGATAATTACAGAGTGCACTATAGCTGAATGCTTTTGAAAAAATACTCTCCTGGTGAAAGGTGATGCCAGAATCGCCTACTATTATTTGCGGTATTTTATTCTTTTATATGTTGTTGCAGCAAATGATATTATTTGACATGCCCATTTACTAGTACTTGCAAAAGGGGTGTCTTGAAATGTGTTTAATATGGACTGGTATCTTCTTGCTGCGTGTTAATTATCTTCTGCTTAGAAAAATAACACGCCAGATAAACAATGACGAAAAAGTAGTACAGTTGAACCTGTCTAAGACGGCCACATTTTGTTGCTGAGAAAAGTGACCGTTTTGACAGATGTCCATCTTACACAGTATCATTATAATTATAATGTTAATAAAATGCACAAGGGAGGAAATGGGAAGCGACCGTTTGCACAGGTGATTGTTTTGTACAGGTGGCCGTTGGAGCAGGTTCGACTGTATTCATTTTTCTCTGAAGTATTATTCTGTAATCTGTTACCTGAAGTGATTTTGCATAATGTGTCTACTGGTACTGTACAAAGAACTGCGTTACTGCTCTGCTCTTTTTGTTTTCTTGAAGTTTAGTGTGAGAAAGATGTGAGTACTTTCCCAAAGTTGCCTGTGAAGCCAATTGAATGCGGGGTTCATAGGTTTTTGTTTTTCTTTTAATCTCTCAAAATGCCAGCCAAAGATCTTAAAGATTGTGTGGTGTGTATGGGTATTTGTCAGATTTTTCTTCAGCTTTAATTCCTTGCTATTTATTGAAAAGAATTGCGTTTTTTGCACTCTGAGAGCAAGAGAGACACATTGGTCTATCTCTGAATGTATTTACTGTACAGGATTCTAGTTAGATTTAACTCTGACCTTTTAAAATCCCTATCGATAAAGGCCAGATTTTAAAATTCAGTTCTCAATGTGTGTCTAAAATGGGAAAATAAACTATCATATCTCAAATTACACAAATTCAGAAAAATTCTAGAGAAAAAAACGATTATAGAAATTGAGCACAGAAAATTAAAACCTATTGTACCTCACATTACAACTGAGAAGAATCAATGAAGGAACTTGCTCTTTCTCTGCATCTCACTTAACTTTCATCTGCTTCTGACGTAACTATAGATTATTAAGTGCTTCTTGTGGTGAATAGTCACATATAGCCAAGTTGAAACATACTCTCTCTCCCTCTCTCTCTCTCTCTCTCTCTCCCTCCCTCCCTCCCTCCCTCCCTCCCTCCCTCCCTCCCTCTCTCTCTCTCTCTCTCTCTCTCTCTCTCTCTCTCTCTCTCTCTCTCTCTCTCTCAAGATTCAATAGTTTTACTCCTCTGATTCCTGTGTGCAGAAACTGAAAATAACCATGTCACAAAAAATACTCTTAAATTTTAGTTGTTTTGCTTCTTTGGACACACAAATATCAGTGTTTCTAGCCATACTAATGTACATCTTTATATTGCAATTGTAAACGTAAATCGTCGTCAACAATAGTAGATGCACATCATTTCTCTTGTGTTTGTTAAAAACCAATCTTGAAAGACATGTCCTTCATTTTTTAACTTACAAAAGTTATTCTAGCTTTGCACATCTGCTTTTCCTTAGAAATGCAATTCTTGAAGCGTTTTACCGCTCAAATGTTATTGGTGTGGAATGTTTTTGCTATTGTCACTCATTGCATTTTGGCGGATGAAATTACAGTCTAACCTGCCCAAGACGACCTCTCATTGTTGAGGAGAAAAGTGGGCATCTGAGACAGGTGGACCTCTTAGACAGTATCATGAAATGTTATATGTATATAGAAGGAAAAAATACAAGGGATGAAGTTGGTAGTGGACATTTGTACATGTGGTTACCTTGGACGGATGGTTGTTAGACCAGGTTTTACTTTATTTTTCTCTTGACGTCGACTCATATATATACCTGTATTAATAGTCTTGGACACAAGCTGTCACAGTCAAAGAACTCTACTGAAAGTCCTTTGTTGAAATTATCATCTGTCTTTGTCTCAACTCCTCTGGCGTTTGAAATGTAAGTGTAAGGACTTTTTTTTTTGCTTTCCTGTGATTGATGTCGGTGTTTTCTTTGATTCTTGTATAAACAACTGCACAAGACATCCTTCCCTGTCATGGAAACCTTTTCAAGGATTTATGTCTTGTGCTAGAAGCCATAGTGTTATGATTTTTTAAATAAATAGTAGTATTGACAATATCGTGCAATATTTGTATTATCTATAATAATGTATGTGTGTGTGTGCCTTTTCTAATTTCTAAATTTATACTTTTTTCCAATTGTACTGCTGAATGGGGGCCACTTATTTCTTGATTTGAAATTGTAGACAAGCTTATTACATATGGAAAGTAGTGCTTTGTAATATCTATAACACTTGTAAACTTATTACATTGTGGCTGAACTTGGTGACCCTTAAGAATTAAATGCAGTTTTATGGTTAAATGAGTTTCTGAAGTCATGAATAGTGGTTATAGTGCAGCTGTATTTTTCTGGCAAACCTTTAGAAATGTGTTCTTCTCTGACTACTTTGCACGTTTTTCATTCTAAATACTTTAGCGGCAGAAGCACAATGCTCTACATAGGTGCTGATTTTCCGAATAGATCCAAAATCCTAATTTCAGAAATTGTCCAGATTTTGCGCTACTTCAGGTTGATTGTTTCAAAGTCTTGGTCATTCTATATTGGACAATATGATTCATAAATCTTTAGTCTCACAGCATGAGTTTTCAATGGGTCCAAAAGTTTTTTCGTAGCCAGTTTGCAGCTCTGTTTATATATAAAAGCTGCGCCCACCCTACTGAAAAGGGCAGAATGCCGAGTAGTTGTTCCAGCATATTGTTTTGATAATATCAGTGTCAATAGGGAAAGTAAGTTTTATTTGAATTATGTCTTTGATTTAGATTTTCAAAGTAAATAATTTTCCCTAATTTTTTATTTCTTTTCTTACATTTTGTTGAGGTTTTTTTAAAGAACAGAACTCTGCCTATCAGAATAATATAAATGTGTTGGAATGTTTTCTGTGTGAACCAGGTACTTTGTGAGGTTGAGCAAAATATGAGTCTGTACTTTGCATATGTATTGTAGGTATTTGACCATTATTGGCTCAATCAAGCAACATTCCATGCAATTTTAATTAACATGTGTTACCCGTTTATAATAAAGATCCCTATATTTTTGCCTCATCTCTGTTTTGTTTTGTTCATTGTGGAAATGTAAAAAGGTTTTCAACCCCCCGGGGCGGTGCCACTGACTGAAGTGTCTTTAGACCGTTCCCAAAGGGGGGACTTTTCTCGTTAATGCACAGTAGAATTGTAAATGGGCCGATTCATCAATGTCATGCTCATGACTGTGCCTTATCGATAACAGCGAACTGCTGCTTTTTTTTTTTTCCTAATCCTTACTATTGTCCTTTTTCCTCTACTTCTTTTGTATGTTTGTCACTCTCTTGTGACCCTCTATTTCCAGGGTGCCTTGATAGTCGAAGCAGACTTTGTGCTGTTGAAGTTGAAGCTAGAGAGGTGAGCAGACTAAGTCTGATTGCCTGTAAGGGCTTCTCTGTTGACATCCACCCCTTGGCGCTCATATGACCGCGCCGTAAAACCTCTACTAATACTAATACTAAAAAGGTGATCATGAAAGATGTTGAAGGCAGCTACAGTATTTGACTTTTCAGCTCAAAACATACTCTGCCTGCCTGCCTGCCTGCCTGCCTCTCTCTCTCTCTCTCTCTCTCTCTCTCTCTCTCTCTCTCTTTCTCTCTCTGTCTGTGTGTGTACTGTATGTGTGACTGATCTTCTTCCCCCTTGTCTTTTCCTCCCGTCTTGTCAGGGAAAGGAGGTTTTGGGGTGTGGAAAGTTGAGATTTGAGGGATGGCTTTGAGAACTTATTATGATGAGTGTACTGTATAAGCTTAAGAACACACCAAGCTGTTTAATCAGTGTTTATGGTGCAGTGGATAGGCGCTTTGCCCTTGCACACAGACGACCTGAGTTCAATTCCCATGTGGAGAGAATTTTTGTCATGCATCTCGGTCTTGTTCCACAATGATATATACCTCTGAAGTCTTATGCCTGCCTCCTAATTCATCTAAATTATGTTGATAAGGGCCTGAAAACACCTATATTTTTTATTAGTATGTGCAAGAGAAAACGGCCGATATGTGCAATTTTTTCTTTTGTAGTTTATTGCTTTTCTGCACAGATTGACATTTCCTGATGACACTAGCCGTCATCTCTTTAATAATAGAGGCTAGACGCTTCGCTGTTGTACACACGAGACCCAAGTTCAGTTCCTGAGAGGGAAGAAAATTTTTATCGGGTATCTCGGACTTTCTACTCTCAGTCTCAGTCCGGGCTACCTTGACAGACAGGATCGGAAGCCGGCTGTAATGATCTAAATAATAAATTATATCAATAGGTGTGTGAAAACACTTACATTAAAATCTTAATGACTATAATAAGAACAAAATTCAGACGTCTCCAACAGATTTTAAGATAATATGGTCACTTTTGTGAGTGAAGAGTGCACACAAGAAATATATCTTCAAAAAAAGTTTCATAAACACTTAAATCTCCGGGGAAATGCTTGCATCTCTTGGAAAATTAACGATTTTTTTAAAAAATCGGCAATACCGCAACGCTGGTATCACAGGGTAAAGAGAATGATTAATTAAAGATTTAAAAAATAATCACGCTGGTCATGCGTGATGTTAATAGTGCAGAGATTATGAGTTATGAGTAGAAAGACACTTTTGATGTCATGATGTGGTGTCAACTATGAAGGACGAAGGACTTAGTTAAGCATGTGCACTACTTCCATTTCTTCTCAGCTGGTAGGAATCCATGTAATGCGAACTGACCGTCGGTAGACAGTGGAGTTAACGAACATTACGGTATGATGATAACATTCTGGGGTTCAAGAGGGACGTACCAGTGACCATATAAAAAGTTTATCCGAAATAAAGCCGATAAAAACCGTTGTGAATAAAGTTACACATTCTTCCGGATTTATTATGTATTAATATCAATAAAATATGACAGCTACAAAGTTACAAGACATCTTCCAGATACCACCAATTTCGAGTCAAGCTCATTCTGACACGCTAAGTGAATTTGACAATGCAGGCGCTGACATTGATCGGGGGGGGGGGCTCTTTCGTGACCTCCATGACTGTTTCTCTGGAGTCTCTGATGCTTTCGAAGGTTTCAACACACTTTGTCCTTCAAACACCCACAATAGTGAAACCTTCTACTTGGAACAATAAAATGTGCTTGTTACAGATATCTATCCCGTATACCCGAGCAAATAAAGTATAAAGCACAGGTCGATTTGGGAGATTTTGTTTGTTGATCCATCTTGACTTCAAAAGCGTGATGTACAGGGGTGAACTGCTTTATCATCTTTCCGTTGTGCATCAGCTATAAATTTCTTAAAATCCATAATCCGGATGTATGTTCTAGCTTTTGGTCAATTTTGATGTCAATTGGGTCGAAAACCAGAAAGTTAACATTTCTCTTATCGAAGTTTTTTTTTTCTGGTCAGCTAGATCTAGTACGAGACGGAAAAGTCCGTTAGATAAGGTGATCGATATTGGCAGATATCTAAGTCAGCCATCTTGTTGAGTACTGAATATGTGTTTTGAAAATGCCTCCAGAAACACATTTAGAAGAAAATTTGCGTGAATTACTTTGTGATGATGAAGGGAAATTGTTGGTGAGGTGATATCCTGGTGAATCTCAATTGTCCTAAAACACTTTTTTCACTTTACTCCCCATTTTCTAAAATTGAGCCAATGCGACATCCGGACCCTTTTGTCCCAGTCACAAACACACTCACACACACACACACACACACACACACACACACTATTTAAACAGCTGCACTCGTACTGACACCAACAGCAAAACGTTGAATGGCAAGTCTCGTTCTTTTGTCCCCGAGGTTTTATATGCAAACTGAGCCCAAAAATGTGAAATTATGCGATTCTGTTAATTTTAATTAAGAATGATAACGGAAAATAGTCAAAATTATGCAAAAAAAATGATAACATTTTGCTAAATTATGGGGACAGGTTCTCAACTTCTGAAATGTTCAAGATTTCGTAAGTACGAGTCTACGGATGTGACACAATTCGCTAGAGTTGTCTGCAGATGAACCTGTACAAGACAACCACTCACTGTAGCCTAGAGGAGAAAAGCGAGTGTCTTAGACTGGTGGGCGTCTAGGGCAGGGGAGATGAAAACGAAGGGGATCCCCCAACCGGAGGGTGGTCGCAGGCTTTTGGTAAGCCCTTTTTTTAAAGGAGGGGAGAAAGGGAGACTTGTTTTTCTTTTTGGTGTGGGGGGGGGGGGTAGCATTCTCTTCTGAGCTGGTTACGGCAAGCTTACGTTTGAGTTTTGGTTAAGTTCGCTTAGTTTATGGGTTGTTTTTTTGTTCTGTTTTGTTGTTGTTGTTGTTTGGGGGGGGGGGGGGTATAATTTTTGGGGAGAAGGTATGTCATTAAATTTTGTTGCTGTTGTTCTTTTGTGGGCGGGGGAGGATCACAACGAGAAGGGACTCAATAGCAGCAGTGAGCTGAATGAGTCCAATGACTCCCTGTGCCCGTGTCTCCCACGTTTGTCCTGTTCTTAGAGATGTCTCCAGTGTCTCTCCTTTTTAAAAGAAAATTTCCGATTGTAATTGTAGTCTGCTTAGTCGTCAATTTGCATATCACCATTACATAATTTGTCAATATTCAATGGTTGTCATGCTCCTCGTCCTAAGAGGGTTGCCTGAATCCAGCCTTGCTGAAGTATTTGAATTAGTATTTGTGATTTTACTAGACGCCAAGCTTTTGCTTTTGGTGAAAGAAAGCAGCCAGCCGTTAGGAGCAGAAAACTGTTATGCCAAGTACACTTGCAAATTTCAGTAAGTGCTTTCTCTTTGAGAGTAGGAGTAGATCTTGTTTCGATTTTCTTCGACTTGTTGCGTCCAGAAACCATTAATAGAAGAGATCGTTGATCGGTTAGCGGTCTGTGGCCCTCGAATTACTTCGTTTGGTAACAGATGCTGATGCTTTAAATTCTGCTGTCAATATTCTGCTTTCCTTTTCGGCTCGGTACCGGTACGATAAGCCACGAATTTGCTGCGGTTTCCCGATTTTAAATCGCTCTGCAATGGCGCTTGCTGAATTTTCTTCATTACTCAGTTTGATGACTTGTATGCCTATCTGTTTTGGTCGAGTAAGGGTTTTTCTTTGTGGATAGACATGCTTTTTTTCAGCGGCATCGGTAACGACAGCAGCATTTTTTTGTGAAATGAGAGTGAAGGTGGCCACAATAAATAATATATTATACCTTTCACAGTAAGTTAATCCTATTTTTCGGCCTCTGATGACTTCAATACGAGAAGACCATCTAAGAATACGTACACAAACTGAATAAAAGCTGCGAAGACCACAACGCCACCAAAGTAAAAATAAACGCCTGTAAAATGAGATGTCTCAGAAAAAAATGAACATCATATGGAGAGACAAGGTGAGAAACGAGATATTCAGAGAATAAGTTAACTTGACTCTCTGTTAGGAGTAAGATAAACAAAGCATAAAGTATTTTGGACCTCTGTCAAGACCACAACCAATCAGTATAGAAGCGAGAGCATACAGCCAGAGAACAGACGGATACAGAGTAAGAGGTAGACCCAGGAAAATCTTGATAGAGGGATTCGGAGAAACATTAGGCTAGACAAAAACAATATAACCATGCAACAGGCGAAAGAACAACAAGAGAAAGACGCTTGCTTCTCCCCTCGACACCGTAAGGGAATTAAATTCGCGCTTTAGTCCCCATATATATGGAACGATGTCCCAGATACGGTAAGGAGTGCCTCCAGTATTCAAATTTTCAACAAAAAAAGCAACAAACAAACAAACAGAAACCAGCTAAAGCACGACTTATTCACAGATGCACACTTGTCATAACGGTATATTGTAACATTTTCTGGTACATGGATGTGCATGCATGCCTGACAGTGAGACGAAGAAATAGCGAGTGAGAATATGAGAGAGAGAGAGAGAGAGAGAGAGAGAGAGAGAGAGTGGGGTGGCAAAGAGAGAGAAAGGGAGGGGAGAGAGAGAGAGAGCGAGAGAGAGAGAGAGAGAGAGAGAGAGAGAGAGAGAGAGAGAGAGAGAGAGGTAGAGAGAACGAACATTTTATCATGTCTGAAACCATTCAAAGTTTCAGTTTTATTGTGACCGTGGGTGAGTTTTTAATGTCTTCTGCATATTTAGTGCTTGCATTATCGTTGCAGACTCACAGCGTGACAATTTGTTTTTAAATAAAATTATTAAACGTAATACATTTAATATATAAATTTTGTTCTACGTTTACATCCGTCACGTAATTTTACATTGTGAAATGTCGCAATTAGCATTTCTTCGGAAATAGAAATGGGCAGCATGAATACTATTTATCTAATTATTACTGTTATTATCATTATCGTTATTATTATTATTATTATTATTATTATTATTATTATTATTATTATCATCATCATCATCATCATCATTATCATCATTCCATTATTAAAAGAACTGCATTGGCTCCCTGTAAAAGAACGAATAATATTTAAAATCTGCGTCATGTGTTTCAAATGTGTAAATAAAACTGCTCCTTTTTATCTACAAGAACTTATCAGTATATATAAACTAGGGAGAAACCTAAGATCATCAAACGATAACACCCTACTTGTGACACCTGTAAAATCATACAAATCATATGGAGAGAGATCTTTCTCATATCTTGGTCCATTTATGTGAACAGATTACCCATGAAACTAAGACAAATAAGAACTCTTGATAGCTTCAAAAGACATCTTAAACATTTTCTGTTCCTACAGGCCTATCCTTCATAAGCTTTTAACGTTATCTTTCATTATATTTGTTCTGTTCCTATGTCTGGATGAAAATAGTCTGTGTGTGTGTGTGTGTGTGTGTGTGTGTGTGTGTGTGTGTGTGTGTGTGTATGTGTGTGTGTGCATTAATGTATATTGCTTGAGAAGAAAGGAAGTAGTAAGAAAGGTTTTTGAAAAATGGGTATTCCAATGTAAAGCGCATTGAGCTACTTTTTTGGAAATGCGCTATATAAATGTTATATATTATTATTATTATTATTATTATTATTATCATCATTGTTGTTGTTGTTGTTGTTATTGTTGTTGTTGTATAATATGGTGTCTGTGGTTTAACGATCAGTCGCTCAGCTGTAGCACACAGAATAGCTAAATAAAAGTAAATTTGATTCCCGCGCGGGGAGAATTTTTATCAAGTATTTATTGAGTCTTTCTGCTGGGGTGATGTATCCCTTTCAGCCCGAGTTGGTCCAGGCAAGCGGAGTCAAAGCCTGCCTCCTAAATGGCCTAAAATCTTGTCCAAAGATGTGTCAAACACCTATTCTAAAAATTGTATATCTTTAAAGTAATGTCAATTTGGGCATATGTACAAAGGCGGACCCGTGATACTGTGGATGGTTGGCGGGTGCTCTGGTGTGGCTTGTCCCTTCTTTCCTGTCATGTCAAACATCTATCGTCCTTATCTCTCCTCTTCCTTCTTTATTGTGTGTGTTACTCTCTTGTTACACTTCTAAACTTTGGAACTTATATGACCTTATCGTGTTGCAAGTTGCATAAAATGCTTACTAAAACCTAAAAAGGACCTGTGATTCTCCCCGTATGTAGGCTTCACGGTTCGTCTTAAGCTAGGGACAGTTCTGTGCAGTCTATGATCCCGAGGATCACCCTGTATTTCGGTGGTATCATGCTCTAATGGGAAGAAATAGGTAGTTAGCCTCCCAGACTCGTAATCATGAGGTTGTGGGTTCGAAGGTTCGAGCCTCAGGCCCGACGTGTTGTCCTTGGGAAAGAAACTCTACATGAATTTTCCTCACTTCACCATGTGAATGGGTGCCCGTTCATAGACAGCTGAAGATCTTGTCAGTATGTTAGTGTTAGTGTTTTACTAGTTTTAGCGTACTTTAAATGGCAGCTTTCACTGTATGCTTCTGCTCAGTAAGTTGAGATTGTGTCAGAATGCTATCAGGTCTGCTGGTGTATAAATATAGCCTATAGTCTGAAAAGCGCTTAGAATAGAGCTTAAATTACTGTTGAGCAGGACTTTGCGCTATACAAAATATTATGCTGTCTATTATTATTACCTTTTTCTGGTTTTAAAACCATTTCTAGGGTGGTTCTGAGAGGCCTCAATAAAAATTATCAGGAGTCAGCATGCATTTTAGCCTAAAGAGTATATTATAAGTACTGTGAGCTAACATTTCTGTGTTCTTTTCTCAAAACCAGAAAGGGGAGGGGGGAAGGTTTTGTTTCGGAAAATAAAGTTTAAGAAACCGGTACCAGTCAGAAACACAATTAGGGCATAACACTATCTTTTACATGTTTGCCTCAAATCAAGCCTCACATTGGAACCAGTGAACATTCGCAACGAGGAACATGTAGACCAGCAGGAAAAACAACGGTGAATGAGAACGTCTACTATTAATTTAACTGCAACTATACGACTTCTGTTTCGAGACGATCGTAATAATCAAATCACATGCACCAGCGCGCTGTCTGGGACACATAATTTAGATTTTTATTTTTTTTTAATGTTTTGTTCATTGTAATTCAAATGAGCGCTGAGGGTGAAATGATCCACCTGGCACTTTTATGTTGTTGTTGATGCGCTACTATTTGTAGAAAGTCGGGGGAGCTATTGCGTGTATGTGTGTGTGAAGTT
>NW_004797357.1:370442-378076 GCF_000002075.1 Aplysia californica | reverse complement strand
TCCCCGGAACTCACTGTGTGTGATTGTTTTTGAGGGGGTATGTTTAAGACAAAGCTTATTATGTTAAACCACTTTCAGAAAATATCAATGGCATGAAAGATCGAATAACTGCCACAGTCAAAACGGTGACCTGAGACATTCTGAGGCGCGTTAGGGAGGAATTCTCAAATCGGCTTGATGTTGTCCGAGCTGTCGGTGGTGGCTACAGCACCATAAGAACATGTTCAACATGAAATAAAAACTTGAAGGTACATATGTACCACATGTGTGTCCAAGCTTGAGTTTTCTATTGTTTTCGGTTTTTGAAGTATCGCGTGATGAGTTTGGCGTATTCTTTTTTAATCACCATGTATTTTATAAATTCAACCCAAATGTTTTTGTTTTGCTTTTTCATTTGCCTATGCTGTAGGCTGGAAGGTATTCAGCAAATACGTCTGAAATGCGACGCCTATGCTGGACGGAACATTCATGAGAATACTTTTGCATTAGAACTGAAACTCAAGTTAACGTGATATCCGGCTTGTACGTAAAATATCTGCAGTTCGTACGCAGTCTGTATGCAGTGGCTTCGATAATTAAAGTGCTAACACCTGTGCGGTATTGATTTTGTGTTTGCTTTGTCTTTGTTCGCTTTTAATTATAAATGCATAACTGTAGCTATGGATAGTGAGGTGTTATGAAACTCATAATAGTGTCCTCGTTTCTGATGATCAGCTTACATCTGCCCACAAGCAGTGACGTTTGAAAACAGTTTTATGGTTTTGAATTGATCACGCAATAAACAAAGAGACAATGCAGATGTCTACATAAAAATACATTCTCTGATATTTCTTAGATTCAGAAGAAAAATAACTAGTTGGATGGATGGATGGATGAACTTGACAAAATCACAAAAAGTGAGGCTAAATTTCTTCTCCCTCATTGAATCACCCCACCTATCCACTCCCAATTCTACTCACTCACTTGATGGGCATGGGGATTGGAGAGGGTCGAGGAAAAAAATTCACTTTCAAAATTGTTAGATCTAGGTCCCTAAAGGTTGTGTGAGTGTGTGTGTGTGTGTGGATATGTGTGTCTGTGTGTATTTAAGAGAGAGAGAGAGAGAGAGAGTGTCAGAGTTAGGAATGAACGTCACGGATATCTAATTTTACAACCCTCAACAATTTTTTTTAAAAGAAAGAAAGAAAAGTAGTACAGAACACATGCATTTTCAAAGCAACGAGACGGTCATCATGAACTTTAAATTAAATTAAGTATAGCATTGCCTGTCATTGCTGTTTCATGGGGGTTTCCGAACTAATTTGGGTTTTAATTCTAAAAGCGTTCGCGTGGAATAACTCATTTAGTTTTCATGACATTTGGTCTAAATTTCAAGTTTTTTACCATGTCACCCGTTTTTTGCTTTTTGAAATTTATTTCTTGGGCGGGATAAAGAGCTATAAGTTTTAAAGGCAAGTTTACTGTTGTATTATTTGTGTTGCAGTTTCTCCCCCAATACTTGCATGGGGATCAGAGTTTCAAAATCGTTTGAAATTTCAATTTTTTCAATATAGTCTATTCTGTTCGAATGATTAGTTTGTCTATGTGTTTCATTTTCCATCTTGGACTCTTTCTCCTGTAAACAAAGAAGCGTTTATTCTTTTTTGTCTCTTCATACGAAACACACTAGCCACTAGAAAAAGAAATCAGTGTTGAAAAAGAAGAAAATCTGCAAATGCTTTAAGAAAAAACTTCAGTGAAATACAACAGTTTGCATTTTGACTATACAAATAGGCATCCGTGGTGTAGCGGTTCGGCACTTCGCTGTCGCACGCATGAGACCCCAGCAAGATTTCCGTGTGTGGAGGCTTAAAATTATGACCCAAAATCTCTCTCTGTCTTTCTGCTCGGATGTTGTATCTCTCTCAGCCCGGATTGACGAGATCGGAAGCCTGCCGACTAAATGATCTAATTAGGGTCGATTGGAGCGGAAAAATACCTACAGGTTTTTAAATTGTTGAAGTATCATTTATCAAGTGGAATATAAGAAACGTGGTTCAATCGTCTGCACCAGTGCTTGCCAACCTGGGCAATATTGTCCACTAGTACGAGTAGGCAATTTTGGAATTTTTCATGGGTGGTAGGCTAGCCATTGAAGCCCTATTTTTGCTTATAATGGACATAATCGGAGACGAGTCGTTACGATGCATGACTTCATTGTTTGTAACTTCGCTGCTTTCCTAACTCGGGTGTTTATTTCATCATCCAGTGAGCTAAAGTAACACAATACAGCAAAGACATGGCGTTGACTGTGGTTATCGAGTTTTAGGGTAGCCACTTGTGCATCGAGTATGATGGAAGTGGTCCAGCATCAATGTTGACAATGCTGGTTGGGTACCAAATCTGGTGCTTCTGGTAAAGTATCCAGATTGTTGTAGCCAGCAAGCTCTTATACGACAAAGTAGTTCACTGTTCTCTTTGATCAAGTAAAACAAAATGCTCTCAATATCGCCGGTATCACTTGAGAAAAGGTGCGCACTTGGTGAACTTGGTAACATTGTTATTGTAATACGCTCTCATCTCAGTTGCGTGTA
This sequence comes from Aplysia californica, assembly GCF_000002075.1. Taxonomy (NCBI): domain Eukaryota; kingdom Metazoa; phylum Mollusca; class Gastropoda; order Aplysiida; family Aplysiidae; genus Aplysia; species Aplysia californica. The sequence continues at coordinate 375,503 of NW_004797357.1, read as the reverse complement.
ATAAGCGTTTTATAATTAAGTTAACTTTGACTTTAGGATGAATGGAATGTAGCGACATGTCAAGCAGTTATTGGCCTATAGCGCGGTGAGAAATTCGTGGCGCAACTTATTGTCAAATATCTCATCAACTATCGAACATAAACTCTCCAGCTTTTGCACAGTGACTTATATCAATTTGTCTGAACAGATAACTATTTTTGTAAAGACCTGTTAGCTCTATTCTAGAAAATTGCTTAATAAAACTAATTAGAAAATCCTAGTGGATGGTTTCTACTGATTTTAAAAGGTTTACAGGTGGGACGATATCGCTTTTGAAACCAAGTCCGTCATTTTTTTCTAATCGCGAGATTATCTTTATTGGGCGCATAATTTGAGAACTTTTAGTGCAAAAAAGTGTTCACTATAAAATTAATTTCTTCCAACTAGTTTTTCAACTAAAAAGTATAATTTATGGTCTGTGGCGTTGGGTATAGGCGTGTATAAAATGTGTGTGAGAAGCGGGAAGTGCTGTGAACAATTCCATTTTCCGCGTGAAAGAGATTTATAGTATTTCATATAAATTTATGAGGAAAAGTTTTTTTAATCTAGCCTCAACTGTTGTGGAAAAATATGATAGAGTTAAGACAAATTGAGACAAACTGCTGTGCAAAGTATGGATGACATTGCTTCACCCGTTAAAAAGATAATGTTTGAGGATAAGTTGCCCCCTGAATTTTTACCGTACTATAGTAAATTTATCATGGCATCTATCAACGTCGATGTTTATTGCTTTTCCATTTCGGGAAGAGTCACTTGGGGGAACAATGTGGCGGAGATGAATATAGTGTGTTAATTTCAATTTAACGGTGGCTGGCCAGAAGGTTACCAGACTTTGCAAGTGTCAGGCACATTGATCTAGTCTTTTCTAAATTAAGCTCCATGAGATTTTTTAGAGACTTGTGAACACAAAGTGTCGGGATTCATGTGGAAAACAAAAGGTTACTAAGACATAGACAGGGAAACATAAGACCACCGCTGCAAATTGCTGACTTATGTCGTTCTTTGTCTTAGGCAATAATGTTGTAGTTGATAAGAACTCAACTCAGTGAAACGCTGATCGCCGTATGAAATTACAACAAAAAAGGGGTTTTTCAAATCAATAGATGTACTAGATCTACTTTATTTCTCGAAAAAAAGCGAGATTAGCTCTGAGAGAGCGATATCAGCGGCACTTGGGAATAAGAGGGGAATGGACGCATTTTCAGCGGAGTGGAGTGAACCATCTTGTCGTACAGGATCTTAAATTTTAACCAGTGATGTATCTGTCCCGTTAAAAGTAGCCCGTTGGGTATTGAGCTCGGAAAAAAAACCTTCTTGGTTTGTAGAAGTAAGTGGAACATTATATTCTACTTTTAAGAAGCCAGCGAAGTGTCGAGTTCGCAAGTGCATGAAGTTTTCTTTTCAGTAGCATAAAATTATGAGGGATGATATTGCCCACCCGTAAGGTGAAGCGGTGAGCGATTGATTTTTTTTTAAAAACCAGACTAGTGATGATAAGCCATTCATGTGGCTTAATACCGTTCACCGGCATGAGAAAATGGACGCCTATATTCCATTTGATGAAGCTTTACAAATTATATGTATAATATCGTCAAGGTTTTGTTTGTTCTTTTAGAGGTTTCACGCAGTCTTTTGGGATCGAGAGTGCAGACGTTGTGATATTTTACAAAATATGTATAATATCGGCCAACATAAGGAACTTTTGACCTCACTCTTAGACCTGTTTAAAAGTATGGAGGCGGTTTTTTTTTTAATCAAAGGGGAAAAAAAGACCTGAAAAAATATTACACTTGCATATACCTCTTGGCCTCGTGTGTATGTACGTGCATGTGTAAGTGATGTATGTAAGTGAGCGTAAGTGTGTGTGTGTGTGTGTGTGTGTGTGTGTGTGTGTGTGTGTGTGTGTGTGTGTGTGTGAGTGTGTGTGTGTGTGTGTGTGTGTGTGTGTGTGTGTGTGTGTGTGTGTGTGTGTGAGAGAGAGAGAGAGAGAGAGAGAGAGAGAGAGAGAGAGAGAGAGAGAGTTGATGGCGGGAGTGTGGGTGGGGGGGAGGGGGTTTTCCAAATACAAAGTACGATAACACGCCGAGTAAAAAGAACGATACAGTTTTAATGGTACTGTGAATTTTTGGTGAATCAATTAATGTTTCCTTTGAATGAATGTGGGTTTTGTTTCAATATCACCACGAATGTGACATCATGTTTTTTTGTATGTTCTTTTAGAGGTTTCACATGGTCTTTTGGGTTCGAGAGTGCAGACGTCGTGATGCATTATGGGACGTCTTAAACTCTGGTAGAGTTGTCAGGGGTGGTGCACAAGTTCCAGGGCTGAGTGCTGTAGAAGTCGGAGAGGGGGGAAGGACCAGTGATGGACTCCAATGACCAGATCCAAACCTGTGTATTGAATGAGAGAATGGGTTCAAATTAGAGATCGAGTTTTATTCTCCCACCTCTAAGTCTGTTTAGGGTGGACTTTCGAATTATCTATCCTTTTGTACAGGTATATTTGAGGGACACCCACATACGCACACACGCACCCATACATGCAAGGACGCGCGCACACGTACACAGGGGGGAGAGAAAGAGAGAGATGGTAAGATATAAAGAGAGAGAGAGGGGGAGAGAGGGAGAGAGAGAGACAGAGAGAGGGACAGAGAGAGACAGAGAGAGGGAGGGAGAGAGAGAGAGAGAGAGAGAGAGAGAGAGAGAGAGAGAGAGAGAGAGAGAGAGATGCATTTCTCGAGAAGCCTGGATTCAGAACGGATCCTGACCTCCTGCTTTGATATTATTTTGCTCCGAAATCCCCCGGACGATATTTCACAACCGATACAACTAAGAACCTATGCCTTAGATTTTAAAGAGAGAAAAGCTGCACTTGATAATATTGAATACGGGAATTATATTATTCCACCAATATGTGGTTGAATAATATTTTTCTTGTCTATGCCCCTACTTTGCTATTTCTACATTTAAGTATTTTATTATCTTTATTTTCACCCACGTTGTCGTATAAAATCGTTAGTGTGCTAAACCTAACTCAATTTTCAGTTTAAAATTCGGGGTCATTGCCCGATTCTGGTTCGAATACATGCATAATTATTCGTCATGGCGGGGGCCACACAGTTTGCGGACTTGCGCTTAGTTTACCTTCATACGGGAATAAATATTCATTTCACGTGGAAAACTGTTGGAATTATCATAACTGGACAATAAAAAGTATTATTTCCATCACAATGTCTGAATCAGACCTGAACGTAATTATTTCTGCTCTGTTCTGATAACTTTTGTTGCAGCAGAATGGGACAGAAATTTCCATAGGAGAATGACATTACGAGTAGTCTGACACGTTTATTCGTAGCGTTCTGTCATGTGCGACACTCCATGTGTCCTCGGGGATATAACAGGTGACGGTGAAATTGTAATGTTTGCGGTTCCGTTGTTGTTGTTGTGATTTGTTGTTGTTGTTTAGGGGTTGGGTTTGTTTGTTTGTTGTTTTGTCTGTTTCTTTGCTTGTTTATTGGGGGGTGTTGGGGGGGTTGGAGGGGGTATCTTGTTTGGGGGTTGTTGTTTTTTGTTGTCTTTGGGAGGGGGGGTATTTGATTTTTTTATAGGTAATATAGATTTTTATATACCTACATCGACACTATTTAGATCATTTGGAAGACGCACTTCCAACCCTGCCTGCCAAGGCCAAGCCGGGCTGAGAGAGAAACGACGTCTCAGCAGAAAGACCAAGATACTCGATAAAAATGTTTTCCCACTTGCGAATCGAACTCGGTTCTCTTGTTTGCGTTTAACCGCTACACCACAGACACCAGAGGTTCCGTTTTCAAGACGGTAAAAATATACTCGGTGTATAGAATAAATACATTTCTCCTCCGTCTTTGATACTATGATAGTCCTGTTGTGGCAACTGAGGTTATTATGTTACCATTGCTGTTATTATTGTTATATTTGGAGATTATGTTGTTGCCGAGATGACAAAACTTTTCTTTTTCTGAAATGGCTCTCCGCGTAATACATCCACTTTACCCAGCTTCCCATTTATCCGGCTTCAGAATGATGTATTTTGAATCTCGCGACCCATTAAGATTAAACCAAACTTTAAACTTCTCAGACTGTGTCTTGTCGGAAGAACAAGTTTGCATTCTCTAAAATAGCCAATTCTGTAGGTGCTACTACGCTGGAATGCTATGACGGCCCTTTGTGCACTCACTTTCTTGACTTTTCCTCTTAAAAACAGCGTGGTCATTAAAGAACAACGGCTCTAATTTAACGTCCAACTCGGATCTGATAGCACTTGTGAATGCTCCTCAACAATAATTACTTTATAGTATAACAATAAGCGAAGTCAGTAAACCAACTGACCTGGTCGTTCTTGGCAAGGACCATGCTGCTCCAGAAGGTCTCCAGATCCCACGCGGCGTCAATGTCACAAGGCAGATTGTCTGGAAGCCTGGATGGCTCAGAGTAGCGAGTCCTGCCCCAGCTGCGGTATGCTTTGATGTAGTAGCAGCCTGCGGAAATGGGGAGAAGAATTATAGTTGTGTCAAGACACAGTGGAATCAGGCGCTCATCAAAATTGGCTTACTGGGTCTTGGAAAACCACTTTTCCTACATTAGTGTAATAAGGAAGGGGGAAGGAAACAGTTGATAATGTTAAATTGCCTAAATTGTGTCGATTGGGGTGTAAACATTTAATTTACTAGCAATGAAGAAACTGGGAAGAACACAGTTAGCTAAGACCTTCAGAGAAAAAGTTGAATGTAACGACGGTCTTTTACTTTTAGGAGACTGGTTAAAATAATACAGTAGCCAGACCAAATCATCGGAGAAGCCTACTGAAAACATTGGGTTCGGACACTGGTTTTCTTTTATTTGTAGGTTCGCAAGATTTGTTTTGCTTTGAAATTTAAGCTGTGTCTCAGATATATATGTTTATACTCGTCAAGATCTTTTCTTTAAAGTAAGCAATACATGGCTGGGGTATTTTACACTTGCTCACACACACACACACACACACAC
>NW_004797357.1:365627-370342 GCF_000002075.1 Aplysia californica | reverse complement strand
AGGCCACCTGAGGATTGAAAGGAAAATGAATTGTTAATAAGTTTTTGTACGTGCGTGTTCGTTTGTGTGTTTATGTCTTTGTCATCGTGTGCGTGCGTGTGTGTGTGTGTGTGTGTGTGTGTGTGTGTATTTGTTTGTTTGTGTGTGTGTGTGTGTGTGTGTGTGTTAGTATGTGTGTATGCGTGTCCGTGTGCTTGTTAATATATCCGTTCTACAATCTTACAGAACTATCTACCTAACTTTCTTCAATCATTTGCATTGTGGAGTTGGGCCGAGAGTAACTCAGAGACGACAGATAAGCACTTTGATATACAGGGCTATTAAAAAGGAATACCCCAAAATCATCACGCGATATTTCACAAACAAAATCCAAAAGAAAACTTCAGCTTGGACACATATGTTGTACAATGTACATAGATTCAGTTTATATTTTATGATTTACAAGTGCCCGATGCAGCCACCACCGGCAACACGGAAAACATCAAGCCATTATGAGAATTCCTCCAGAACGCGCCTCAGAATGTCTCAGGCCACTGTGTTGATTGTAGTAGTTATTCCATCTTTCACGTGATTTATATTTGTTGAAGTGGCGGAACTTAGAATTTGTCCACAAGAAGTAGCTATTCCTTTTACTACACGCAGATTCGAATAACTTAATTTTTTTTTAACAGAGGGAGCACTGCCCCATTGGCATCTCTGGGCTCGAGCTTGTCTGAATGAAAACGTGCCTCAGCGGTCAACTGGCAGGAGAGGTGCTAAAGACCTCGCTCTCTGAGGTTGGCTTGTCAATTCCCCGGAACTCACTGTGTGTGATTGTTTTTGAGGGGGTATGTTTAAGACAAAGCTTATTATGTTAAACCACTTTCAGAAAATATCAATGGCATGAAAGATCGAATAACTGCCACAGTCAAAACGGTGACCTGAGACATTCTGAGGCGCGTTAGGGAGGAATTCTCAAATCGGCTTGATGTTGTCCGAGCTGTCGGTGGTGGCTACAGCACCATAAGAACATGTTCAACATGAAATAAAAACTTGAAGGTACATATGTACCACATGTGTGTCCAAGCTTGAGTTTTCTATTGTTTTCGGTTTTTGAAGTATCGCGTGATGAGTTTGGCGTATTCTTTTTTAATCACCATGTATTTTATAAATTCAACCCAAATGTTTTTGTTTTGCTTTTTCATTTGCCTATGTTGTAGGCTGGAAGGTATTCAGCAAATACGTCTGAAATGCGACGCCTATGCTGGACGGAAAATTCATGAGAATACTTTTGCATTAGAACTGAAACTCAAGTTAACGTGATATCCGGCTTGTACGTAAAATATCTGCAGTTCGTACGCAGTCTGTATGCAGTGGCTTCGATAATTAAAGTGCTAACACCTGTGCGGTATTGATTTTGTGTTTGCTTTGTCTTTGTTCGCTTTTAATTATAAATGCATAACTGTAGCTATGGATAGTGAGGTGTTATGAAACTCATAATAGTGTCCTCGTTTCTGATGATCAGCTTACATCTGCCCACAAGCAGTGACGTTTGAAAACAGTTTTATGGTTTTGAATTGATCACGCAATAAACAAAGAGACAATGCAGATGTCTACATAAAAACACATTCTCTGATATTTCTTAGATTCAGAAGAAAAATAACTAGTTGGATGGATGGATGGATGAACTTGACAAAATCACAAAAAGTGAGGCTAAATTTCTTCTCCCTCATTGAATCACCCCACCTATCCACTCCCAATTCTACTCACTCACTTGATGGGCATGGGGATTGGAGAGGGTCGAGGAAAAAAATTAACTTTCAAAATTGTTAGATCTAGGTCCCTAAAGGTGAATACAATGACAAAGAAACAAACAAACATATTGGGCCTAAACTAAAAAAAGAAATACTTGGAGTAAAACTTACTGCCTCCGGCATAACAGCAAACTGTGAACAGTCCAAGGGCAAGAAACAAATTATACTGGAGGCTATCCTTCATCGTGGCTGTAAGAGAGATTTGATGAATATTGTATTGTACCGCCGTCTTTTGTCAAAGCTAGAAACACGTTTGTTAACGAAAGAGCATTTCGCTGTTTTCATAATCCGATATTTTTGTAAGGCAACCGGAAGATTCTTCGGGGGAAAAAGGAAACTGATTCTTGGGAAGCCGGAAGTCAATGTTTTTGCAACAGCGTTTAAATAAAAGTTGAAATCTATTGGGCTATGTTAAGAATAAATTTCACAACAAAGCTGGTAATTCTTAATGTTTACATTTTTTCTAACTTTGAATTGTTCTTTAACTTTTAAAAGGAATACACACGAGTGTACACTACAAAGTTGATAAGCGTCATTCTACTAATATAAACATTTCATGCATTTACATCTGGCTTTAAGGAAAAGCAGTTTTCAATTTGATTTCCTGAGAATTTAAATTTGAGCCAATATTATAGGGTATTAATATACCTGGTGTGAAATCACGCTACTGTACTATTAGACGCTGCTCTGCTCTCCGCAATGGTTGGAATTGACAATTGCAATAACGGTCCTGTCCTTAAATAGACAAATGTGGGTGGCGGATTGTGCTCATGTGACACTCACACCGTGAAAAAAATGCTCCCTGCATTTCTGACCCAGAAAGAAGAAAACATAAGTGAGGCATCATGGTGAAATCAGGCGCTCGTCAAAATAATTAAATCCGAGATATCGGCATTTTTCGGCCAGTGTGGAATTTTTTTTCGAATTTTAGTTTTTTACCTCAGTACCTTGTACATCCATTCAAAAACACTTTTATATGTGAATTTTTTTCGTTTTTAAACGTTGATTTAAATTTGCAGTTTCCAAGGACTGTTTCCAAAAAGCTGTGGAAGTCGCCAAACTTTGGCGGCCAGTTTCTCGCTAAGTTTACCTCAGAAACGAGGCGACCACACCTTCAAACAAATATCTCGACTTCTATTCAAGATAAAGGGATCCTTTTTTATCATCGAAAGCAAGACAAATAAGAAAACCTTTAGGATGATACAAATAACTCCGTATGCCCAAAAATTGACAAGCGCCTGATTCCACTGCGTCGGGACACTAATTATTTAATTAGGTTATTGCGAAGGGGTGGGAAGGTGGGGGTGGCACAGATGCTATGCAGCAAAGCAGTCTAAATACGTTTTATACAACCTCGTGTTACTGAATCATGGTTATTAATTCAGGTAGCCCATGACGTAGGTTATACTTTGGTGACACTCCTAGCCAAGTTCCAGGTGTTTCTAAAATAGCTTACGGTAGAAACAAAACTGACAAAGGACTCGGCGAATCTGCATACAGCACTTCGTTACCTGCCGCTCCGGGTCCATGAATATTATAATTTTATCATCAGTTTGGCTCCATGGGGTACCCATTACAACAAAAATGTTTCGAATAACCATGACGCAAGGTGTCATCTTTTGTCACTAGGCCAGTTAAATTTTCAATTGAACGTGAGCATATTTTTTGCATGTCTTCAAACTGCCAACTTTTTTTTCTTCAGGACCAACCAAAATATTTTTGCAAGATCAGCAACCACCTTTGTTAGAGCATGGGCTCTCGGTTTTATCTTTGAAATTTTACATTTACTTTGTGGGTGGTCTTTCATTTTCTAATTGACAAAGTGAAACTAAACGTTCCCCGTAGATTGATGAAATTTGGGAACGTGGAACCATGATATTGTTAACCATATATCTATAGTTTAGAATAGATCTCTATGACGTGTTTTTTTTGCTCCCCAGGATTTAAAAAAAATTAAAATGTACATGCATTTTCTTTTCAAAAAAGATTTCGTTCATAAATATCAATGAATATTGACCCCTTCACCACCCGGCCTAATTCAATCAACTTTTAACACGAAACTGAAACTAAGAAAAAACTCGGACTGAGCACACGGAACAGAGAAAGAGAAAGGAAGCAAAGGGGAGAATAAGAGAGATATGGAAAGAGACAGAGAGAGGGAGGGAGATAGAAGGAGAGAAAGAGAGACACAGACAGACAGACAGACAGACAGACAGACAGACAGACAGACAGACAGACAGACAGACAGACAGACAGACAGACAGATACAGAGAAAGAAAGAGACATGTATATAGACACAGACATACATACTACCATAGTAAGACATACAGAGACAGAGAAAGGCAGAGAGGATATGGGAGATGGAAGAGAGCGTACGTCAAACAGACAGACAGATAGACAGACAGACAGACAGACTGACAGACCGACAGACAAGCAGACAGGGACACATGGACACAGTGACACAGACATGGGGACAGAGAGGGAGAGAGGGAGTGTGAAAAAGACAGAGAGAAGGAGAGATTAAAACATGTTCGTTATCTTATATGGATACAATTATTGACAATCAAGCACACTTTTCACCGTTGGTATTCAAATAAGATACAATGCCCAGTAATACACATTTGTGTTGATGTGAGAAAGTTCCTGAAATAATATAATCAAAAGATAATAAAATTCCGCGAAGCACTATTCCGCATTTGGCTTGCATTCATGATCCTCTTGTCACTATAAAATAGAAACCATTAAGGGAGGTTGTGTACAACAAAATACTTTAACTAAATAGTTTGCTCTTAGTGCGATCTGTTCTGGAGTTTGGGTTGGATTTTGTTGGGGGGGGGTTTTTCGTTTTTCCTTTTTTCTGTTAGTTTGTTCGGGGGCTTGGGGTCGTGTTTTTTTTGTGTGTTTTTTTTGTTGTTGGGGTTT
>NW_004797357.1:364748-365527 GCF_000002075.1 Aplysia californica | reverse complement strand
AGCTGCGTCAATGTCGGCGGGCAGGTCGTCCCATTCCGTGACGTTCTGTGCAGGTTCCGAGGGGGAAAAAGTTATCACAAACATGACACTTAAACACAATAATCTTCACTAGGTTCATGATAAAGCCTTTGGTTTGTTTAAGTAAGAGTTTTCTGGCACGTCCAAGACGAATAGGTTATACAAGTGCCAAAAATCAGAGGTTTTACTAGAGAGTATCAAACACACACAAAATTTAGGAGAGATAAGGACGATGGCAGATGTTTGATACCTGAAAGAAAGAGCAAGCCATATTAGAGCACCTGCAAACTACTCACTGGTAATATCTCACGTCTGGTTGTAAACGTTTCTATGTTTGTAACCCCCCCCCCCACGACACAATGTGGATACTTTAGAAAGCAGGCTGCTCCGACCCTGTCTGTCTGAGACAACTCAGGGTGAGAGGGAAAGGCCAACTGAACCGCAGTAGAAAGTCAAAGATACCCCGAGAAAACAGACTACCGAACGTGCGGGGGGAAGGGGGGGGCGGGCATGCCATGGCATTTTAAGGGATACTGCAGTATGCACTGGTGAGTGACTTCTGAATCATTTTACGTGTTCATTATAGCCTACATACCATTTTAACTCAAATGATTGCTCATGCTAGTAGTCAAAACAGTACATTCTAAGCAGTTTAATATTTTATAGGGTTCTTATCTTTTATACCCGTAGAAAGAGAGATAAAGACAGAAGCAGAGGAAGACACTAAGACAAAAACAGACAGAGAGAGAGAGAGAGAGAGA
>NW_004797357.1:358900-364338 GCF_000002075.1 Aplysia californica | reverse complement strand
GGGTTGTAGGGGAGGGGTTGGGGGTTGTTCTTGTGGGGTTTTTTGGTTTGGTTTTTGTCTTTATACCTTTTTACTCCTCTAAGTTGTTTTTTTCTCATTTAGGAATCGACTACCTCGACCCTTCCTGGCAGAGCCAACCAGGGCTAAGTGGAATACGGGCAGAAAAGGGGAGAGATAGAGAGAATACACGAAGATAAAGACATTCTACCCACAAAAAGGAGATACTTGAAACAGTGGCATCCAAAAAAAACTTGAAGATGTAATCACACAAGTATCGTTTTATACCCTTGTACTGCCCGTTCATGCAGCATACCAGTTAAAGCTAAATGAATTCAACATCAATGACATATTAGTGTTTCATCTACGTATGGTCACTCAAAATTGAACTTTAAAAAATCAGGCTTGGCAAAATTGTGTGAAATAAAAGAAACGTAAAGTGTGTTCGCAGGATTGAGGTGCATCAACAATGGGGACGGGGCATGTATTGAACATCAAATGAAAAGAAAATATTATTGTATCTGTAATGAGCATCATCCTCTGGTGATATTTTCAAACAGATTGAAAAACAGAGCAGTCATAAATACAACGCATAACCTGAACTTAACTTTATTTGTGAACAATTGTGTATTTGTTTAGAAGCTATTGGCTTCGTGTAGTGCACGAAACCTTTTTTGCACATGACCTGTGTTAGATTTTGGACATAATCGTCTGTCAGTGAGGAGTAGAGGTCACGAAACTGTCATGGCTTTGGGTGGTCTGTGGTGGAATGAACAAAACCGTCCACGAGAGAATCATCGGATGGCTTCGTTTAGTCGACTGCTTCGTGCAAGTGATAGAGCGTCATGTCTGACCCTTATTTACGTCACGGTGTTGTTCAAGTAGACATCTTGCACAGCAAAACACTTCCTCACAGGGCCAGTGCCGCTAGACAATTCTTGGAAAGCCAAATGATATCAACTTTGGAGTGGTCGCCAGTAAATAGCTCCGATATCCCGATATGAAACCTACAGGTATATGAAGTCCCATGAAACGACAACTGAAGAATTAAATAATTGTTCTTATATTTTTGGTCACGGGGATTTTAGAGATGTCAGCATCAGACCACCTAAATTTCTTAAGGAGGAGATGTAATCGATAGTCACTACATGTGTTTACAAAATTATCTAGGAAAGTTGTTCACGAAGGAACAAGCCACACCAGAAGCTATTGTTAGCCAATGAACTGGCAATAGCAAATCTATGAGAACAAATTCCGTTTCCATGTCGAAGAATGTATTGTACTTCGAGATGTTTCACTCCTCTGTTTGAGGAAAAGGCTCTCTTAACAACAAAGTAATTGCTGTGCGTGGGAAGTCGTATTGATCGTCAGGATGATCAAATTATAACATCCATCCACTAGCAGTGATGTTTTAAAAAATTAGTCTATAGCATTTGATTGGTTACGAAATAGTCAATAGGACAGGGCATGTAGATCCTCGGACAGATTCTTTGATATTCACTTCTCTTTAAACCATTATTATTTCCTCAATTAGAAAACTTGCTGAAGAGTACTTGGCAATCGATAGAGGCGAAATGGGTGAGTGAAAGAAACCGATGTACGCAAAACAGGCTGCAACAACACTGAAATGTCTCCTACAAAGAGTTGGAGCAATAATTGATCCACAGAACGTCCATTTGACAAAAGAAACAAACGTCTAAATTGGCGTGAGTGGTGACATCTACAGCATTGCTCGTAGATTGCAAAGGACGCTATTTTAGAAAGTGGAACATTCAGAATGTGTCATTGTTTGGTCCCATGTACTAATAGAGCATAGGAGAAAACGAAAGTATTGTATGACCATTCCTCGCCAACGAAGGGGCCATCATAATAACATGTTTCTCCTGGTTATAGTTTTTTTTCTCCATTCGCTGGGGACAGTCTCAGACCATGATATCTCTTGCGGAAAGCAATCCTGACCTCGGGTCTATCCGATTGCCATGGCAGTTTGTTGAAAGCGCAAAAGGGGTCGCACGCATTTCCTTCTTGATGAACCCAAGTCTACACAATGTAGGTTTGAAAGAACTCAACAGTGCTTTAATTTACAGTTAAGATAAGGGTTACGGTTACGCAAGAGTTAGGGTTAGGGTTTGGGTGAGGGTTTGAGGATAAGAGTAATGGTTGGGATATTGGCGTCATAGGATTTTTAGATATCATTGGGTTTTCAAGCCTTATGCTCAAAATATTTGGAGTTAGTTCTTTAAGTACGCGATATCAGATACCAATTCTACCAGCATCTATTATTTTCGGTTCAGCTGTCGTAGTCAAAGATCAAAGAACTAAGATGAAAGTGATAGTCCCTCCGCAGTCGAACCCCACAATTCTGGGTACACACAGGTCACCGACAAAACATCATGGGCTGGCTTTGTTGGGAAAGGAAGGAGGGAGAGACTTCAGAGATGATGATGATGATGATGATGTTGATGGTGATGATGATGATGATGATGATGATGATGGTGATGATGATGATGATGATGATGATGATGATGATGATGATGATGATGATGATGATAATGATGATGATGATGATGATGATGACGATGATGATGATTGGGCAGTTTAATTGAAAAGTATTAAGTATAACACAATCATTGTTATCTATTGTTACTATTGTTGCTCTTGAAAAAGTGTATGAGGGAAAACGTTGAGCCTCTTGACAGACGTGTTTCTAAATCTATATAGAATTGTTTCTAAAATAGTTTAAACGAGTCAGGACTTTAGCACCTTACTGATGTTTGCCATGTGTAGATAGACTTGTATCATCTTTTCAGTTTCGTGGTGGTTTTAAAACAAAAGGTTTCATTTTTTAAAATTTAAGATTTGCACAGAAGGCGTTGTAGATTTGTTTTCAATCAGGTCTACTAATTTTCGGATTCTTCGGATCTGATAATACTAATACCCTAGTAAATCACGACGTAGGCATTTCTATTCCGAGTTCCAGTCTCTTGTCGTGAAAACTAGAAAAGTTGCACCCCACTCCACCACCACCCCCCCTCCGTTCAAAACCTTCCTTCCTGGCTTAGTAAGCGCAACTAGGATCTCCTCTATCCGCGTGGCAACATTTTGGATCTCAATGGGATGTCCAAATTTACTTTTAACCTCGTGTTCCCAGAGCCTATGTAAAATTTAGAGGCAGTATTCGATATGGTGAAGTTAAAATTTTTAATAGTGTACGTCTTTCTGATAAGGCTGGTTCGAAGTAAAGAGGATAATTAATGCTGTTGGCAGACAAGTGGGGGGGGTATACAACTGGACAAACAGACGTACAGGCAACTTACAGTGATGACAACGCTGGAGCTTGTTCTTTGTCCTTGAAGTGAGGAAGAAAATAGGTAGCTTATTGGGCATTATGCCATGTACGTATAAAGACAGATATCAGCTCCTTTACCCACTGTAAATCTATATTTAAAGAGTACTTGGGGGGGGGGGGGGTTATGGCACTTGTCACATTTTAGATTGTTTTGATCTACTGGTTGGTTTGTCCCCTTTTGTCCATCAAAACTACATGTACTTTTATCAGAAATAGCTGTAGTCACGTGCTTGCAACACTAGTTGAACTTGGATAAAACTTGGACACGGGAAGGAAAGGCTTTTGTCCTTGATTTTTTTTTTCGTATGACTAACGCTGCTTTCTCCCTGAGGTTGTCGTATACCTTCACCTATTTCTTCTATACCTATTCAGGTCATTGACAGAAGCTTTTTTCGAAAACGTGAAACAGTCTCTAGTCAAATGTTCGCTAATTGTCCATGTTTGTCCTTGTTGTAGTCCTTTCTTTCTTTGTCAAACAAAATTATGTCATTCACCAAAATCGAGGACCCGTTTTGTGTTGAATATGAGCAGGCCTCTGGGCTAACTCAAAGAGAGGAGTAGAAAACGCCCTGTGAGGGCCACTGGTTAAACCTTTATAAGGCCACATTGTCTGTGCAGGAGCCTGTGTTGTTTATTGAAGTGATCAATTTCCTCCTCCTCCTCCTCTATAGGTTTTTAACCTAACAACAGCAACAACAAACAATTGAAGCCAAGGTGTCCTTGCGCGAACACTGGGGACGGGGAAGGAGGGTGGGATAGAGAAACTGTCCACACGACATAAATCTTCACGGGCTGTCTCATTGCTGAGCAGGTGCAGGAGTCTGTGCGAAACGACACCTTTATGACGGCAGAACAAACACCCTGCAGTCCCTTAGTGTGGGGAGAAATATATACTTGAATCATAATATCCATGACCGTGCACTGTTATAGTTGCCACTCTTTATTCACTCTAAAAACGTCGCTGCAGAGCATGCAAATAATGGGCGCCCAAATCAAGAGTAAAACACCACTCTAGCTATAGTCGAGTGTGCGGCACATGACATCCCCCGCCCCCACCCCCCCCCCACGCCTCCCCCCCCCCCTTCATTTTGCTCAAAATTAAGTCAACTGGCGTGCTTTAAAGTGAACCAGAATTACGTTAGAGTGCATGATTTAAGATAATATTATAAAACAAGTCTATGAGGATATCTAGCTAGGAGGAGGGGTTGGAAAAAGGCCAGGAATGACTATCAATCGAAGGAAGATCATACTGCGCTTAGGACTTACTTTATAATTTTATTACAGTCTATACTCCATACTATTAGAAATACTAAGTTGTGTAGTTTAATCCTTGACCTTTGGAGCTTGCAACGGATTTTGGTTTCATGTTGTTTTTTTACGCCCACGTGGGTACAACTTTGATCATTTAGGAGGCAGGTTTTCACCCCTGCCTGTCTCTGCCAACCGAAACTGAGAGGGATACAACATTCGTGCAGAAAGACCGAGATACCTGATAAAAATTTCTCTTTACTCTGAATTGAACTTGGGTCTCCTGGGTACAGCAGCGAAGCGGCCAACAATACACAACACACGCCGGTTGCAACTAGTAGATGGAGAGTAACTATCGATTGAATTGAGAGCTTTTTTTAGGGGGGGGGTGGGGAGTTCTCCACTTGATTAACATAATAAATTGTTTAATCAATACAACCAAATTAAAATGGTTTACTACTATGTCAGAGTTCATAGTGGCTTTAATGTATAAGCTTTTTTTATCGGCTCTGATTATTAACCTTAGTTTTTACCAGAGTTTTAGCGTAAATTACGCCAGAATGACAGAGATACTCCATAAAATAGATCCCCCTACGTGGGAATCATATTCCGTGAGTTATGATGGTTGTAAATTATGTTTTAAACCCACATTGACACGTTTTAGGCACCCATCAGCGCCTCCACTCAGCATACTCATTAGGTTCTTGGCTACTGCTTACAAAAACAAGAATTCGATTCCCTCGTAGGGGGATCTATTTCATGGAGTATCTCTGTCTTTCTGGTGGGATGCTCAGTCCAGACTGATCTTGAGAGACAGGATAGGAGCAGCTAGCTTGATTAAATT
>NW_004797357.1:355501-356928 GCF_000002075.1 Aplysia californica | reverse complement strand
GTACCACTTGATCCCCACTATCCTTCGTAGGCATCCATTTACGAAGCTCTGCAGTTTCCTTGCTGCCGATGCTGTGAGCCTCCATGTCTCTGAACCATACAGTAGAACAGTCTTCACGTTTGTTTTGAAGATCCTCCGTTTGGTGTTCAATCCCAGTTCCTTAGACATCCATATATTCCCAGAACTGGCGGTCGTGTTGTTTTTGCTGTTGATGTTTTTGTAGCTGCTTTTTGTTTTATGGGAAAGGGCTGCTAACACTTTGCCCAACCGAACTTAGTCGCCTTCTACGACATGCGCGGTACGGATACAGTGGTCCTATTCTTTGCTCCCCTGTCTCTTGGACAGGGCCCCGAGAACCACACGGGTGAGTCTACAATGCAAGGGGACAAATCGGTTGGTTTGAAGCAAGGCTGCGGTGCAGGTTTAAATTTCACAGTTCCCACTGCATGCGTTCGACCAACGATGGCTTGAAGAGGTTTATCACCCTCCATCCACATAGATACGTCTTATCAGAGGAGGACGTTGAATCTGAGTCCGCCACTCTTCACTAACCCTTCTGACACGGAAACATATCCAGTACATACATTCACTTGGTACTGAGAGTTTGTCGTAAAATTGGAAAATGGTTGAGGTCAGAAGAGTTTTTGAAGAGTGGACCAGAGAGCAACGGACATGCGGTTCAGACAGACACAGAGAGCAAGGTATGTTTCGGGGCTGGGTAGATAAGCAGGGAGAACTATAATACTTAGCCAGGGAATGTGGCGCAGTTGTTCAAAGAGTTTGGCAACTACGTGGTAGGTGTGATTTTAAACCAGAATGAGGTCTGAAACAGTCATGTTGTTGTAAGAATATTTTCCTTTTCTTACTTTTTAATGGTAAATTATGTAGTATACGTTATTTTTCACTATGTAAAATGTCAATCTTAAAATATCCTCCCCAAGAAAACATGGTTGCTGTCAAGTGTACGAGTTATTAGGTCGGTTTATCACACGGACTTAGAAAAAAAAAGACTAGTTGCTCGCTTTTCGGAACCCCGGGAAGGTGGAGGGGGGGGGGGCGGATTCATTATTGGTCATCTGGATTCATTTGTGTATCACAATACTATAACAACTATATTTCACATAGAAATGATAAGGATAAAAGTAACACTGACAGATAAAACATATAGCCAATCACCACCGAAAGTTCAATCACAGCACACTCAGTAGGGCCTACGTAAAAATAGACTCGCACACTAATCAACAAAGAGACAAGTTTGGAGAACATGTAAGTAAACGGATAGAAACGTATATAGGCTGTAAGAGAGTTTAACATCAGAACGATGAGGGTGAGGATATTTATTGTAAATTAGATAGATAGATAGATAGATTGATAGATAGATAGATAGATAGATAGATAGGTAGATAGATAGATAGATAGATAGATAG
>NW_004797357.1:344325-353621 GCF_000002075.1 Aplysia californica | reverse complement strand
ACAGCCGAAGCCTACTCTTATCGATTTTGGACCACTAAGGGATCTTTAACATGAGCAATTTGCACACGGGACCTCCGAAATGTTTCGCCCTTGTCCGATATGGCCAGGGGTAGATCTAACCTACCATAAGACTAGGGGTGTGGCTGAACGATAGCAGTAGAAACGCTGCAGAAAGAGTCGAAGAGTCAGGAGCCCGGAGGAGGGGGCAAAGGATATGAGGGGGTGGGTGCAGAAAGTGGAGACGAAAGCAGACTACAGAACTTTGTTAGAGAGTAGGAAAGGATGTGAAAGGAGAAAATTTTAGAGAATAAAACTGTCCGCCTCTATTCAGATTCGATCCCTGTTGCATGAAAGGCGAACACTTTAATCTCCAAACTACGAGACCACCCTACAACTTAACTGATGATGCTGATGATGATGATGACAATGACAAAGATAATTATAATTTTCATAATCATAATTATAATCATAATCACGTGAATTTCTGAAGCATCTCATCCCCGCAAGGCTTTGAGCGCTGTAAATTGCAGAATTATCGTGTATCTGGTGGCCCGCGTGCGTCTGGCACGACAACCTAAAGTTCACAGATTTTTAAAGTTTCAAAATAACGGGTGATAACTGACCTTTCCAGGGATGTCATTACTATTTTTTAACTCTGCTTTTTCAGCGGAGCAGTTGCAATTTTAATGAAGCGACTCTTCGATTTTTTGGACGAACTTATCGCCCACGCAACAAGATGACGCCAACTTTCTAGAAAAAAAAGAACGTTCTCAAAAATATATAATTTCGAAGCAACACAGACATTCAGATTTTACGTATGGAAAAGACAGAAAGTTGCTTTTGTCCAACTGTCTTTACTTCATTCAGAAAGAATCGTTGCGAGCTGAGAAATGGGAAGAGAAAGAAACAGTTATCGGCAGAATTTTCTACTAACCGGAAGCGCACGCTTGTGGTATTTAGTTCAGTTGTGTACTGATCTCGACCGACACTTCCAGCGCGATTTACTGACGATGTCTTGCTGTCACTACATCTTTGGAATAGGCCCTATATCTACTAATTGAAAATATGTTATTTGTACCCTTTCCTCATTTCCAGGATATCTAAAAATAGGGACCTTCAGATTCAACGTCAACCTCCAAGATTGAACTCTGTGGGTGAAGAGCTTTACAAAATCCTGTTACAACTCAAGTTCTAGAAAACTCCTGTCTGGATTCAAATCAGAACCACCCACACCACAGCTGTACATGGTAAAAGCTGGACCAACGGTACGCCTAGTGGCTCCTTGACCGGCATTATGGCTCTATACTAAATTTCCAAACGGGGATTAGAAAAAAAATAGAACTTCTGTTTTTGCGGGGAGGGGGTGTTGTTGTTGTTGTTGTTGTTGTTTTGTCTGTTTGTTTGATGTTGTTTCGTTTTGTTCTGTGGGGGGGGGGGCGATCGTTTTTTGTTTTTTTGTTTGTTTGTTTGTTTTTTAATCTTCTTTTATAAATGTCTCTAACAAGTGTAGATCTATATCCTTTTGAGTATACCAGCCCTCTTGTTGGTAATTGTTAATCCATTACCCAAACAAGATAACATTATGGCGTGCCATTTTTTATTTTATTTTGGTATTTCATTAAATCGGAAATCGACTAGTGACTTGTGTCTTTTCAAAACTTGAACAGAGACCGTTCTTCCAATACAAGAAGAAATCACTTATTTATGGAAAGCTATGATAAAACAAAATTGTACATTACAAAATGGTTACCTCCTCTTTTTTCATCCAATGTGACATACGTGACCTTTGATCTAGTTTGGGGGCTCTCGTGGCCTCGAGGTTAAGGTGTTGGCCTCTCATCCAAAGGTTCCGGGTTCGAATCCGGGTAGCGACCGAAAAATTTCCTTCTCTAAAATTGTCTCCTTTCACCTCCTTTCCTGCTCTCTTGCAATGTTATATTGTCTGCTTTCATTTCCACTTTCTGCCCCCACCCCCTCACCTCCTTTGCCCGCTCCTGTGGGATCCTGACTCTTTCTGCAGCCTTTCTACTGCTACTCCTTGGCTCCTCCCTACTGCTGTCTTTTTGCCACACCCCTGATCTTCTGGTAGGAAAGATCTACACCTAGCCTTCTCGGACAAGGGCGAAAAATCTCGGAGGGCCCGTGTGCAAGTTGCGCACTTTAAAGATCCCTTGGTGGTCTAAAATCGATAAGAGTAGGCTTCGGCCGCCACCCGGGCAAAATTCAAAATTTCCTACCATCTGAAAATATTAGGTGTGTCCCGGGCGCTCATATGACCTTATGCAGTTGCGAGCGCCGTAAAACACTTACCCCAAAAAAATATTTTTAATGATCTAGTTTTTCTAGATTTAGTAAGAGTTTTACTGCAACACAATAAGGTCATAGAAGTGCCGAAGAATAGATGTATTGCAAGAAAGTAAAAGTTGTTCCCGCATCCGATCCGGACATTGGCGATTGCCTTGTTAGTGAGACAACTTCCTGGGCCTTCGGCAAATTATGGTAGGGTGACCAGTTTTTTTCCACGCCGCCTTTACGTTCCCAGCTCAAAGTCAGGTACCCATTACTGCTGGGTGCGCAGGAGGGGGCGGAAAAAATCGGTGTCCGAACCGAGGCTCCAACTCGGACTTTCCGCTTCGGAGACGAGCGCACTAGCCGCTCCGCCACAGCACCCTCTAATCGAAATATTTATGCAAATTCATTGTCAAAAATTAGATCTCTATATCGATCTAGTATACATAGTGTCAAAACGTATTTCACCTTTTTCTCCTCCATCTGTTGTTGATTTTACATTATATTCCCTCTTCTTTCAATTCAAAATCTAAAACTGTAAAGTCTGCCCACGAGGCTTTATATTACATTTACAGGCTCTCATTTCTCAGTGTAGGTCAGTGTTGGTTTTCTGACTTCACACTGTATAGATTGGACGGGGTAGCGCCCTCCCACCTCAAGTAATCAAAGAGATCGGAGTACTCGTTACTCGCCGGAAGTAATTGAAGGGGTCAGACTCAGGGGCGAAGGCTGACTTGTTTGACAGGGTAATCAAAGTGAGATGGGACCAGAGAGGGCCTGGAGATATCACACTCACACAAGCCACAAAAATCCTACTGGCACTGGAGGCGGCAACTCTGAGTTGTGAATGAAAATAATCCTGAATTCATGTTGTATGCATATTCAACCGCTAAAATAATCGGGAAAGTGTTTCATTAAATATTTATTCTAACTAACCTTAGATTTATCTTTAGATTTGAACACACGAACACCAAGGAAAGAAGCAGAGATGTCAGTACTAGGCCTACAATGGCATGTTATACCAGACAGCCGAAACACTTTGGTAGAGCATGCCAATTATTAGTTTTTTATTTCACATTTAGCTGTTTTTGTCTTGCTTTTCGCGGGCAGGACCCGGTGTCATAATCATCTGATTATAGGACGTTAAAAAGTCGAGGAAAAAAAACAAGCACTTGCAGCAGTCAAGATATTATTAGGAGTTAGTTCCCCTTATATCTGTGAGGTAGACTCGACCAGTGTAATAGTTAGCTTACATAATCAGCGGGTGTGGTTGATTATAACTGTGGCTCGAAAGGGGTGAACAGGGTATATGCGACAATAAAACAGTTTTGAATGCTATGCACATGTTCCCTTCAACTCCATTGGTAGCCTCTTCCAGCCTCACTTTAAGCTTACTTAATCAAAGCGTGTGACTGCTTATGGAGTGGCCCGATAGGGGCGAACAGGCTATTTCCGTGGCAATGAAACGGTTTTGAAGGTTAGGCATAGTCTATTGTTCATTGGTGATTATGAACGTCTCTTTACATTTAATTTATGAGGTTTACGTCTATGGGTGAATTTGACTGCGACAATGTTTCAAAATTAGGAAGGGCAGCAGTGATTATTTGATTATATAGACGCTTCGCCTCTGGTCAGACTAATTGCTACTCGTAGGAGGTAATTTCAGGGATCGGACTAACTGCTTATTCGCTGCATATATAATCATGACACTGGCTAGGGATCGAAACAACTGGAACAAATCATAGAGCCTCTAGAAGAAATCACATCACTGGCTATAAGGAAAGGCTATCTCGTTTATTACTATATCAAATGTTACCAAAATGCACACATATAACAAGAATAGTAAGGAGTCTTAAAATGCGTAATCAATTTTGAGTTTTGTTTCCATAGATACGGCGGCCATATTGGATTTTGTTGACACATCTTACATAATTATTAATACCACACTTATTTTTCATGGAAATATTTTTGGGGGGTTTTGCATGCATCTTAGCAAACCATAGATCTAAAAATCTGTGAGATGAATTATTCCTAAACGTCCTAGATCATTTTAATGAATTTTTTCCTGAGGTAGTATTCACGTTTGCAAAATATCCGTAAAAATCCATACTCTAAACACCACCAACGAAAAACTATTCCATATATAAAAAATTCATAATAGAGTTTTCGTATTACATCTTTTCTTCATTCTGTGAAAATTTCATGAAGATTGGAGGGCAAATGGTGGAGTTATTTCTTTTTATATAGAAAAACCTCGTTTCTAGAAAATGGACGATATTGAAAAATGGAAGATTGACTTTATGAGGAAATGGTGGCGACAAACATGCCCGGTATGGGAAGAAAATAGTAAAAATACATATTATTCGTAGCCTATAGATTTAGCCTATGAATTTAGTGAGTGAGTTTATCGTTCCCAAAATCATAATCCAGCGCTCCGAAACGGCAACGCATGCTTCTTTTTCTGTGCAAGAGGAGCTCATTCTCTGACGTCCGCGCATTAGTAATTTCAACGGACTCACAGTTCGTCTCCTAGAGATAATAATTTCATTTCGCAAAGAATCTCATTCTGATGCTCCATTGGTTAACGCTGGAGTATTTTATTATCTGAAAGCATAAAAACATTTGCTTAATACGGGGTGCCCACTACAGCTGGATCGGGCCGATTGCCCGACTCGATCGCCTCAAAAACAGACGTGTTTGTTTTCAGTTTCAGGCGATCGAGTCGGGCGATCGGCCCGATCCAGCCGTAGTGGGCACACCGTATTAGAACATAAGCAAACGCTTAAAGTTACCTTTCTTTTAAAATCATGATTTTTCTTGATTTTACAAAAAAACCGTTCAGCAAACCTTTTATTGATACTCTAATAACAGTTGTGTTTACTTAAGTAAGTGACTTTTAAGCAAAGTTAAAGAAAATAGCTAATGTTTTCGTACGCATACTTTAATTTAACGATTATGTCCCTTTGCAATAATATTGATCCTCCGGCTTATTTCCCATTTTGTTGACGACGCTTGTCTTTTCCTAACTTTGGACATACCGTATGTTTTAGTATTTTTTCGCAAATTTTTGTATTTAAATATTTTTTAAGCTGGAGGCATTAACGTTAATGGCTTCTCGTCTCTCTCTCTCTCTTTCTGTCTATTTATCTATCTCTCTATCCATCTATTTCGCTATCTATCTATCTATCTATCTATTTATCTATCTATCTATCTATCTATCTATCTATTTATCTATCTATCTATCTATCTATCTATCTATCTATCTATCTATCTATCTATCTATCAGAACAAACAACCATTTAATTTCATATTACACTTTACACTCTTCTTATAGCTCCAATCGATGTACAAAGGACAGGTTATCTACTGAGTAAGGGATTAGGAGTCTGATGCTTTGTCGATCGTTCTTGGACACACATCTATATCTCCAAGGAGGTAAGATGCTTGGATATGTCCTGTTACATTCAATAATATAGTATGGCACACATGTACTTGTAAGAATAATTGTTTTCCACGCTCAGGAATAGAATTCACTTTTCTTTTTTTTTTTAGGAAAACTGCCTGCCTTTTATTTTATAGCATGTGCAATCTTTGACAACGTATTTACCTGGGGAGAGGCAAGAACACCAGCAGGAGTGGCTCTCTGATCATTGGTAACTATATCTATATTTTGCTAATACCCTTTCCTCATTTCCAGGATATCTAAGAAAAGAAACATTCAGATTCAACGTCTCCAAGACTGGACTATGTGGGTGAAGAGCTTTACAAAATCCCGTTATAACTCAAGTTCAAGAAAACTCCTGTGGGGATTCAAATCAGAACCATCCACACCACAGTTGTACATGGTAAAAACTGGAATAACGGAACGCCTAGTGGCTCCCTGGCGGCACTATGGCTCTGTACTAAATTTCCAAATGGGGATTAGAAAGAAAAAAAAAGAACCTCTGTTTTTGAGGGGGGGGGGGGTTGTTGTTTTTTTGTCTGTTTGTTTGATGCTGTTTCGCTTTGTTCTGGGGGGGGGGGGGAGGCCTATCGTTTTTTGTTTGTTTGTTTGTTCTTTAAATCTTTTTTTATAAATGTCTCTAACAAGTGTAGATCTATATCGTTTTGAGTATACCAGCCCTCTTGTTGGTAATTGTGAATCCATTACCCAAACATGATAATATTATGGCGTGCCAAATTGTTTTTTATTTTGGTATTTCATTAAATCAGAAATCGACTAATGACTTGTATTTTTCCAAAACTTGGACAGAGACCGTTCTTCCAATACAACAAAATTTTACTTATTGAAAGCTATGATAAAACAAAATTGTACATTACAAAATGGTTAACTACTCTTTTTTCATCCAATGTGACATAGATCTACGTGACTTTTGATCTAGTTTTTCTAGTTTCAGTAAGAGTTTTACGGGACTTGCAACACAATAAGGTCATAGAAGTGCCGAAGAATAGATGTGTTATAAGAGAGTAAAAGTTGTTCCCCGCATCCGATCCGGACATTGGTGATTGCCTTGTTAGTGAGACAACTTCCTGGGCCTTTGGCATATTATGGTAATGTGGCCAGGACTTTTCCACGCCGCCTTTACGTTCCCAAATCAAAGTCAGGTACCCATTACTGCTGGGTGTGCAGGAGGGGGCTAAAAAATACGTGTCTGAACCGAGGCTCGAACTCGGACTTTCCGTTTCGGAGACGAGCGCTCTAACCGCTCCGCCACAGCACCCTCTAATCGAAATATTTATGCAAATTCATTGTCAAAAATTAGATCTCTCTATCGATCTAGTATACATAGTGTCAAAACGTATTCGCTGCTTTCACCTTTTTCTCATCCATCTGTTATTGTTTTGAAATTATATTCCCTCTTCTTTCAATTCAAAATCTAAAACTGTAACGCCTGCCCGCTAGGCTCTATATTATTACATTTACAGGCTCTCATTTCTCAGTGTAGGTCAGTGTTGGTTTCCTGACTTCACACTGTATAGATTGGGTTGGGCAGCGCCCTCCCACCCCAAGTAATCAAAGGGATTGGAGTACTCGTTACTCGCCGGAAGTAATTGAAGGGGTCATACTAATTGCTACTCGTTCGGGGGTAACTTCAGGGATCGGACTAACTGCTAATCGCTGCATATATAATCATGATACTGGCTAGGGGTCGAAACAACTGGAAGAAATCATAGACCCACTAGAAGAAATCACATCACTGGCTATAATGACAGGCTATCTCGTTTATTACTGGATCAAATGTTACCAGAATTCCTACACATAACGAGAATAGTAAGGAGTCTTACAATGAGTAATCAAATTTGAAAAACAAAGTTTCGTTTCCGTGGATACGGCATATTAGGTTTTGTTGACACATCTTACGTTATTAATCATCATCATCATCCAGTGTCAGATCTGCGACAGACATCGGCGATCATGGTTTTTCCATTCATTCCTTTGCTCGGATGCTCTCAAAAAAGCAACCTTTCCCTGATCTTTCCCTGTTACCCAATTTTTAGGTTCCCTAAGTATGTTGTTCTGGGCCTCCCCCTGCCTCGCTTGCCCTTAATTTTGCCAGTGAGAGCTAGATGTTCAAGACCCTTATGTCTATTCAGGTGTCCCAAAAACTACATTTGTCGTTTCCTGATTGTTTTTAACGTTGAGCGTCCCTCGTGGGCTTTATCAAGCACTACCTCATTTGATTTCTTTTCCTTCTATGATACTCTTAGCAGTCTCCTAAGAAACCACATTTCTGTTGCTTTTATTTTATTGTTACTGTCTTTAGTGATTGTCCAGCATTCACAGCCATATAGAAGGGTTGACCAAACATAGTATTTCAGGACTTTCATTTTGGTGTTCATTGAGATGTTTCTATTTTTCAGGATTGGGCTCATTTTGAAAAATTAATACCACATTAATACTTAATTAATACGTAATTAATACCACACTTGTTTTTCATGGAAATAAATTGTTTTGTTTTGTTTTTTAGCATGCATCTTGGCAAACCTTAGATCTAAAAATTGGTGAGATGAATTTTTCCGAAACGTCCTAGATCATTTTTTATGATTTTTTTTTTCCTGAGGTAGTATTCACGTTTGCAAAAAGTCCTTAAAAATCCACACTCCAAACACCACCAACGAAAAACTATTCCATACATCAAAAATTCATCACCAAGTTTTCCTATTACAACTTTTCTTCATTCTGTGAACATTTCATGAAGATTGGATGAAAAATGGTGGAGTTATTTAAAAAAGAATATAGAAAAACCTCGCTTCGAGAAAATGGGCGATAAAGAAAAAAGAAAGATTGACTTTATGAGGAAATGGTGGCGACAAACTTGCCTAGTATGGGAAGAAAATAGTAAAAATACATATTATTTATAGCCTATAAATTAAGTGAGTGGGTTCACAAAATCATAATCAAGCTTTCCGAAAGGGCAACGCATGCTTCTTTTCTCTGTGCAAGAGGAGCTAATTCTCTGACGTCCGCGCTTTGTAATTTCAACGAACTCACTGTCCGTATCCTAGAGATAATATTTTCAATTCGCAACATGAACTCCATCTTTCTGCTTCAGTTGGCCAACGCTGGAATGTTTAAATATCTGAAAGTATAAAAACATTTGCTTTTAGAACATAAGCAAACACTTAAAGTTACCTTTCTTTTAAAATAATGATTTTTCTTGATTTTACAAAACCCGTTCGGTAAACCTTTCATTACATTTCTAATAACATTTGTGTTTACTTAAGTAAGTGACTTTTCGACAAAGTTAAAGAAAATAGCTAATGTTTTTGTACGCATACTTCAATTTAACGATTATGTCCCTTGGCAATAAATATTTTGTTCCTCCGGCTTATTTCCCATTTTGCTGACGACGCTCGTCTTATCGAAACTTTTGGACATACCGTACGTTTTAGGATTCTTTCCTCAAATTCATGTATTCAAATATGTTTTTTAAGCTGCAGGCTCTTTAATACCATTAATGTCAGTCTCTTCCTGTCTCTCTATTTCTATCTATTTATCTATCTCT
>NW_004797357.1:339386-344225 GCF_000002075.1 Aplysia californica | reverse complement strand
GTTATTTAAAAAAGAATATAGAAAAACCTCGCTTCGAGAAAATGGGCGATAAAGAAAAATGAAAGATTGACTTTATGAGGAAATGGTGGCGACAAACATGCCTGGTATGGGAAGAAAATAATAAAAATACATATTATTTATAGCCTATAAATTAAGTGAGTGGGTTCACAAAATCATAATCAAGCTTTCCGAAAGGGCAACGCATGCTTCTTTTCTCTGTGCAAGAAGAGCTAATTCTCTGACGTCCGCGCTTTTGTAATTTCAACGAACTCACTGTCCGTATCCTAGAGATAATATTTTCAATTCGCAACATGAACTCCATCTTTCTGCTTCAGTTGGCTAACGCTGGAATGTTTAAATATCTGAAAGTATAAAAACATTTGCTTTTAGAACATAAGCAAACACTTAAAGTTACCTTTCTTTTAAAATAATGATTTTTCTTGATTTTACAAAACCCGTTCGGTAAACCTTTCATTACATTTCTAATAACATTTGTGTTTACTTAAGTAAGTGACTTTTCGACAAAGTTAAAGAAAATAGCTAATGTTTTTGTACGCATACTTCAATTTAACGATTATGTCCCTTGGCAATAAATATTTTGTTCCTCCGGCTTATTTCCCATTTTGCTGACGACGCTCGTCTTATCGAAACTTTTGGACATACCGTACGTTTTAGGATTCTTTCCTCAAATTCATGTATTCAAATATGTTTTTTAAGCTGCAGGCTCTTTAATACCATTAATGTCAATCTCTTCCTGTCTCTCTATTTCTATCTATTTATCTATCTATCTATCTATCTATCTATCTATCTATCTATCTATCTATCTATCTATCTATCTATCTATCTATCTATCTATCTATCTATCTGTCTGTCTGTCTATCTATCTATTTATCTGCATTGTATCTATCTATCTATCTATCTATCTATCTATCTATCTATCTATCTATCTATCTATTGACCGATCGATCTATCGATCAATCGATCTATCGATCTATCTATCTATCTATCTATCTATCTATCTATCTATCTATCTATCTATCTATCTATCTATCTATCTGTCTATCTATCTATCTATTTATCTGCATTGTATCTTTTTATCTATCTATCTATCTATCTATCTATCTATCTATCTATCTATCTATCTATCTATCTATCTATCAACCAATCTATCTATCTATCAATCTACCTATCTATCTATCTATCTATCTATCTATCTATCTATCTATCTATCTATCTATCTATCTATCTATCTATCTATCTATCTATCTATCAGGAAAAAAACAACCACTTAATTTTATATTACACTACACTTTTCTTATAGCTCCAACCGATGTACAAAGGACAGGTTATCTACTGAGAATGGGAACAGGAGTCTGATCCTTTGTCGTAGGTTCCAGGACACACTTTTGTATCTCTAAGGAGGTAAGATGCTTGGATATGTCCTGCCACATTCAACATGGTAGTTATTAGTACGCATGTACTTGTAAGAATAATAGTTTTCCACGCTCAGGAATAGAATTCACTTCTTTTTTTTTTTCGAGGGAAAACTACCTGCCCTTTATACTGCAAACCTCGGTAATCATTTTCATAGCATGTGCAATCTTTGACAACGTACTTATCTTGGGAGAGGCAAGAACAACAGCAGGGGTGGCTCTCTGATCATTGGTAACTAGATATATATGTTGCTAGTACCCTTTTTTCCTTTTCCGGATATTTAAGAATAGGGGCCTTCAGATTCAAAGTCTATCTCCAAGAGCGAACTATGTGGGCGAAGATATTTACAAAATCCTGTTACAACTCAAGTTCAAGAAAACTCCTGTGGGGATTCAAACCAGAATCATCCATACCACAGCTGCACGTAGAGCGTAGAGCAAACTGGACTAACGGTACGCCTACTTGGCTTCTTGGTTATTGCCGGGACTATTGCTCCATCTGAAATTTCCGCACGAGGATTTTAAACCAAAGGAATTTCAAGTTTGTTGTTGTTGCTGTTGTTGTTGTTGTTTTTGTTGTTGTTGTGTTGTTGTTGTTGTTGTTGTATGTGTGTGTGTGTGTGTGTGTGTGTGTGTGTGTGTGTGTGTGTGTGTGTGTGTGTGTGTGTGTGTGTGTGTGTGTGTGTGTGTGTGGTAGCCTCTCCGTTCGAAATGTTTGGAGCCCCGAAGAGCGTGCTCTTTGCCAGGGCCACTGCCTCCCTTGGGTGGCGGGTGAAGCAGTCCAACCTATCTGAATCCTCCCCGAAGAGATGCCACCGCCGGGCCTCCGTGGCGGGGCATCTCTGCAGCCAGTGCTCCAAATCTTGGGGTTCCTCGCTGCACAATTGACAGGTTGGGTCCGATGTTTTGTCTATTCTATTTTTGTAGGCCCGAAGCCCAGAGAAGTGGCCGGTCCTGATTTTTGCCAGTAATGACTGGTTACTGCGGGACATAATAAGAACCTCTCGTTTTAAGGAAAATGCCCTGTATACTTCCTTCGTCCACCTGTGGCGCACGCACTTTCATAAGTAGTTATGGTGGTGGTGGTGGTGGTTGTGGTGGTGGTGGTGGTGCTGCTGCTGCTGCTGCTGTTGTTGTTTTAAATTTTATTCTAGAAATGTCTCTTATAAGTGTATATAATTGTATCGAGTAAACCAGTCCTCTTGGTATTTGTGAGCCCATTATCTTCCGTTTTGGCAAATAATCATGGCGTCAGGGTTTTTTTATGCTCTGCAGTGAACATCATTGTTTCTACCTAATCTGAGGCTGAGGCTCGATCTACGATTCATGATTGTTGTTGTTGTTGGTGGTGGTGGTGGTGGTGATAGTGGTGGTGGTGGTGGTGGTTGTGGTGGTGGTGGTGGTGCTGCTGCTGCTGTTGTTGTTTTAAATTTTATTCTGGAAATGTCTCTTATAAGTGTATATTATTGTATCGAGTAGACCAGTCCTCCTGTTGGTACTTGTGAGCCCATTATCCCAACTTTATAATTCTATTGTGTGCCACATTTTTAGGTTGTTATTTCATTAAATCGGAAACGACTAGTAACTGGTATCTTTTCAATAATAATAAATAATAAATAGCATTTGTATAGCGCATATCCCCGCTCAACAGCAAGCTCTGTGCGCTTTACACTATATTATTACCCCAGCAGACCATAGAACACTCCGAAACATTCTCAGCTTCCCGGGAAGCATACAGTGCAAGCAGCTGATTAAGCGCTCAAACTCTAACAAACTGACAAGATCTTTCGCTGTCTATAGCCGGGTACCCATTCCCACCTGGGTGAAGTGAGGAAAATTCGTGTAAAGTGCCTTTCCCAAGGACACAACGTCGGGCCCCTGACGGGATTCGAACACACGACCTTACGGTTCGAGTCCAGGAGCCTAACCACTAGGCCATCGACGCCACAAAAACTTGGACAAAGACTGTTCTTCTAATACAAGAAGAAATTACTTATGGAAAGCTATGATAAAACAAAGTTTGTACATTGCAAAGTAGTTAACTCCTCTTTTTCCATCCAGTGTGATATACGTAACCTTACATCTAGTTTTTCTAGTATTAGTAAGAGTTCTACGGCACTTGCAACAAAATAAGGTCTTAAAATCTCCTAAGAAAGGATGTGTTTCAAGAGAGTAACATACAAAAAAAAAAGAAGGAAGCTAGATGAGGAAGATAGATGTTTGATTGGAAAGAAGGAGCAAACCACACCAGAGCACCCGCCAACCACCCACGTCTTAGACCCAGTGGCGCCGCATTGGTTATATTAGGCGGTGCATAATTGGCAAGTGAGCAAATGGGCAATATACTTGCTTGCTACTACTAACATTACTTCGTGCAGCACCAACAACCAGACTCAATTTGAAGATTTACCTTAACAGAACTTGCTACACACTAAAGGGAGACAACAGTTTCGATACCCATGCTTCATTGAGTTACCGTAGACCCTAGTGCAGTAAATAGGCTAGCGGAAACTTGGATCAAATTTTAGCTTGCACCAAATTGCGAAGAAGTTTCATGACATTTCTTCTTGTGCGGGAAGAACGATGCCTAGATTTCTCTACAGTGATAAAATTAATTTGGTGCAAGGATTGTGCTTGCTCCCAGCAGACACTACCGCAAGCGGTGCCACGAGCATAAACCATCCTCGCTGTCTGTCTCTTCACTGGCGCAACCAGATGGTGATGGATCTCAAGGATGTAGTAATGTAGATCTAGATCTAGAGCACTGGCTGGTTTAGAACAATTAGAAAAAGGGGGGGGGGTGAAGGCCAGGGTTAGGTGGAGTGCATGCACCAATTGAACCAATTGCGCCCCGCCACTGCTTAGATCAATGTTCTTATTTCTATATCTTTGCGAGTAATCTAAACGGAAAGCGGGTCATTTAGCAGAAAGAAGAGTCATCAAATTTTTCGTCAAAGAGAAAGTAAGCAAGTATTATCACCCCGCACTTAATTCACTGGCTTATCAAAACCATAAGGTTTTTTTTTTAAAAACTGAATATAGCCATGCGTTTTGTATGGGTCCAGTAAGTCATCCCTAACACGTCTGCACTGTTCTGATGGAAGGCGGGATGGGGCATTTATAAAAAATAATTCATTTTGAACATTTTCAATTATCGCTTATTGACGAAGTCCGGTTTTAAACAACAAAAGTATATCGGTAGGGTGTGAAGGGGAACACACCACATATTGTTGTTCTCGTTGTTTTTGTTGTTGTTGTTGTTGTTGTTGTTGTTGTTGTTGTTGTTGTCGTTGTTGTTGTTGTTGTTGTTGTTGTTGTTGTTATTGTGGTTGTTGTTGTTGTTGTTGTTGTTGTGTGTGTGTGTGTGTAAGTGTGTGTGTGTGTGCGTGTGTGTGTGTGTGTGTGT
>NW_004797357.1:334838-338481 GCF_000002075.1 Aplysia californica | reverse complement strand
GTAGCCCAGATTTCTCACTAGAGCTATGGCTGGAAGGAGGAGGAGGAGGAGGAGGAGGAGAAGGAGGAGAAGAATGAGAAGAAGGAGAAGAAGGAAAAGAGAGAGAAGAAGGAGAAGAAAAAGAAAAAGAAGAAGATTCACAACAAACACAGTCATAATAACAATATCAAGAACAATAATGCTCCGTGGCGGGGCATCTCTGCAGCCAGTGCTCCTAATCTTGGGGCTCCTCGCTGCTTAATGGACAGATTGGGTCCGATGTTTAGTTTATTCTATTTTTGTAGGCAACAGCCTAGAGAAGTGACCGTACCTGATTTTTGCCAGATTTTTGCCAGTAGTGACTGGTCACTGGGGGATTTAATTTGAGCCTCTCGTTTAAAGGAAATTCCCCTCATACAACGCGGTGACACCAGTTCAGATTGTAACTATAGCGGGGAACAGCTATTATCTCTCTGTGTAGAGTATGAATTATACATCACAAATACTTTTTACCAGCACAGGCCAAGTCAAACTCAGTCGTGGTACAAATGGAAAAACCTGGAAATTTCCTCACAGATTGACTTCATACTGAGACGAATCGCCCACAGAACAAAAACAACTTGTGCAAGATATATCCCAAACATCACCGACCTTTGATACAGGTCACCGACCAGTGATGATGACAAGTGAAGAGAAAAAAAACCCCACGCGAAAACAGAAGAAGAAACATTCAGAGAAAATTATTTTACAAAAACTCAACGAAGAGGGCAATTTCCAGAAAGTTTAGGACGAGATCACAAACAGACTAGAAAACCAAGACTTTAGTTCAATGACCGTTGAAGAAACATGGACTCTCTTTAAACAACTTGCCCACAGATACACGGATAAAAGTATGTGGAAAGAAGAGAATTGGGAGAAGATACATTAAAGGAACAACATGGTGAACAGCGTCAAAAAGGTTATCAAAGAAACGAAGAAACCTTTTCAGAAATGGATAAAATCCAAGGACAAAAACGACTACACGCAATACAGACTAACAAGAAGGAACTGTAAAAGAGTTGTTAGAGCATCAAAAAATGAATCTTGGACAAAATATGGAGAACACCTAAGCTGTTTGTGCCATAAATCACCACGTGACTTCTACGGGGGTGTTAAAGCAATGAGGCTCAGAGAAGAACCGTACGACACAACAGCTATAATTAATGACAAAAAGGAAACCCCATTACGGACGGGCTCTATAATTAAATAAAGATGGAGGGAATATTTCTCAGAACTTTTGAACACCACTCAAAAGCAAACAAACATAGAATTCCAACCAAGTCACCAAGAGGAAGAAGAACCAACCATCCTGCCATCAGAGGTCAGACAAGCAGTTTAAGCCAAGTGGGCAAGATGTTCGCCAAGATATTGGAATGGCGAACAAGACACAAAGTTGAACCATTTCTGAGCGAGGCCCAAATGGGATTTAGAAAGGGAAGATGATGCACCGACGCAATATTTGCCCTACGACAACTGTGCAAAATGGTAATAGAATACAACATGGAACTAAATAATATAGCATTTGTCGACCAGGAGAAAGCGTTCGACAGAGTGAACAGAAACAAGTTGTGGAAAGGACTCAAAAACT
Organism: Aplysia californica; assembly: GCF_000002075.1. Classification (NCBI taxonomy): domain Eukaryota; kingdom Metazoa; phylum Mollusca; class Gastropoda; order Aplysiida; family Aplysiidae; genus Aplysia; species Aplysia californica. Next base: position 336,875 of record NW_004797357.1, on the reverse strand, counting down.
ACACTGTAAGAGGCCAACGTCTAGAACATCCGTGTCATTTACAAGAACAGCATAAGTACTGTAAGAACGTCGGTGGGACTCACAGAATGGTTTGAGATAACTTCAGGAGTAATAAAAGATGGTGTCCTATCCCCACTACTATTCATCATATATATATGGATAGAATTACAAAAGAGGCCAGCACAGAACGAGACACCCTAAACGAATTACTCTTCTCTGATGACCAAAGCCTAGCACACAAAGATGAACGAAGTCTCCAACAACACAACACCAGATTAAACGAAGAATGTAACTACTACGACATGAAGATCAACATCAACAAAACAGAGACAATGAAAGTAAGCAGAAAGCCAGTACCACTCAGGATACACATTAACAACAACAGTCTCAGACAGGCCTAAGAATTTAACTCCGGAAGTATATTCACAGAGGATGGGCAGCTGAACAGAGAAATTGAAACACGAGTACAAAAGGCCAATAATGTTAATTACCAGCTTATTCCACTCCTGAAGCATCCTAACATCCCCATGACAACAAAACTCAAAATGATCAACACCATATTCATGCCAACACTCACCTATCAATGCCAAACATGGACCACGAACAAGACATTAGAGCAAAAAATTACAACATGTGAAATGCTATGCCTTATACAAGCAATAAACAAGACCAGGCGAGACAAAATTAGAAACTCAGTATACTAGTAATCAGAAAAACGGTGGCCACAAATGATGTCATGCATCACACCCAACAACAAAAAATCAAATGGTTCGGACATCTCATGCGATTACTAACACACCATCCAGCACAACGTGCCTACGTCACAAAATTCTATTGCCACAAGGCTAGAGGGCGACCGAGAAAGACCTGGATAGATGGAGTCAGGGAAACACTAATCACTCACGACATCCCCCTGACCCAAGCTCTCCGGCTGGCGACAGAGAGACGTATATTTCTTCACGCAACACCCAAAAGGGTATAAGCGGCGGATAAAAGTAAAAGTAAAAAAGCCCTGTATATTGTTGTTGTTGTTGTTGTTATTGTTGTTGTTGTTGTTGTTGTTGTTGTTGTTGTTGTTCTTGTTGTTGTTGTTCTTGTTGTTGTTGATAATGATGATGATGTTTTGTTGTTGATGGATGATGAAGGTGATTTGTTGTTGTTGTTTGGGGAGGGTTTTTTAGAGGGGGGGGAGGTGGTGGTGTTTTGTGTGAAAATTGAAAACCAAATGTGTTCACTTTTATGGTGAAGACCCAGGTTTGGTGATACTTAAATGCATTTGGGACATTGCATGAAAGATCACTTTTCACCAACAAATTGTTGATTATTTCTCTGCTGTGATTATTTTGAAAAATTATAAAAATATATAAAACTTGAAATCCTTATGTTGATTTAATGATGAGTTGGGCCTTGGGCTCGATTAGAACAGTTGAGCTTTATATATTACATGACATCATTTTCCCGCAGTCTTTACTAGCTGCTATTGCAGCCGCCTCCCCCTACTTTCTCCCTGAGCGTCCACCAAACTCAGTTTTCTACGGCTGCTTTCGTCTTCTCCACCCCCCCCCCCTTCATACTGTATTCCCCATCACCATTTCTCCTGTCTCTTGACAGTTCTGGGTTTTTTCCCGCCCTCTGTGTCTGTTGCCAGGCTGTCACTCAATGTTGAGCCCTTGGTCTCGGCCAGCACAAGTGTGAGTACCGAGCAGGAGAACAGCAGACCCGTCATCACGGCGTACGCGACTACAGGCATGTCGTCCAGGTTTGATGATGAACGGTGCCACAATGCCGCCCACTCTGGCTACCTCGTTGCTGAATCTGTAGCCCAGATTTCTCACTAGAGCTATGGCTGGGTAAAGCTCGGAGGTCCAGATCTGAGCACAGGACCATGCGGCGACGACCATCATCTTAGCGGTTAGATTTCTCACCTACCATCATAAGATCAGGGATGTCACTAAGGGTGGGCCGACTCCGAGAACTTCCGAACTTTCGACTCCGAACATTTTTGGGCGCGAATTCGTCGACTTCGACTCCGAATTC
>NW_004797357.1:329400-334396 GCF_000002075.1 Aplysia californica | reverse complement strand
TCAGAAATTTGACACGAAAACAGACGACAGAACCTGACTAGAGAGCAGGAGAGGAGATGTTAAGTCCCTGTATAATGATAAGATGTGTAGTTTTGACTGTGTGTGTGAACCCGGGACTTCTTGAATGAAAGGTGAACATTGTACCTCGAAACCACGAGATCCCCCTGTGTGTGTATGTGTGGGTGTGTGTGTGTGTGTGTGTGTGTGTGTGTGTGTGTGTGTGTGTGTGTGTGTGTGTGTGTGTGTGCGTGTGTGTGTGTGTCTGTGTGTGTGTGGGTGAGTGAATCTGTGTGTATGTGTGAAAGGAATGAAGTTATGTGTGATTGAATGTTTAAACGTTATGCTTGGCAAGCTAATACTCTACAATTCCCACCCTGGCATACTTAAGCTCAACAGTTTCCACGTTTGGAAGATATAGTAAACTACATATTATTTGAAGATATATAGCCTATAGATCTAGCCTGTTAATTTAGTGAGTGGGTTTATCTGTAACAAGATCACTATCCGGCGTTCCGAAACGGCAACGCATGCTTCTTTTTTCTGTGTCAGCGAAGCGAATTCTCTGACGTCAGCGTTTTGGTAATTTCAACGGACACAAATTCCCGTCTCACGGAGATAATATTTTGATTTCACAACCAATTACATTTTATTGCTCCAATTGGCTAACGCTGGAGTATATAAATATAAGAAAGTATCAAAACATTAATTGCTTTAGAACATAAGCAAACGCTTAAAATTACCTTTCTTTAGTAATCCTCGATTTTTCCTGATTTTACAAAACCTGTTCCGTAAACCTTTCATTTCTACTTTTATAAATTTGTGTTTACTTAAGTAAGTGACTTTCTAACAAATTTAAAGAAAATAGCTAATATTTTTCCGTACGCATACTTTAATTTAACATAACTTGTCAATAATATTGATCCTCCAGATCCTCCAGCTTAAGTAACTTTTTGTTGACGACGCTTGCCTTATCCGAATTTTGGACATACCGTACGTTTTAGGATTTTTTCCTCAAATTTAGGTATTCAAATGTTTTTTAAAACTGGATGCACATTGATAACATTAACGTCAATATCTTCCTGTCTCTCTCTTTCTACCTATTTATCTGTCTCTCTATCCATCTATCTCGCTATCTCTTTCTCTCTCTATTTATCTCTGTCTATCTCTCTCTCTCTCTCTATCTATCTATTTCTCTTTCTCTCTATCTTTCTATCTCTCTATCTATCTCTCTATCTCTCTATCTATCTATCTATCTATCTATCTATCTATCTATCTATCGATCTATCTATCTATCTATCTATCTATCTATCTATCTATCTATCTATCTATCTATCGATCTATCAGAAAAAAACAACCATTCAATTTTATATTACACGTTACACTCTTCTTATAGCTCCAATCGATGTACAAAGGACAGGTTATCTACTGAGAATGGGAACATGAGTCTGATCCTTTGTCGTACGTTCTAGGACACACATTTATAAATATCTCTAAGGAGGTAAGATGCTAGGATCTGTCCTGTCACATTCAACATTGTAGTAGTACACATGTATGTGTAAGAACAATTGTTTTTCCACGCTCAGGAATAAAATTCACTTTCTTTTTTTTTAAGGAAAACTGCCTGCCTTTTATACAGCAAACCTGGGTAATCTTTTTTTTTATAGCATATACAATCTGTAACAACGAATTTACCTGGGGAAAGGCAAGAACACCAGCAGGAGTAGCTCTCTGATCATAGGTAACTAGATCTATATGCTGTTAGTACCTTTTCCTCAGTTCCAGGATATCTAGGACTGATCTATATGGGCGAAGAGCTTTACAAAATCCTGTTACAACTCAAGTTCAAGAAAACTCATGAGGGGATTCAAATCAGAACCATCCCCACCACAGCTGCACATAGTACAAACTAGACTAACGGTACGCCTACTTGGCTTAGTGGTTATTGCCGGGACTATTGCTCCATCTTAAATTCCCATCGAGGATTTTAAACCAGTGGAATTTCAAGTTTGTTGTTGTTGTTGTTGTTGTTGCTGCTGCTGCTGTTGCTGTTGTTGTTTTAAATTTTATTCAAGAAATGTCTCTTTTAAGTGTACAGTATTGTATCGAGTAAACCAGTCCTCCTGTTGGTAGTTGTGAACCCATCATTCCAACATTATAATACTATTGTGTGCCACACTTTTAATGTTTTTTCATTAAATCGAAATCGACTAGTGACAAGTATCTTTTCAAAACTTGGACAAAGACCGTTCTTCCAATACAAGAAGAAATTACTTTGGAAAGCTGTGATAAGACAAAGATTGTACATTACAAAGTGGTTAACTAACCTCTTTTTACATCCGGTGTGATATACGTGACCATAGATCTAGTTTTTCTAATTTTAGTAAGAGTTTTACGGCACTTGCAACACAATAAGGTCATAAATATGCCGAAGAATAGATGAGTTACAAAAGACTCTAGAGTAACATACACAAAAAGGAGGCACGATAATGACGATAGATGTTTGATAGGAAAGAAGGAACAAATTACTCCAGAGCACCCACCAACCACCCACGGCCTTGGATCAATGTTCATATTTCTATATATGCCTTTGTGTGTGATCTAAATATAGGAAGAGGATCGTTTTGCAGGAAAAAAAGTCATCACGTTTTCGTCAAACTGAAAATAACAAGTGTTATCACCCCATACTTAATTCTCTGACTTATCAAAACCAGAAGGTTTTTTGTTTTTTTAAATGAATATAGGCATGCGTTCTGTATGGGTCCGTAAGTCATTCCGAACACGCCTGCATTGTTTTTATGGAAGGCGGGATGGGGCATTTATGAGAAATATTTCCTTTGGAACATTTTCAATTCTCGCTCAATGACTAAATCCAGTTTTAAAAGACAAAATTGTATAGGGAGGATGTGGAGAGGAACTCATCCAGAAGGTTGTTGTTGTTGTTATTGCTGTTGTTGTTGTTGTTACTGTTGTTGTTGTTGTTGTTGTTGTTGTTGTTGTTGTTGTTGTTGTTGTTGTTGTTGCTATCAATGTTTTATTGTCGTTGTCGCGTTGTTATTGTTGCTGTTGCTGTTGTATTGTTGCAAATTGTTTGTTTATTTTGTATTTGTTTGTTTGGATTGTTTGTTTTTCTTTCTTTTTGTTTCGTTTTGTTTTGTTTTTGGGGTGGGTGGTTCTTTGTTTGTATTTGTATGAACACTGAGAAATACTTGGGTTAACTTTTAAGTTGAGGACCGTGGTTTGATAATATTAAAATGTATTTGGGAAATTGCATAAAGGACCACTTTTCATCAACAGTTAAAATATTTCCCTGGACGAATTGTTCTGGAAAATTATCAAAAATAAGTAAAACTTGAAATCCTTTCGTTGATACAGATGAGTTGGGCCATGCTCGATTGGAATAGTTGACCTATGTGTAATAGTTAATAACTTCCCACAGTTTTTAATGGCTGTTATTATTACCGCCTCCCCTCACTTTCTATTTGAATGTCCAAACTCAGTTTTCTACGGCTGTTTTCTCGCCTTCTCCAACCCTCCTCGCCCTTCACCTCCCCTCCCTATCTCCATTTTTCCTTTCTCGTAATGGTTCTGTTTTTCCCGTCCTCTGTGTCTGTGGCCAGGCTGTCATTCAATGATGAGCCCTTGGTCTCGGCCAGCACAAGTGTGAGTACCGAGCAGGAGAACAGCAGACCCGTCATCACGGCGTACGCGACTACAGGCATGTCGTCCAGGTTGATGATGAACGGTGCCACAATGCCGCACACTCTGGTTACCACGTTGCAGAATCTGTAGCCCAGATTTTTCTCTACGGTCGGGTAAAGCTCGGAGGTACGGATCTGAAAATAGGCCATGCAGCGCCGACCATCATCTTAGCTGTTAGACTTCTCACCTACCGTAAGATCAGGGATGTCACTGTAAAACTTAAGATGGATCGAGCGAAGAAGTGGCTGTAGAAAGGCAGCAGAAAGAGTCATGAGCCCAGAAGAGGGGCAGAGGAGGTGAGGGGGGGGTCAGAAATTTGAGACAAAAGCAGACGACAGAACTTGACTAGAGAGCAGGAAAGGAGATGTTAAGAGAAATTTTGAAGAGAAGAAAACTTTCCGTCTCTGTCAGGTTGTGAACCCGTGACTTCTTGAATGAGAGGGGAACATTGTACCGGTACCTCTAGACCACGAGATCCCACTGTATATGTGTGTGTCAGGGACGGCTCGTGGGGCTAAAAAGTGGACGTACACAATTAAGCTATCGCATGCAGAAGATAGTCGAGCATATTAAATGAGACGGTTTGTAATTTTAAGATTTGGGCTGGTGAGGGAGGACCTCGTGCTTTTATTTTCATTCTTTTTACTTGTCCCTTTAATATCTAATACTAAATTTGTTTGTTAGCAAAACATCTATTTCGTTCATCCTGTATTGGAACTGAACACTCAAGTAATAACTTTCACTACTCCACTACAAAACCATTCAAAGGCACTACTCTTAGAACGGTCAGGTTAACCTCCCTCAGATTCACGGTCCCAGAGTCACTTAAAATAGTGGCAAGACAGACAATGAACCAATCACAATTCACTTGAGCACTCCGCTGGATTGATCCGGGGCTCACATAATATTTGCAAAGAATAGGCTAGTGTACGGTCTATCGCGTTTATTTTTAGACTGCCTACTGCGGGCTATGTTTCGGCATTATTCAGCAGGAGCACATTTGAGATGTGCCGTCTTATTAATATTAATGTACCGCCAAACTCGCTACCAGTGTCGTCATTGCTTGGGTTATTCCCAAGAGCGATTTATAGGACAGGTTACTCTGTTGAATATCCTATTATGTTTAGCTAAAGCGCGTGGACTTTGACGTGGCACAGTAGATTCTAGATGTTTTACAGCGCTATAGACACAGAAATGACAGTTATGGAGCCAGTGAGGACCTTGTTTTGATATAATACTTGGCTAGTGTTTGTCTCTGGCTTCTTTTATTTTATTATTGTGGGTGTTTTTATAGAAT
>NW_004797357.1:323560-328979 GCF_000002075.1 Aplysia californica | reverse complement strand
ATATATACTATGTCCCTTGACAATCATATTGATCCTCCGGCTTATTTCCCATTTTGTTGACGACGCTTGTCTTATCCGAACTTTGGACATACTGTACGTTTTAGGATTTTTTCCCTCAAATGTATGTATTCAAGTTCTCTTTTTAAACTGGAGGCACATTAATAACATTAACGTCAATCTCTTCCTGTCTTACTGTTTCTATCTATTTATCTGTCTCTCTATCCACCTATCTCGCTGTCTCTCTCTATCTATCTATCTATCTATCTATCTATCTATCTATCTATCTATCTATCTATCTATCTATCTATCTATCTACCTATCTCTATCTATCTATCTATCTATCTATCAGAAAAAAACAACCATTTAATTTTATATAAACGTTACACTCTTCTTATAGCTCCAATCGATGTTGAAAGGACAGGTTATCTACTGAGAATGGGAAAAGGAGTCTGATCCTTTGTCGAACGTTCTAGGACACACATTTATTATATATCTCTAAGGAGGTAAAATGCCAGGATGAGTCCTGTCAAAATTCAACATTGTAGTATGATACACATAATACTTGTACGAATAATTGTTTTCCACGCTCAGGAATCGAATTCACCTCTTTTTTTTTCTTTTTTTATCGAAGAAAACTGCCTGCCCTTTATACTGCAAACCTGGGTAATTTGTTTTATAGCATTGGCAATTTTTTTATACGTATTTACTTCGAGAGAGGCAAGAACATCACTATTTGTGGCATCTTTAGATTCAACGTCCATCTCCAAAACTGAGCTAGGCGGATGAAGAGATTTTTACAAACTCTTGTTACAACTAAATCCAGTTTTAAAGAACAAAATTGTATAGGAAGGGTGTGCAGAGAAGCAGAGGCAAAAAATTGTTGCTGTTGTTGTTGTTGTTGTTGTTGTTGTTGTTGTTGTTGTCGTCGTCGTTACTGTTGTTGTTGTTGTTGTTGTTGTTATTGTTGTTGTTGTCGTCGTCGTTGTTGTTGTTGTTGCTGTTGTTTTTGTGCAGTTTCAAATTGCTTGTTTATTCTTTGTTTGATAGGGTTTTTTTCTTCTTTCGTTTTGTTTTGTTTTGGTTTGGTTTGGGATGGGGTGGTTCTACGGGTGATTCTTTGTTAGTATTTTGTATGAACATTGAAAAATGCTTGGATTCACTTTTAAGTCGAGGACCCTGATATATGGTAATGTTAAAATGTATTCGGGATATTGCATAAAGGACCACTTTCCATGAACAGTTGAAATATTTCTCTTGACTGGTTAGTTTGGAAAATTATTAAAAAGAATAAGTAAAACTTTAAATCCTTTCGTTGGTTTGATTATTTTAATGATGAATGGGGCTTTGACCTTGATTGGAACAGTTGACTTTTAAGTAATAGTTAGTCATTTTCCAACAGTTTTAATGGCTGTTATTATTACCACATCCCCTTACTTTCTCCTTGAGCGTCTAAACTCAGTTTTCTAATTTTGTTTTCTCGCCTTCTCCTCCCCCTCCACCCACTCTATTCCCCATATCCATTTCTCCTTTCTCATGATGGTTCTGTTTTTTCCCGCCCTCTGTGTCTGTGGCCAGGCTGTCACTCAATGTTGAGCCCTTGGTCTCGGCCAGCACAAGTGTGAGTACCGAGCAGGAGAACAGCAGACCCGTCATCACGGCGTACGCGACTACAGGCATGTCGTCCAGGTTGATGATGAACGGTGCCACAATGCCGCCCACTCTGGCTCCTACGTTGCCGAATCCGAAACCCAGATTTCTCACTACTGTCGGGTAAAGCTCGGAGGTCCAGATCTGAGCACAAGACCAGGCGGCGCCGACCATCATCTTGGCGGTAAGGCTCAAACCGTTGACAGCGGGCCCCCGAACGTCATCTGAGGCTAAGAGTTGAGCGAGAAGACATCCCAGACAAGGTAGAGCTGCTAACGTGAAGAAGGCCAGACTCGACCTCTTTCGGCCGAATTTGTTGTTGAGGAAGAATGTGCTGAACTGCACAGGAAGCTCCATGATTGCCAGAAGGAAGATATTCAAATACAGATTGCCGGACAAGCTTGCCACGCCAAACGATATTCCGTAAAAACTGGAAGACAATGAAAACCAGAAAAACCAAAGAACAACGTTGTTTTTGGCCATGTTGAGACTACGGAACAAGTCAAGGTATATATAATTTTGGGCCGTTTCCCGACTTTTCCTTTCTGTATCGACGACCTCTTGTAAGATTTTTGCGGTGTTTACAGGTATCTCAGTTCCGTTGAATCGGGCAATTTTCTCCACGACTGCGTTTGCTTCCTTCAGCCTCCCCTGCACGGCAAGCCACCGGATACTTTCGGGAACAAAGAAAAATCCAAGCAGTGACGGTGTGGACAAGATAGCACAGGCCAGGTGTAAGTGTGACCAGTTATCGAGAACTAAAGCTGCAGCGGAGAATAAAGCAACGCCCAGTGTCCAGGAAGGGATGATTGACAGCACAGGTCGCCATTTGATAGGTAGAAACTCTATTGGGTAATTAAAAACAATGACGACGACTGCGCCGATGCCTACGCCGATGAAGAATCTCAACACTGCGAACATGATCCAGGAGACAGAGAACGCCGCTACTACGTTCAGCACAATGTGGAAAGTGACGAAAGAGTAGAGAGAGTTTTTCCTGCCTAGCGTGTCGCTCATTTGACCTGCTAGGATCGCACCGAGCAGCACACCGCCCATCTGCACTGACGTAATAGTAGGTTTGGCCCATTTGAGATCGCAGACGATATCCCATTCGCTGATAACGGTTTTGGAAGATCCGTAAAAGTGATAACTCGTACAAGATGTTCCGTTGACTTCACATACGTTGAGATTGTTGTTCAGATACCTTTGGGTAGTGTTGTCGACGTCATCACCGATAAGGCAACGATAGTCCGGAATGAGGCCTGAGTAAGACATTTGCAACATGCTCCAGCCTATGAAGAACTGACAGGAGATGATACAGAAGGTGAGAAAGACTTGGAACTTTCCCAATCCCCCGAGCTCTTCGATGAGATCTTCGAAGTTTGCCATGATGGTGCTGGATGTTGGATCTGGAGAAAAAGAACAGCTCGAATAAGTTCAGAGACAAACACAGTTACCCGTTTGTCTGTGTGGCTTTCTGGGGTCCTAATGTGTCATATATTTTTTGTGAATTGAAAGATTTAAAAGTTTTACGCTCCCATTGATGTAACCAAAATTATTTGAGGTATGTCAAAGTTGAAGCTCAACATGGAAGTCATCGTTCTCCATTAAAATATATAGAACCTGGGTCACATTCTTTTGGCTCTTTCTTTGAGTTCAACACTTTTTACGCGTGTGGGGAAAGGGGTGCCATTGTTAAATTATAAGGTCGCGATGCAAAAGAGGGAAGGGGGTGCATAACTTGCATATATAACCGTATAAAAAAATACTGCGTTTCAAAAGTTCTGCCACCCTCATTTTACAACGATTATTTCCACAAAAGCGTAAAAATCCTAGCAGAAATGAAAGAGTATGACTTGTGTGACTTATGGGACTCCTGGTGCATGTGGAGATGACAGAAATCATAACCAGAAATAGTACGTGGGCTAAGTGTTGGTAATGTTTTCTCACGATGTACTTTGAAACCAATGCACCCTACACACTAAATTTACTCTGAAACACATAAACAATGTGTAAACACGCCTTGCGTACTATAAAAATCAGTGCTTTTTAACAGTTGAGTTCTTGGTTCGTCTTCTTTCAAAATAACAAAACTGAAAATTGCAGAAGGTGAAACTGCTGTGTGCATTATAGATTCTGAAATTGCGCTTCCTGCTGTTTCAAGACACGTAAATGTGTGTAGAAGAACCCTCCAACGCTTCAACATGCATTTTGACCCCACAAGAACAGCTGTCCAAGACAGGCCTAGATGTGGCTTACAAAGGGCGACAACTCGACGTCTGAATTAGGACAATGTCAACACTCATGTTCGAAATCCGTTCTAAGTGTGCAGAGACTGCCAGGCACTTTTAACTGTCTTAAAACACCATAATTAGACATTTACGTGAACGTGGATTACGTGATTTTTGCCCTTCATGTCGAGCAATTCCAACCCCGTTTCATCAACAACAACAAATCACAAAATTTAGGCGCAACAACATAGGAAATGGAACCAAGCGCGTTGTTATAATGTTCTATTCTGCAATGGCCCAGATTTTTTTTATTCGTCGCTTTGATAGAAGAGAATACATGTTTAAAAGAAGAAGATAAAATTTTCATATTGAAAACCTCTGCCAAGTGGACCGTTTTGGTGGGTAAAGTGTGATGGAATGGGGTGGAATCTCTGCCTTTCATCGTACACGCTTGGTCACTATTCAAAGCAACCTCAAAGGATGACGGTACTGTTACGAAATTTTGTTCGTCCCCGTGTTCTGTCCTGCATGGCACGAATAATGGAATGTGCCAACAAGACAACGCCCAATCGCGTATGGCCATGATCAGTAAAAACTCATTCCAAACTCATCAAATCAATGTTTTTGACTGGCCTGCAAGATCAACAGGCCTTAACCTAACAGGACATCTGTAATATGACCTAGACTGGAAGATGCTGCACTCCGTGCCAACTTATCAGGAAATAAAGGCTGCATATCACAAGGAATGACGCCCTAAATGACATCAGAGTACTACACTTCTCCCTCCGAGACTTAACATTGATAACACACTTTATGAAACAATACAGCAACTGCAGCAAACCTGCACTTATCACTACATTGCATTGGACAGAAGGGCGAGAGCCCAACTGTTGCTGGGTCGATAACAACAACAACATCAACAACAGCAAGGAAAAGCAGGAGATTCCTCAGGCAACCATAAAAGCATTAATGCAGTCTATAACACACCTTTTGTAATAGTAGATCAGGCTAGAAGGGGCAACACGCAATATTGAGCAAACTTTCATTTGAATTTTGCAAGGGTCGGTGTGAATATCTTTTTTAATAAGGAAAGGCATTGACCAATTCTATGTTTGTCATGCAGGCGTAAAATGTATGAGAATCATATCAACCACATTTCGCTTGACTATGTAGAATAGTAAATGCGTTATTGTACTTTGAAGATGGGTGAGACAGAACTTTAGCAACACGGTATATTTCTTCTCAACTCAAACTGGACCTGTAAACATTACGAAAGCAGTACTCTTCTTTAGAATCATTCATGTAAATAGCAAAACCCAAGCCCAAAAACAAGTTGTATATCACGAGTATGAACAATGAGCAAATGGTGCTAACACCGACCGAAGCGTGAAAATGTAAATCTACTGAATTCAAAAACATGTCGTAATCTAGGCCGGTGACCATATAGTCCACTGTCCAGACGAAATAACCCGTCACTAATTGCAACAGAAATAATTTCGATGCGAAGAGGTAGAAAGGGGTGTTTTGAACACCCACCATAA
>NW_004797357.1:299853-319770 GCF_000002075.1 Aplysia californica | reverse complement strand
GTATGTGTGTGTTGCTGAGGCTGTGGCTTTGGCTGTCTGAGTGAGTGTAGGCTTAGTAGGTGTATGTTGTGGTTCTGGCGTACGATCACCTGTCGCGATGCATTTTTTCTCATCTTTAATTATTTCCGAAGTTCCTGTTGGACAAGCTTACTTTCCCAAAATGAGACGCCCGTCCCCACAAATCAAGTGCAATTTCTATTCTAAATTACAAAATAAATTGCTGCCATGATGTCATGGGCGAGGTGACAAATAAAAAAATATTTAATGGCATTTTACAAGCGCCACGAGGCCCCTCTAAGAACAATTTTTAAAATGATTTACCATTCACTCAAAATGCTAATTTAGATTCAGCATTATGGAAAACTCGACAAAATAATTGTGAGACAATTTCGTATACTGCATGGTACAGAATATGAAACAATGGTCATCTTATCCTACTTAAAAATTTAATAATGATTGTTTTATTACGCTTTGGCTTCATGGTTTCTGCATGTTTGCAGAAAGATAGAAAGAGGAACCTTAATTGGCCATAATTTGCTGTGACGTAATGTTTAGACTATTAATATTAGCCTAGAACACCAATGCTCTAGAATCCCCACGTTTGCAAGATATTCGCCTTTTTTTAAATTGAGTCGGCCAACCCTTCAACTGAGGCATGCGCTCCTCCTTTGGAATATTACACCTGTGGCTTGGGAAATATAGGTTTGATAATCAGATAGCAACGACTCTCTAATTAAATTGATTTCGAAGGTACAAAAATATCAGGCACAACAACAACAACAACAACAACAACAACAACAGCAGCAGCAGCAGCAGCAGCAGCAACAACAACAACAACAACAACTCAAGGGAGGCGGTGGCCCTGATGAAGAGCACGCTCTTCGGGGCTCCAAACATTTCGAACAGATAGGCTACCACACACACAACAACAACAACAGCTGCGCCAGGGCAGTTATTCCCTGGAAACAAAAGGAGACTGGACTTCCTCACACGTTTAGGGGGTGGTGGTGGTAACCCTAACGAGGAGCTTTCTCGTGGTCGCAGTGAAGGCACATCTGAGACATTACGCACTCCGTTGCCCCCCTAAATCGGGAGGTCACACACACACACACACACACACACACACACACACACACACACACACACACATACACACACACATACACACGCACGCACTCACGCACCCACGCACCCGCATAAACACACACACGCAAACAACAACAATAAACAAAACCCGTGGGTGCGCTCTCTTGGACACTAATGAAAACCCACATAAATGCATAGACAACATAATATTATTATAATTATACATTACTTTGTAAATTCATAACCATCAAAATTCAAAGGTATAAAAATTGTCTAGATCTATGTCTTTCTCTTTATTCTAGTCTTTTACATAATCTCATAGGAATAAAATGTATTCGTGAGGGTCGCAGCCACTGTGCGCCAGGGTCCGTTTCTTTCCACGCAGAAATCGTGATTGTTACTGATATTGACTGCTTTTGGGGAGATAAGGCCAAATAAATAAGGACCTGCGGCTAAATAAGATAATCATCATCTGCTGCCGTTGAGTGTCGAGGGGAGATGCTGGTTTTGTTTGTTGTTGTTGTTGTTGTTGTTTTTTTGTTTTTTTGGGGGGGGTGTTGTTGTTTTGTGGTTTTTGTTTGGTTTGTTTGTTGTTGTTGGGTTGCTGTTGTTTGTTTTGTTTGTTTGTATGTTGATGTTGTTTTTTGTGTGGGTTATTTTATTTGTTTGTTTTTTGTTGTGTTTTTTTTTGTTTGTTTGTTTTTTTTTTGGGGGGGGGGTGTATGGTAAGCCAACTCTGTAGGTCTTCCAATTGAAATTTCGTTTTTCAGACTTCCCTTGACACTTCCAGTCTGTCTTTTTCGTATCCAACCTCCTGACTTCTTAACAATTAACATTGTATTGTAAGCTCTCGGGTGTGGTTCACAGGGCAATATTCGTAACAGATGGCCAAACAATTTCATTCTTTTTTTTTTATTTGTATGAAATGTATCTAGGTCAGCGTGCCAACATCTGCTCATACATCTCCATTTCTCTGCTTGTCTCTTTTTGTGATCTTAAGGGTTTTGCACGCACATTTCCATCTGGCTTGCAGTAATAATATTGCTTTCACAGGTCTAGGTCTGACATGGACAGCATAATGTTGTCATAAACATTGTAGTGATTTAATAAGCGCTGTCTTTTTGTGTCCACAGAGATGTTTGGATGAGATAGAAGGGGTGCAAGCCGATCAGGGGCGAATGCTGACTTGTTTGACAGGGTAATCAAAGTGAAATGGGACCAGATAGGGCCTGGAGATACCACACTCACACCAGTCACAAGAATCTTAATGGCACTGGAGGCGGCAACTCTGAGTTGTGAATGAAAACAAATCCTGAATTCATGTTGTATGCATATTCAACCGCTAAAATAATCGGAAAAGTATTTCATTAAATATTTATTCTAACTAACCTTAAATTTAACTTTAGATTTGAACACACGAACACCAAGGAAAGAAGCAGAGAAGTCAGTACTACAATGGCATGTTATACCAGACAGCCGAAACGCTTTGGTAGAGCATGCCAATTATTATTATTTTTATTTCGCATGCTGCTTTTGTCTAGCTTTTCATGGCCAGGAGCCGGTGTCATAATCGAGGTCACGATCTGATTATGGGACGTTAAAAAGTCGAGGGAAAAAAAAACAAGCACTCGCAGCAGTCAAGATTTTATTAGGAGTTAGTTCCCCTCTCATCAGGGAGGTAGACTCGACCAGTGTATTAGTTAGCTTACATAATCAGCGCGTGTGGCTGCTTATAACTATGGCTCGAAAGGGGTGAACAGGGTATATATATATATATATATATATATATATATATATATATATATATATATATATATATATATATATATATATATATATATACATATGCGGCAATGAAACAGTTTTAACTGCTATGCATATGTTCCCTTCAACTCTAAGTATAGACTCTTCCAGCCTCACTGTAAGCTTACTTAATCAAAGCTTGTGACTGCTTACGGAGTGGCCCGATAGGGGCGAACAGGATATTTCTGTGGCAATGAAACGGTTTTGAGGGTTAGGCTTAGTTTATTGTTCCTTGGTAATTATGAACGTCTTTTTATATTTAATTTATGAGGTTTACGTCTATGGGTGAATTTGACTGCGACAATGTTTCAAAATTAGGAAGGGAAGCAGTGATTATTTGATTATATAGACGCTTCGCCTCTGATAGCCGATACCCTTAGAGGATTTTTTCCCATTCGGCGTATCTCATTGAAGTTTGTTTTGAGAATTTTTAAGCTATATATATAAAATATACATATCTTAACCTTTTCTCAGGATGACGCATCACAGAACCGCTTGTCTCAAAAAATGCCCATATTATTACACAGTGAAATTTGTACCAGTGAGTGCGGTATTACTCTGATCTTCTGCTCTTTGCCGGTACAGGATGTAGATCAAGTTGGATTCAATTAAACAGGATTTTCTAGTATAATCTCCTTAAATATATTTGCGTGCTGTACCCCTCTTAGCCAGGGCTAGTCTTGGCTGACAGAATATAAGCAGCCCGCCTCCTAATATAATCCAGATTGAGTTTGTTGGGTCGGGGGATTAAAACAGTTCCAATCTATCTTCATAATCACTGAGTACGTGTAGCAAAATCATCATTCCTAATTTTACTCTGAGATGTCAAAACTGTTTGCACATTCTACTTTGACTTTGTTAAAAAGTCAAATACATGTACAATAAAAATGATTTGATGGGAACACTTTAATTTTCCACTGTATTTTTGCAAAGACCAAAGGGCTTGCTCCAACTAACTTCATTTAACTGCGCTTTCAAAACAAAATAAATGTATTTTGCGTTTTCCAAATTTAACACGCATAAAATATATTGTTTACGTTTATAGCCCCACGCTTCGGGTTTATTAAAGTATTGTAATTTATTAATCTCCCTGTCCAACATGAAATTCTTACGGCTGGACCGTTGTGTGACAGAAAGTTCGTCTTACGTATGTTGTTAGCCACACTATAGGATGACTTATGAAACCATTACGAATCTGCAGATCTCTCTCTCTCTCTCTCTCTCTCTCTCTCTCTCTCTCTCTCTCTCTCTCTCTCTCCCTCTCTCTTATTTTACTTGGATACTCCTTTGTGTTTGCTTTGGAAGCGGGCTAGGCATATTTCACAACTAGTCTCGTTATCACACGTTCGCCCTTCACCCTTTACTTTTAGCCTTGGTGTCAACAGGACCAGGCACGGGGCTCTCAGTCTGTAAATCTTCTACGCCCCTTGTTGACAAGTTTTAGATCAGTGGATCCCTAACTGGGGTGTATGAACCCCAGGGGAGGAGTGTGAGTCCACTCCAATGTGCTATTTTGACTATTCCTGTCAGAGGCTCCCGGGGCTTTTCAACGTGCTACATTACAACACGGCATATAAAATAAACTAAAATCACCCATCGAAATTTGTGTTTAAGAAAACTTCAAAATTGCCATATTTCTAAAGGGTTGTTCTAGACGTGGTCAATGAAGACACTGAGAGCCAACAAAGCAAAAGGAGTGATTGTTTGTCGGGTGATCTGGGTCTGGTTGGCTCCTTGGTCTCCTTCTTCCCTGTCAAACCTTTGTCGTCTTTATTTTTCATTCTTATTTCCTACAAGTAAAATACTATCTTATAGAACCCGTGATCTTCGACATTCATACATTTTTTATTTTTTATTTATTTATTTTTTTGTGGGAAAAGGCTGTAAATTTCTTACTAAAACAAAGAAAGAAAATAACTGCTTAGAGTAGTGCGCACGGTGAACACTGCAGAACGTATGTTCCTTATCACATTCGTATGTATTGTTGTTATCATCGTCATAGAAACTTAGGCCTTCAGTGGCTCATTGTTTTCAAAGTTAACAACGAAAAAAATAATTTTCTGTACCATAGCCCACAGCAACATGCAACAAAACTATAGAAAGTCTCCATGACACCACCTTTTGCTTACTACAAGAATATTCGATTCTTCATGACTCTTTTTCAGAGAGTAAACAGCATTTATTGTTCTCATTTTCAGTTCTGACGTGTAAATTGCAATTTCACTGTTATGTTTAGGCCATGTATGTCGTGAAAATCTATAATTGCTGACTGGTGTATTCGAGCTTTTTCGAAGAGGGCAGATAAATGATCTTGCATGCAAAGTAAATTACCGTGTATGAAAATAAAGTGCCCTGTAATCTGTTTCAAGTAAATATTTAGAAAATCGATGATGCCGAAAGATAATTATTCCTGAAAAGATTATTCCCAAAGACGTTATACCAAACAGAAAGTAGGTCTAATTATAAGGTCCTTAATTCCTCCAAAAAATACGCGTTTTTGAAACACCAGAACAAATCGTCAACACTGTCGCGTATTCTTATTATCATGGTCATTTAGCATCATCAACAGATTGCAGACTACGTGATAGGGATGATATAAAATTACCTCTACAAGAAATACGTAGGTAAAAGAAAACAATGAACGACTTTAGCCAAGGGTGTAAAGTGTATAATACGATAAACGCGAAATTCTGATGCGCTGCTGTTTTAAAGTTGGTCTTTGTTGAAAAGAAATCATAAAAACTTCCGACTTCCGGCCATCTTTTACTTTCGTTTCCCCAGAACAAGCGCATGGTAGAATGTTTACGAACAAGTCAAGAAGTGAACAAGTGAAGTCTCTCTTGTTTCTTGGTGGATGGGTTGCCTTTTGTTTTGAAAATAAAAAAGTATAAAGTACCTAAGGTTTTCAGCCAGCACTTCTGTAGTCTTAGCTGTATTTTCACTCTCTTTTCAGAGTGGTTAAAGTTTACACAGTGACGCTAGTAGGCTAGATCTAGATCTAGATCTAGAATACTAATCTAGATCTAGTCTCTAGATAATAGATCTAGAGTAGAGATCTAAATATCTAGATAGTAGATCATGTGCATGCTTCATCACTAGATCTAGAATCTAGATCTAGATCTACATAAAAAGGCCACCTCTATTCTCACCCGGAGTGAGAATAGTGCAGGCGAGTCTTGTGGCTATTCTCACCCGGTGCGCGTTCACCCTAAACCATAGAATTCTACACTGTGAGGAAAAATTGTAGAATTCTGTGCCGTGAACAAACGTTCCATTACAACTGTAGCCTACTAAAAGCGTACAATTTTGTCTGTGGGCAGTGGAGAAAGAGAGAGAGGAGTAGCGCGAGAATTTGCGGGCAAAACAAAATGGCGACCCGCGTAGTTCGGCTCGATTCGAAAAGTTAAATAGCCGTAGCATCTTTGTAGACAACCAAATTAATTTACTTTTGTGTTTTAACATCATTTTTTAACTTTGTTTTGGTCAATTTGATCGTCCACACCGATAGACAGTATTCAGAAAGAGACAGGAGAGAAAGAAGAGGGGAGGAGTTGATCTTGCGAGAACTTCCGGGCGGGTGAGAATAGCCACTTTCACATAAAAAACTAAAAGCAACAAGATATAATTATGGGGAGAATTTGGGTGCTTTTTCGGTAGTTCCCACCCCCCTTATTTGACCTACATCTAGATCTAGATCTAGATCTCTAGATCTGTACGTTTGATTCGCGGTGAGCTAAGACTAAGATATCAAACCTTAAAACATTAAATTATGGTAAAATTCAGGGGGGCATGCCCCCCTGAAACCCCCCTTCCTATTTTTATTAGGTCAGGGGGGCAAGCCCCCCTGAAACCCCCCTACTCTTGGGGCCAAAACCCGTGAATAACAATTGCGGGGTGGGAACTACCGAAAAAGCGCCAGAATTTGTTGGTCAGTCGAGAAGAGGACAACAACAACAACAAAAAACCACAAGAAAAAAAAAAACGGTCCAGGACCGGGATCGAACCCACGCTATAAAAATAATGGTATGACTTCAAGCGCAGACGCGCTGTCACTTCGGCCATCAGAAATTCCTATAACGATGTGCAGATTAAGCTTGATATTTGCGACACGGCGTTTTATTTAGCACTGGCGCTAATCGCAACGCAGTGTTTTATTTAGCACTGGCGCTAATCGCAACGCGGCGTTGCAAATATAAGCACTTCCGAAAAGAAATCATTGTAACGGATTCACTGTCAAAATTTGCAGTAGGCCTACGTACAGGGATTGCAGCTTATTGAGTGATCCTGTGTCTCTTCTTGAACCTGTCCAACTATCCCGTGTTGCATGTTAAATCAGGAACAAGGCCAAGTTTCTTTGTGATTTTATGTACATTTGTATTCAGGATGGGACCAGAAATGGAAAGAAGCATGGCATGTGCATATATATATATGTACTCTATATTCTCAAATTTGGCAAGGCGCACTCACTTTCATTTTGGTTCATATCCAATGCTGGCGTTTTCAATTTTTTTATCTTGGGTTTTCAGAATTGTGGAAAGCATTGATTTGAGGATACAAAACTACTTATTCAGTCTTAAAGCATGAATTCTTTTCAACCTCTTTAAAGAATGCCATTGCTATCTTAAAATACCGTCAGGCACAGGTAACACAAACACAGACAGCTTGTACAAATTTTATAGTGCAGCCTCTCAATAACGACATCATTGGCGTCGGTGGCCTAGTGGTTAGTCTCTCGGACTCGCAACCGTAAGGTCGTGGGTTAGAATCCCGTCGGGGGCCCGACGTTGTGTCCTTGGGAAAGGCACTTTACACGAATTTTCCTCACTTCACCCAGGTGGGAATGGGTACCCGGCTATAGACAGCGAAAGATCTTGTCAGTTTGTTAGAGTTTCAGCGCTTAATCAGCTGCTTGCACTGTATGCTTCCCGGGAAGCTGAGAATGTTTCGGAGTGTTCTATGGTCTGCTGGGGTAATAATATAGTGTAAAGCGCATAGAGCCTGCAGTTGAGCGGGGATATGCGCTATACAAATGCTATTTATTATTATTATTATTACCAAAACTATTACTAATGATATGAAAGAAAAAAATGGGGACCTGGGCACCATGTTGCTATACAGAGGATGTAATTATATCGAAGGTCGTTACAGAGGGGCTGCACTGTACAATTTGCCAGTTTCCAAATGATGTCTCATTAATTTCTCGACGTCAGTTAACCTGAATTATGATGTGCCAAACACATTTCGCACTCTGCGAAATGCTTGAGTTATAATCTGTGCCTGACTTTATTTTTGTTTGATGCGATCCAGTTATTTTATTCTTATTGAGGTGGCACCCTAAAATACCTTAAGCACAATTCAATAATACCGTAGTAATACATGTATTGTTAACTTCATGGATGTATTTTTTAAATTGTGTGCGTGCCTGAGAGGAGGAGGGTTGAACTAAAGGATTGTCCTGTCTACTTTCACAGATTTTTCAGAGATGCTTCTTCCTCTAGACTTCAATTCAAGTAAAACTACCACAATGGCGAAGAAAACCATCTCAGAATAGTGATTATGTCAAGTTTTGAAACTGTCATAGTTTAGATACCAAAGAGAACAGGAAAAGAAACAGAGACAGAATTTAAGAGTGTCAGTCTAGACATGCCGTCTGAAAAGAAAGAAAAGAAGGAGAAAAAGAGAGGAAAACATGGAAGGGAGTCTGAAGAGTCTGTTAGTCAGGGAAGTGTTGAAACATCTGCCAGAAGAGACAGTTCCAAGGAAAAACTCAAGAAAAAGAAAAAGCTGGAAAAAGTAGAAACTGATCTAACAGCCGATGTGTCACATAAAGAAGTAGAAGAAAGCAGTGAAAGTGTTCAGAAAACCAAGAAAAAAAGCAAATGTGAGACATCCGTCCTTGTCGATGAAGTGGAGACAGAGAAAGTGGTCGAAAAGGGAAAGAAGAAAAAGAAGGAGAAAGCGAATAAACCTGACCAGGAACTTGATGCTTCTATGAACGATATAGAGCTCTCTGGTACAATCAGTGGTACCGGTAGTCAGAAAAAGAAAAGAAAACATAAAGAGGAGGATGGGGACATATGCCAACAAGATAAAGATAGTGCAGAGTCTGACAGCACTGGCTTAGATACAGCTTCTCAGAAGAAGAAAAAGAAAGACAAACAGAAAGAAAGGCATAGAAAAGAATCTAACACGTCTTTGGACCAGATCACAGATGTCCCCGTCTCGGACATACCAAGAGAAAAACACAAGAAAAAGAAAAAAGACATTGATGCAGATGTCAGTACATCGCATGAACAAGTAGAAAATAGCAGTGCAACAGTTGAGAAAGTTAAGAGAAAACGAAAGCATGAAGCATCAAAAGATGCCAATAATATTGAAAATGATGAGTCTGGTAGTACTAGTATTAAAAACTTGGCCTCAGATTTAACACCTAAAAAGGTAAAGAAGGAAAAACAGAAAGTGGATGATGAGTCGTCTCTTGGCGTTGTTGACCAGAGCATTTTACAGCAAGCAGGCACTAACCTAGGACTGCCAGTTGAAGAGGAAAATATTCCCTCTGAGGAAAAGCCGAAAAAGAAAAAAAAGGAAAAGAAAGAGAAATCAAGCCAAGAGAACAGTGAAAGTGAAGCGCAGCCTGAAGGGACCAGATGGAGTCGTTGTGTTGACTACTTGAGACTGTGGGCCACAGATCGGGCCAGCTGGAGGTTCAAGAAGGCGTCCCAGGTCCAGCTACTGCAGATTATGTACAACAAATCTCAGGTACTTTTGTCCTTTTGTGCTCAGTTGTCTTACACAGGTTCTTTACATTGTCAGAGATAAACATAAATGTTGGTAGGGTGAGGGGGGGGGGGGGGGTGCTTTGGCCACTATATGTTGCCCCCTTAAATGAGATCAGGCAACTCCGAAATATTGAGTCAACCTGGGATGTAAACCGTAAACTATTTTAATGTAGATATACATACATATGTACATTGTAAAACTCACAGGATCAGAGAATTTTTTTCATGTGAAGCAGTGTTAATGAAAAGACCAAAAAAGGCAAGGCGTCCCCTATTTCACTTAATTGGCTTGATATTATTAATGCATGAAGAGCTGCCAACCTTTGGAAAATAAGGAAACCTTATTTTCATCTTCAAATAGAGGCCTTGATGACACAGAATGAGGTTCAAGTTCAAGGGAGGTAGTAGCTGCTTTCTTGATGGGTTTTCACACTACTATTCACTTTCAGAATAAAAATAAAGTAACAAAACATGGAATTTATAAATCACACCTGCACACTATAAAGATAATCCAAAAGTTAAAGAACGGGACATTCCCTTTGAATTAGGGACAGATGGTAGCTTTCCAGTGCCTCTTCTCCCTGTCAAGAGAAATAATACCACTCTCTCGCCACCCGCTGCACACAGGGAGTAGGGAAGAAACTCAGTTCAGGGGGAGGGGGGATCTTACCCATTTAACAGGTGTTAGTGACATGCATTGATAAAGGTGGACAGTTGTGAGCTAAAAAAATAGAAAGGTAGAGTCAGCAGGGAAGAATGATGAAACTGCCCAATTTAATTTGTGGTAACCAGATCTGTTGTAATTTTGGATTGTAGTAAGGAAATTTGAGAAATGTATTGAATAAAGAGTGGGAAAATGGGAATGTTAAATCCTTTTGTTAACTCGCCCAAAATAATCAAGGAACAGCTTGTGATTTCACCTGTCAAATTTAAACTTCAATATCTCACAAACTCGTTAAGATCAGTCAACCAGACTTGGCCCACGCACTGTCGACTAGACACAGTTTGCCTGTACAGCAAATTTGCCCGCACCAGCTTCACAGTGACAGCGCAGGGCATTCTGAAACACAGTCGAAAATCATGAAAAATGGACTAAATTTCTTTGCTTCAGCAACATTGGCATAGGGACTGTTAGCTAAAACTAAGCTTAGCACGTGCTAAACAGATGTCTTAGCTGTGATTATAACTCCCTTACAACCCTTTATAAGGCAGCAATTTTCAGCCACGTTTCATTACAACACGATGGTCCAACGACGCTCGCTGCCTGACGTCGACAGAGGACGAGTCCTTGCCTGGGTCCAAGATGGCTCCACGTTCCCAGTTGTTGCACATCGACTTGAGGTGTCCCCATCAGTCATATGGAGGCTGCAAGAACGATGACGAGCGACCGGAAGGGTCCAGGACAGGCCTCAACCAGGGTGCCATGTTTGATCAACGACAACATTGACCTGTTCATCGCCAGACAGGCCGTGACGTCACGAACCACTACTGCAAACGGCACCGGGGACCAACTATGGGTGACAGCCAATGTCCACGAGAGCGAGGAGACGGTAAGGAACTGTATCCGTAGAGCCAAGTTCGCTTCTCGTGTCCTTGCCAGGCACCCAAGGCACACGCTGCCCCACACAGCAGCTGGTCGGGCGTGATCTGTTCGCCATTCACAGTGGACACAATGTCAGTGGGACCAGGTAGTCTTCTCGGACGAATCCAGATTCAACCTGCTGCACCCAGACAGGCGAGCCCACGTCTGGAGGCGCCGAGGAGAGCTGTTTCACCCTGAGTGCATCCAGCAGGTGGCGCCCTACGGTGGAGGGCCCGTTCTGGTGTGGGGAGGCTTCTCAGCTCACCACAAGACCCATTGTGCCATATACAGGGCTATTTGACCGCGGCAAAGTACAGGAAGGAAATCGTGCGTCCCCCTTGCTGTTTCTCTCCTGCAACAGATTGGACCCCAGGCTGTACTGCAGGACGACAACGCCACGCCACATCGCGCACGCATCGTTGGGGACTTCCTGCTGCAGCGAGCTATCACCCGCATTTACTGACCAGCTTGTAGTCCGGATTTGAACCCAATAGAGAACATTTGGGATCCCATTGACCGGTGGATAAGAGACAACCACCCTCCTGCACAAAACCTTAAGCAACTCTTGGCTACCTCGTCCAAGAGGGGCAGAACCTACTGCAACAAGTCCTCTGAAGGCATGTCCTGTCCATACGTCGATGCTGTGCCGAGTGTTTGATCAAACGGGGTGGTTACACCCACTATTGACTATGTTCTTGAAGAACTATGGCTGTTCAGACTTTTGAAATCCGACCAGTGTGACTCGTTTTACATGAACTTCTCGTTTTTGTTGAAATCTGAAATTGTACACACTTAATCTAAAGAGTCGAAAGCAACTTTTTGGACAAAATGAATAAATTTGGTTAAACTGTTCTTCGGTTATCTTTCTTTGAATTTTTGTTCCTTGACTTTTTTGTGCGAGTTTATTAACAGAAATTTCATGGTAAACAACTTTGTGGAAACAAAGACCATTTTATTATTACAATTAGGTTTTTTTCTTTCCAAAGAACAAAACTGCACAGGTGAATGTGATGTTAGGGTTAATCTCTTTTCCATTGTTCTAAAAAAGTGTGAATGCAGTTCCCATCCACTTGGCTTGAGCCTTTCAGAGATGGAATTTGATATTGTGAATCCCACCCCTTGAATTCAATTACCATTACCTTTTGAATCATTAATTGGAGTGTTCAAGCCATACCATACTAATCTTCATGTGTTGTCCTAATCTGTTCTTGGTAAAATGTACAATGTTACAATGTGGCTATTGCCCTGAAGTTTTTTTGATTGAATGGTTTCTTCAGTGGCTGATAAAATTATATTTCGGAAGGGGGGTGGGGGATGGTTTGACTTACCCTTTCTTGTACAGGGTGATTTCTTGATGTGTGTTTTCTCATATGTTTGTATCGCAACAGATGTCAGACGAGGACTTTGTCGTGATGCTGCAGTACTTAGAGGAGATTAGGGGCAAAGGTAGAGACAAGACGCGTGAAGATGCTGAGAAATTGCTACAGGATGGTACAGATGCACAAGGTGAGTGTTTTGGGAATTTTTTGTGTCCTGTATTACAAGTACCAAAGATTGTATTGTACTTTTGGAAGGTTTCAAGCTTTTTGTAATGGGGATATAAGTGAATTTGTTTTAATAAGTTAATTAAGTCTGCTCGTGGTTTTACAAGGCTCATTTCTTTCATGAATTTTCTATCCTCGTTATAGTTAAACAGTGTAGGTTAGTATCGAGAATGAATACTAATAGTAGCATGTACATCATCGTCTCTGAACCATTTTGTCCAAAGTGCCTCTTTACTTTAGTACACTTTGGACAAAATAGTTCTAAGGCTTTTTGGTTTTTAAAAAGATGAGTAGTTCGAATCGCTGACAGATGTCCTTGCAGAAATTTTGGAATGGCATGCTTGTGGAAAATTTCACTTTTTTAAAGTTTCTTCTCATCTACCACTTTCAGAAACTGCAATATGAGCTGCAGACTATAAACATTGTGCTTTCTCTTTGACATTGTCAGCTTGCTTAATCTGCCAGTTGCCTGATTAATCTGCCTGTCGCACGGAACAGACAAAAGAGTAAACAGAGAAGTGAGAAGAAAGCAAACCCAGTGCCAGTGATATCAAGAAATACACTACATGTCATCACATGCTCATATGTGAACTAGCTGTGCATAGACAATAGCCTGTGACTAACTGAAGGTCACATGACAGACAAGCCTTCGCATTCCTTGCTTCACTAGGCCTATATATCCAGTGTCTAGGTCTGTTGCTGTGTGTGATAACATATAAAATAGGTAAACAGTACATTGACAATGCCTCTCTGTGGCCCGCAATCAACACACGTGCGTTCTCCTGTCTTTCTTTTGCTTCACTATCTTGAAATGCATAAGACTTGATTGTCTCTGTTACTTGAGGGTTGTTAGTGAAGAATAAGACAACATAATCTTCAAAATTCTTTTGGCTGAGAAATATGAGCATTTTGGCTTTTTGGTAGATTTATTGCGAAGACGAAGAAATATATCAGAGATTTTATTTTCTTTTGGTTTTCCAGGTTTTTTTTATTAACCCGGTTTCATGTAGGCGGACTCCAGGGTATTTATTTAACAAAATACTGCTACTGATGATGACAGATTACACATCTTGTGACATCCAGCAATGCAAAATTTGTCCACCAATATTGCATTTTTCTGCTTGAGATGGATGTGATTTGGAATCAAAATGAAACCTTGTAGCTATCAGTACCCAGTGGTGTATTGCTCATCATTCTATTTAGTGTGTTTTTGAAAACGAATGTGTAAGCATTGCAAGGAACAGTATTTTGATAGATAAGACAACTGCTATTAATTAAACTGATTCAAGTCTTTTTCTTTAATAACCTCTGTTTTTATTTGGATTTTCAGTGTTTTCCTTTTCTTTTTTGAACGATTGACTTTATAACTTAGTACTTACCTCTTGTAACAACATCGTTGGGACCTGAAAAAAATGTCGCTATAGAAAGTTGTCGTTATAGTAGAGAGGCAACCAAAAATATTACTAATGAAATATATCGGAAAATTGGGACTGGGGCACCATGTCGCTTTACAGAAGATGCCGTTATATTGAAGGTCGTTACAGAGAGGCTGCACTGTATTAAAAAGTGCATCATGTATATTTAGATATGCTATTAAAAGCATTTTATGTAAATCGTTATACCATGTTGTGTGATGTGTCAAATTCATCAAGTACATGATGTCTTAAGTGCTGAGCTAGAATTGTATCAGTCTGATTATGATGTGCATCTTTAATGGTAAGAGACTTTGTCACTGATATCTGCATGATGGCAAGAGGAGCCAACAGTACTGTGTATGTTATATATAGCTTCAAAGTTGATAATTCATACCAAAGGTTTTTACATTGGGGTTGGGGGTTTTTTTTCATTTTTTGGGGTGGGAACTGGAACTTTACTTTGCTATGTATTATTTGAGAAATAATTTCTGTAATGTCTAGTGCTGAAGAAATGCATTTAATATACTAGCCTAGAACATATCATAATGTGTCATTGGCTATGTTTTTCGCAGGATGGCCATAGTGACCAGCATTATTTTGTAACTGATAGTGCTTCATACAGTACAAAGTTATTGTTCTTGTTGATCCGGCTCGATCGTGACATTGATGAATGACCAATTCAGCCTCTTACGTAAGATTACATATGGGCCTACTGTTGAGAGCGGTGTTAAGCCCACATATCATACTATGAATGGCGCTGTTTCAAACTATTTGCGTGGGTGGTTGACCAGTGCTCTGGTGTGGTTTGCCCCTTCTTTCCTATCAAACATCTATTGTCCTGATCTTTCCTCCTTATTTTTTTTTTGTTACTCTCTCATAACACCTCTAATATTGGGCACTTATATGACCTAATTGTGTTGCAAATTGCCGTAAAAGGCTTACAAAAACAAACTTTTTTACTAAGGCTGTGAATGTACTGTGAATAGGGAAATGATGACTTTGACACTCCACCTCTTAAATAACATTATGCTGCTGAGAAGGCCGTTAAGTACACCCTGTACTTTGAATCACACAGTTTCAAACTATTTACTTAGGTTGTTGTGAATACTGCTGCGAATAGCGAAATGATGACATGGACATTCCAAAGCGTTGTCGTTCGTTCCTTGGCCATTATGAAAGGGTCTCCGCGTTGGCCATCCTACAAATGCCTGTCTGATCGTACGAGTCCAATCTGATGGACTGGTCACCTGTTGCAATGTGGCAGACCACAGGAGTGATTGTGACACCTAGGTGATATCGGTGCTTTGTCACTGGCGCGACCTCGGTATTAGTGGCGAGTCGATTGTTGAGTACTTCTAGGCGACAGTAATGTGCCTTCCTCCTGTGAAGTGTGTTGCGGAGTGTGGAGTGTAATTATAGTTTTCGCGCATGTGTGTGTTCTTGTGTGTTGTCTCATAATAAGTTATTGTCTGTGTTGAGCTGCATATGGTCTTTTGGAGTGGGGAGAAAAATACTTTCTGTCATATCTAGTGCTTAAGGAATGCAGTATATTTAAGATACTAGCCTAGAACACATCATAATGTGTCATTGGCTATGTTTTCCGCAGGATGGCCATAGTGATCAGGTCAGCATTGTTTTGCACGTAACTGATAGTGCTTCATACTTTACAAAGTTATTGTTCTTGCTGATCCTGAAATCAATGTTCTGAAAATGAATGTGTAGAGCCCTCGAAGCGCAGTTAACAGACTACCTCGTTGCTGACCAAAAATTGTCCAAATCATGGAAGGCTGCTCCATGTTTCACTCATGCCTCTACAGCATTCTGATCTCGGATTCTCTCTTTATACTCCACAGAAGCGCAAGATGATGATAAAGTTTTGAGAGCGCGACAGATTTTCCAGCTGCTCAGCTAATGATGTGCTCTAACAATCTGGATTATTTGAATAAAATGTTACCTTACCAAAGTCTTTTCTTTCAGTTAGTGTGTACCGGTACTTTGTTAATTTGCCACTTTGTTTTCATTCTTCTAATGTCCTAACCATTGTATAGATATATTTAACATTTTATATTATGCCATCATCTCTAGGGAAAGTGATTGAGGATGGAAAAATGTTATGAAAAAAGAAAGCACCAAGTGTCCATAGAAATCATTCTGACTTTCTGTGCTCTTGATTACATTTTACATTTCAACTGACAGAGATAGCCCAGATCTATGTTATGTCACACTAACGTGAAACTTGTCACATGTTTCGCAGACTTTTTAGGTTTTTACG
Organism: Aplysia californica; assembly: GCF_000002075.1. Taxonomy (NCBI): domain Eukaryota; kingdom Metazoa; phylum Mollusca; class Gastropoda; order Aplysiida; family Aplysiidae; genus Aplysia; species Aplysia californica. Next base: position 303,289 of record NW_004797357.1, on the reverse strand, counting down.
CCACCACCGTGTGTGAGTAATGGACACTGGTTTTCTTCTTTTAGCTTTATTTTGTGAATTGATTCATTAAACTTGGGCTCCAGATCTGTACCGTATCAGAGACAAGCTACGGTCTTTTTTTCCAGTCCTCAAGTTTTTACGCCCTACTAGACATAAATTAGGTTATTCCAAAGTCTGTGCCATTGGTTCCCTCATCAGAACACTAGTCTCAGAGTCAGAGTAAAACTTTTCTAGCTGCACGGACGATTTTTAAAAATTCCCGTTCAGGTTTTCAACCTGAACTTGAGCCCAATCACACCATACAAAAGTTGATAGGTTACATTAAGGTAAAACAAAATTCCAGTGAGCGCTAAAAAAAAAAAGAAAACAAAAGATTTAATACACTTTACATGTACTGAGAATCTAAGTCTGCAGCCTGAAGGACATGTAAATTTGCCCTCCTGTCATTCCAGAGTGGCAATTCTGTACATGTAGTGAAAATTCTGGTCTTCAAGTTTTTAATGCAGTATTCAAACATCTTGCACCCTGGACGGCACTGAGCTCACATTTCCTAAGAAAAAGAATTTACAACAAAGTGCAAATCTAGAATGATACCCAAGCTCCCCTGTTCACCTCTGTTAATAGTATTGTTATCACCTCTTGCTAGAGCTGATCTATGGTACACATGTGTAGGCTGCAGTCTCCCAAAGGATTTGGGCATACTGAATCTGGAAAAGCATACAACAAATGTTATGACGGAGTTTACTTAAACTTAAACTAAAATATGTGGGACTTCTGGATTTTCTTCAGTTTAGACAGGCTTCTCTAAGAGTAGGAGAAAAATTTGAGGATTTTATTCTCTTTCAGTTTATGTTCAGTTTCAATTTTAGCTGATCCCACTGTATTTTAAAACAAAGTTGACATACCTTGTATAGTTTTCGAGGAGAGAATTGATGAATTATATTTCAGTATTTTTGGAGCATGTAAGCCTACTTAATGTACAGTTTCAAGTTATCAGTGTCGCCGCCACCAACCAAAAGAATAATTATTGGTATTATTTTATTCTCCCTTTCCTGTTCCTGCCTATCAACACAATTATGATCTTTTTTGTGTGGAAACAACTATTTCATCATTCTCAGATAAAAGAGACACTCGAAACAAATTACAGTGGAAACCATATATAACAGGCCCGGTAATAACAGGGATCCAGCAATAACAAGGGTTTTTAAATCCCTTTATTTTTCTACTCTTTGTCTCTATACTCTACTAAAAGTTATCGGCAATAACAGGGCATCATCGGAACCCAATCGGTTATAGCAGGGATAAAGGCTCGTTAACAATGTGTAAAAAGTAAGAGAGAGAAAAACGCAGTGATGGAGCAAGCCCACGCTAGCCATGCCTCTACAAGCACAGGCAGTGGGTGAAGCGAGAGAGGGCTACGGTGTTCTGTAGACTAGGCTTCGATCTAGCCCTAAGCCCTAAGCCTAGCTACATGCACGCATAATGTGTCATGCGCAGGCCTGCCACATGGCCAAAACCTTTGTTCATCAGTACTTGTGGCAAAGGAAACTACCTATGAATAAATGTAATTACAGCTGGATTAGTCCACAAATGTTTCCTTCCCTTGCATTTCTGATTTAACAGTCAGGGATCTGATATAACAGGACTTTTTCTCTGCTCCCACCATCCCTGTTATATCAGGTTTCCTCTGTACTGTGGAATCTTCTTATAACGAGAGGGAGTGGGGTGGTGCGAAATATCCGTTATAGCAGGATTCTCGTTACAAGGGATCCAGTAATAAATTCAAGGGAAATAATAATGTAGGCCTAATCTATGAGTTTGGTATTCAGTTTATTTCCTTTTGTTATCTCCCCTGGTGATGATTATGTTCAACGTAACCTAGGGCTAGATCTGTCCCCGTGGTTTTATGCACCCCGCATAATTTGGCTAAATTTGATCATTTTTTGCATAATTTCTGATTATTTTCCTTTATCATTCTTTGTTAAAATTAACAGAATCGCATAATTTCACATTTTTGGGCTCCGCTTGCATAATTTCAACATTTTTCAAGCATAAAACTATGGGGACAGCTAGATTGGAGTCTGCAGCACATCGCAGCCCTCTCTCGCTTCACCCTCTTCCTGTGCTTGCAGTGGCATGGCTTGCATGGGCTTGCTCCATCTCTCTCTCTCTCTCTCTCTCTCTCTCTCTCTCTCTCTCTCTCTCTCTCTCTCTCTCTCTCTCTCTCTCTCTCTCTCTCTCTCTCTCTCTTACTTTTTACACTTTGTTAACGAGCCTTTGTCCCTGTTTTAACGGATTGGGCTCCGATGTGGCCCTGTTATTGCCGAAAACTTTTAACAGAGACAAAGAGTAGAAAAAAACGGGGATTTAAAAAGTCCCTGTTATTACCGGATCCCCCCTGTTAAGATAAGATAAGATAGTACTTTATTAACCCAGAGGGAAATTTTCCTTGGCTGTACAGGACCGTAAAAGCAGATGCAGGTAAAAAAAGATACATACAAAATTTAAATAATATATATAGGCCTATTACTCTCATTAAAATTCAATATGAAAGGAGAAGTAAAGCTGAAAAAATGTACATTTACATCAAATGCATCATTCAACCACACGCAGGAACCTAAATACTAGACCTTTGGAGTTACATTAATTTGTATTATATACAGATACATACTCTAAGAGCAACACACATCTATGCTCATTCTGACAAAAGCCTTATGCTAGATGGTAAAAAAAACTTCTTTTATATCTTTCTTTCTTTGTTTTTGGATATACATATCTGCCGCTGCGTGATCTTACAATTTGTGAAGAAAAGGGGTGTGATGGGTTGTTTATAATACTTTTTATCTTTTTATACGTTTGGTGTTATACATTTCATCCATTCTATTAAGATCTTATCCAGAGATCTTGCTGGCTTTCATAATGGTTCTGTCAAATTTTTCTTTATCTTTCGCCTTACAATTCCCACCCCAGCAGCAAATACAAAATAATAGCACACTTTCAATCATAAACTAGTCAACAAAAATTAAGGAACATTTGAGAAAAAGTGTATAACTTCGAAAGCAAACTTCAACACGCAATGAAATTTCGTACACATTTTAATCAACATGTGTATAGCAATTCCCAAAAAGGAAAATTAAGTTATTCCATTTTAACTTGCTTGAAAAGTTAATTGAGTTTGGTAGGGGTTAAAATCACAAATCCCAAAAATTGTCAAGCGGTTTCGAAGTTATTTTAACTTCTGACTACAACAAAAACAAAACAGTTCAGATGATTTCAATAATGAGTATGCCCACTGCAATTGTCCTGGCACTCAATACACCGGCTCCTCATCGAGTTCATGAGGTTGGTGAATACTCTCTGAGGCATCCCCTGCCACTCTGCCTACAGCATCTGAAACAGTTGCTGCGTGTCTCCTGGAGGGGTGTGGTTGTCTCTG
>NW_004797357.1:296089-299753 GCF_000002075.1 Aplysia californica | reverse complement strand
GATAATTGGAAAACATTGGACCTTTTTGCCCCCTCCCCAGCTCATCGCACAAGGAGTCACGCGCACTTCAAACCCTGGTGTGTACAATCCCATTAGTCATAGAGTAACATTTCACCAATATCTAGTTTTTCGAGTAAAAGTAAAACCTCGAAAGAATACATACAAATATATCACTCTTTTTACAGTACGTTCCTTAACTTTTGTTGACTAGTTTAGAATGGTAAAAAAAGGGACATAATCTTATTGTCAACACGGAAACTTCTTAATTTCCTTAAAAGAAACATTCTTTGATTTACTTTTTTTATGCACCTGGCCTGTTATATATAATATATTATATATGTATGGTTTCCACTGTATATTATTCTTCACATGAAAATAACAAATCAACGTGGTATGAACAAGTTAGAAAGAGGCGAAGTGAAGTGGAAGTGAAAATAAACTGTCTTTCTAAAAGTAACATCTAAAGAGGTTCGGTTTCTTTCCCTTTTTTTTTTGCATATTATTATTTATTCCCCGTTTTGTGTGTTTGTGTTTGTTTGTTTATCCATTTGTTATTCCCCGGCGGTGTTTTTTTTTTTCTTTTTGTTCTTTAAATTCAAAATTCGCGGACCAAAAATTAATGCCAAAAAATCGTGGCCCGCTACAAACGCAGATATTTTATTGGTAGGCAGTTAGGCCTAAATGAGAGACTGCTATGTGATTTGGTAGAAAGGATGGTAAATGCACTGATGTGTAAAAACGCTTGTGGGTGTGTTGAAAGACGATACAAGGCTGGATGATTGTCATTTTCTTGCGTTCATTTCATGATCTGCTAGTCATTAAACAAGAGCTGGGGAGGGGGGGGAGGAGGCAGTTGATACTTGAGCTTCGAACCCAGGGGTGCTTACTTGGATCCCTTTATTTGACATAGTTGTAGATTTTGCTACCTTTTCTTCGTTTGCACTGTCCGTTGGACTTGAGTCCAGAGATAATATTTTGGTCCAAATTTTCTCTGGCAGAGGTGGGTTTTCTGTTTAAGATAGGCCTATAATTTGAATAATTTTTGCTGTTCGTCGAGGAGAAAGGAGGGGGGGGGGGCAGGAGAGATCGGTATGACTTCTTGATGAAAAAAGACATTTCTTTATTGCATGTATGATGATGTTCTATTTCTAGGCTATTTTTTTCATCTGTTTCTTTGTTACTCTTTTTGGGGTAGATTCTAGTGAAACTTAACAGCATTGTGATTATGAAGTATCAGTACATGTATCACAAATGATACTGAAGTACATGAATTAAACATGAAAAGTTTGTTGTTTTTAATAATTATTGTTTACACCCCATGTCCAGGTGCCGGTTTGAAAAAAGACGTTATAATACGATAAATTTAGACTACAAATGTTGGGATACGAAGAAAAATTAACAGAATTAGAGTCTAAAATCATTTAACTAAACCTTGGTTACCCACACCTTCGCCCAAAATAACTTAACAATACGTCATAGTAATTTTCTGTAGATCTAATTTGCTTTAGTTAGAGATTTACCGCACTTACAATACAATGACACAATTACTAATTAGGTCACAAAAGTGCCGCAGATTAGAGATAGTGTTACTAGAAAGTAACATACAATGAAAAGATGGAGGAGAGATAAGGACGATAGACGTTTGAAATGAAAGGAGCAAACCACACCAGAGCACTCGCCAACAACCCACTGTCAAAGTAAGAAAATAGAGTACACTACACAAGTCGTTATTTTTATGTCTGGTGGGATATTGTGGATTCTACTTCTACCAGAGACACTAAAATATAATTAAATACTCTCTGCTTCTACTAACAAGAAAAGTAACTCGTATTCTCTTTGGAACTCATTTTTATATTTGGGTGGTTTCCCGTGGACGTGACTCGGGTGACTCTCGTAAGACCCTTCGCCCCTTCTCGATCAGAGAGCGCACAAACGTAAACACAGCGACTAACGCTGAGGGGGGAGGACCCAATTCGGTTTTTCGCCGCGGCTTCTCTCATGTTGTGTGTGTGTGCATGTGAACAAATGGGACTCCTTCCTTCCTTCTTCCTTCCCGTTGAATGGTCAGCTGGATGTGAGAACAGAAACTGCCTCCAACGGCCTTTGTGAATAATTATGTTGATAGTGTGATTCGGTCACTCACATTCGATGTCATGTCGTGACGGAGCTTACTTTCATGTTTTTCATCAGGTGTCGTTTGCGGAACTGGATCTAGCGGAGTATCTTTCTACCTGTGCTGAGCCAGGTTAGATTACCTGCTGAAGGAGTGGGCCGGGGATGTCACATCGTACTATGGGCTTTCTCTGAGATACCTGCCCCCAAAGCCCTGTGGTTGTTGGATTCCGGTACATGTAGGCAACTGTGCGTAGGCTAGCGTCGTTTTTTCAGCGCTGTGAAAGAAAAATCACAATCTTGAATTACGCGTGTTGCAGTGACAACAATAATTTGTAGGCCACGGACTCGGATTTAGCCAGTCTTTGTCGCCCTCAGTTTTTGGGTGAAGGTATCTCATGGACTTCGGTTCAAGATGTTCAGTTGTGACGCTGTAACTGACTGTCAGGGGGATTAGAATCTCGTCAACTGGGATGATTCATTTCTATTCTCTGTGGACTTTATAATCTAGACTAGAATCTAGATTCTAGAATTCTAGATTAGATCTCTCTTTGCCTTGACTAGTCTGGCAAGACATCGAAGTCTAAAGACTAAAAGGCCCTGGCCCAATTTTTTTTAATTTAACGAAACATTCCATGCTTGGCAAATTTGCTTGACCGTGAACTTATAGATCTAGTCTAGATCTATATAATATTATTTATTACACGGATTTCACAGGATTAGGTCTAGATCTATATTCTAGATGTAGACAAGGATACACAATCAGACTGGAAGTCAGCAGCCCCTAATTCTCAAATTGCTGAGTTTACACTGACAGAGCAGGTAAGTTGGCATCTCATAGACTGCTAGTTATACAGGTGTGCAAGATGTTGTCTTTCACCCTTAATAACAAAGAATTGCCGCTTTTTAAATAAGGTAGATCTAGATATCAATTCTTTATGTTGTACTTTAATTGTGCATTACTATTCTTGATCAAGAATCTACCTTACTTGTTTCAGGTAACTTGTCTGATTGTTTTGATTCCTGTTGTGTATACAGTATGAGTTCTTGTATTGTGTTATTATTGTGACTTCATCTTGGGGGGGGAGGGGAGAGAGATTATGTTACGTTAGATATATAAATAGAACATGTATTTACTGTCATTGGATGGGAAGGGGTCAAAACACTGTCTTAATTGATAAATGCTCGTAATACTGTCATGGATACCTTGCCCACTTTGGTGCTTGCGAGAACTGAGCACTTATGGACCTGTCCAGTGTGCATTGACTGTTACCCAGGACAGAAATAAGATAATACTGATATAAAGGGCCACAAAATCCATTGCTATCTCCTGGCCATAAACCATAAAAGTGGCAGTCGCCAAAACACAAACACAAGTTCATATGCACATTAAACATAGTGTCTTTTATCCTCCTAACTTCATTGTGGAAGGCCTGGGATTGTCTGTAAAAGATGTACCTTCTTTGAACTAAAATTATTGTCACAACAGGGGCTCAACAGTTAATCTCTTTGCTCTCTCTCTCTCTCTCTCTCTCGCTCTCTCTCTCTCTCT
>NW_004797357.1:291833-293843 GCF_000002075.1 Aplysia californica | reverse complement strand
TTTTGAAATAATAATTAATGAATTTTATTAAAAACTCGAACACCGACAATTCTCTTTCCTTCAGAAATTCTCATATTGTGTCAGAGGCGCACTGGGTTGTTAGTAGTTCACTTGGTATCATGCTACGCTATGGGGGTAGATTGTCCTGGTTCGAATCACCAATAGCGGGGCGAACTTGAACTTGGGTTATTTGGGGAATTTTCAATGCTCTCTATGAACCAGGCCTGGTCGTGTCATTGATAAACGATCAATTCCGCCTCTTAAATAGTGTTACATACTGTTTAGAGCGGCATTAAGTGCACATTATATCATTCTATGAATGGCGCAGTTTCAAACTATTAACGTGGGTGGTTGGCGGGTGCTCTGGTGTGGTTTTTTCCTTCTTTCCTATCAAGCATCTATCGTCCTGATCCCTTTTTGTTTTTGTGTTTGTTACTTTCTTGTAACACCTTTAACTTTCGGGAGGTATATTACCTATTTGTTGTGTTGCAAATGCCGTAAAACTCTTACAAAAATAAACCTTACTAAGGCTGCGAATAAAGTACTGGGAATAGGGAAATGATGACACTGACATCCCCGCAAATAACGTTGTGCTGTTGAGAAGGGCGTAAGCACACGCTATAGTATGAATGGCGCAGTTCCAAACTATTTGCTAAGGCTGTTGTGAATACTGCGAATAGCGAAATGATGACATGGACATTCCAAAGTGTTGTCGTTCGTTCCTTGACCATTACGACGGGTCTCCGCGTGGGCCGACCAACAAACACCTCCTGTCTGATCGTGGGAGTCCGATCTGACGGACTGGTCACCTGTTGCATTGTGGCGGACCACAGAAGTGATCGTGACACCTCGGGGATATCGGAGCTTTGTCACTGGCGCGACCTCGGTATTGGTAGCAGTTGTCACTCTGCCACAGGGGAGGTCGATTGTTGAGTAAGGCGACAATAATGTGCCTTCCTCCTGTGAAGTGTGTAGTGGCGTGTGAAGTGGGGAGTGTTAATTATAGTGTGCGTGCGTGCGTGTGTGTGTGTATGTGTGTGCTTGCCTTTGGGGTTGTGTGTTGTCTCGTTATAAGTTAATGTCAGCTTTGTATTGAGCTGCATAGTGTCTTTAGAGGGTGATGGTGCTCAGAGAGAGAGAGAGAGAGAGAGAGAGAGAGAGAGAGAGAGGGAGAGAGAGAGAGAGAGAAAGGGGGGCGCAAAGCTACCTACCTGCCTACCTGAACCGTGATTGTTTTTTCCCCAGTTGCATGTGCCTGGATATCATCTTCCACACTATTTTACATTTTTCTGTCGGCACTTTTTTGTTGTTGCAAAGCCATCACAATCTGGCTATTGTTAACCCCTGCTTTGTTTTGGAGTGTCAATTCCTTTCAATGTCCACCCACCCCCCTGCCCCGATCAATCTCTTGACATTAACACATTAGTGAAAAAAATCGAACGAGCTGCTGGGACCGCTAGTATTTCTAGTTTAATTGTTAGGCCCTCTGCCCATGCGTACCAGAGACGTCAGTTCGATTTCCGCTTCGGAAAGTTTATATTTATCGAGCACAGTGTACACAAAAATTTTATAAGTAGAGAATCTTTGGTGTACATTGTAATGTGGGTCTTTCTGCTCGGTCGCTGGTTCAGCTTCAACTGTTGGGCGGTGGAGGGGGGGTGTCGAGGAAGGCCATTTTCAAGCTTAGTAAATTATGAAGTTTGGTTGCCATACTTACCTTTATCCGCGTGCTTTCGATTTCGGTTTTCGCACGACTTTCAAAACATCCCCGAGCCGAGTCCTAGAACTATTCATAAATCCTGCTCCTCTCACCATGCAGAGAGACGTAGATAAGAAAACGCAACTGCCAATGTTATAACAATACGCTTTTTTTCTAAAGTGTGTAGAAAACGCATGTGTGGGTTTTGAGGACCAAACTGGGACATGGAGAGCAGGATAAAGAAATTTGACTCTTTCGCTGTGTTGCATAGAAGATTGAGTAGTTCGTTCAGGTCTGTTGTCACCACCCCC
>NW_004797357.1:290316-291423 GCF_000002075.1 Aplysia californica | reverse complement strand
TCTCTCTCTCCCTCTCCCTCTCTGTCACTCTCTCACCCCCCCCCACGTCCCCCGGCTTTTTTAAACAACGTAAAACATTGCCCCACGTCAAACTAACGGACCACCGGAGCCTGGGGACGTGATCCGTAAAAATAGGTCAACCATCATGGCCGGTACAGCGAGGGTAGAGTCGAAAGAAAGAAAGGGTTTGACCGTCCTCGTTGACAAACAGGACAAGAAGCACGGAAACGTTGTAAACTCTCCCGTGAATCAGCCATCCGTGGAGACAATAGAGGCGTACCCCAGCACTCGAGGAATTTCCCAGCGACATGGATTTCCAACGAAATAGAGCGTACGTTTCCCTAAGGCGACCATCTCTGTGGTATTTTTATTTTTTAATTTTTTTTTAGTTTGGTCCGTTGTTTTCCTTTGTGTAACAATAGCGGTATTTTCTGTCGTGTGTTTACGTTGTTTTAGGAGAAACATATGCATCAACTACCAAAAGAACAATCATTTTCCGCCAAAAAAAAATACAAAGAAAAAGAACGAATAAAGTGTTCTTTCTTCTTCATACACACCATTTACTTCTGGAGTCTGTGCTCTTTAGACCAGCATGCACACTGTGAAATTATATATATATATATATATATATACATATGCAAAAAATCATGTTCTGATTTGTGATTGATGGTTTGAAATGCGCCGTAACATTGCCTTTGGTCTGCTGCTGGTTCGACAAATGCATCTGATCTATTACTGTTCTGAATTGTGTCAACGAGTGAGTGGAACATTTGCAATTGACGAGTCATTTGCAATCACAAACTGGGTGATACAGACCTCAGGGTTCTTTCTCTGACTCATCATACTGGAACCCTTGGTCTTATCTGCTCAGAGCCCGGAGCCATAGGCTGTCATGTCTCTATCGCTGAACCGACGGGTGGGGGACCGTGGCTCTGGCAGGATTTGGGTGAGTTGGAGAGAAAGATTTCTTGGTAGATATTTGTTTTGTTTTTGTGTGCTTCAGCGGGAGATAGAAAAAGAGGGGAGAGGATGGTGTGTGGTTAAATTAAAACGAGACTCGGAGCGGGGAGGGATAGTTATAGTTGTGTGTGTGTGTGTGTGTGTGTG
>NW_004797357.1:284872-286440 GCF_000002075.1 Aplysia californica | reverse complement strand
CAGGGTTGCTTTTTCCTGGCAATGGCGGGGAAATTATAACGATGTGCGTTCTTTCGAAAACAGTGGTATAAACGGTTGGAGACACGAAAGTTATGATGGGGAAATGACGCATTTATTCGGTCACGAACCGCAGGCATGGGGCGATGGCGTGCGACTGTGAACCGGTTTGACTAGGGGGTCAGGCAGAGGGGAAAGTCGTGGACTACAACAGTGTTGTTTCTCTTTTCCACCAGAGACAAGAAGACCATTGTCTGTGGTGTAATGGTTTTCGCGGTGGCGTGCAAAAGGCCTGAATTCGACATTGTACACTGTATAGGTTTAACACCCCTTTCAATACTGTAAGGTACAGTAGTCGAAATGATCTAAGACGTCCATCCATTGCAGAGAAGAAAAGTGGTTGTCTTAGACAGTTGGCTGTCTTACAAAGTGTTGTTTTTTTTAATTCACAAGTGAGGAAATAGGACGTGGCCATTTAAACGGGTGATTGTCTTTTATAGATGGTCGTTAGAACAGGTTCTACTGTATTTAAAAGAGGCAGGACCTCCGATTTAACGTTCATATCTGGAAGCGATGAATGACTGGAGATCGATACTCGGGAAATCTTCCAAAAACAACCCAAGTTCAGAACGCCCTGTTTGGGATGGGGATTTGAGCCAGAGCCTTCCTCGCTGTAATGCAACATGTTACCAACTGAACAAAGTGCCCATGACGTCGATTCCCGCGAGGGAAGTCTTTTTTACCGAGTGTCTTCGTGGTCTTTTTGCGTGGACACTGTCTGTAGTCTAGTGATTAGACCACTGGGCCTTTGATCGTGAGATCTCAGGTTCGGGAATTTGAGTCTTACTTGGGTCCGACCAGAGAGTTTACAATACTGTAAAACTCGGTGGTTCGACTTTGTGCCCTTGATTAAAGTACTTTACTCGAATTTCTTTTTTTTTTTCGTCCAGGTCCTTTCGAAGATGGACTTTATACTCGAAGGTCTGGCGCTTAAATAGTCTAATAGTGTTGATGTTCAACTTACACTATTTCACCGTTTAACCGATCAACCTCCAATGTTGGATTTCACTCGCAGAATCGAAGGGGACAGTCTCGTAATGATCTAAATCTTGTCAAACTCAATTAAAGGGGATGCCACTTAAGGTTTACATTCATTTTAATCATTTGCAGACACGAGGCCCGTCGTTCTGAATACCTTTTGGTCTTTTGAGTCTCTTTATTTATTGCTATAACTGCTTTAACCAGACCAACTATAAAGAATAAAGGATCGTAATTTTGACGTCGGAAGAAATAATGTGATGGCGAAATGGAGCTGTTGTCGTGCCGACTGGTCGTTAAACTCATCCCAGCTCCACAGCGAGAAATGTATTAACGTTTTGTAGGGGAATGGTTTTATGAATGCGATGCGAAGTATACTGTTTGTTCCTTGTAAATGTTGTGTGTTTCTCTGCGCAATAGAAGTGCTCCGAATGTGTACATCATCTTGGTCATGTGTGCTCTGTCAACCCCCTCCATCGCTCTCTTTCCTTTTCTCTTTCTCTCCGTCTCTCTCTCTCTCTCTCTCTCTCTCT
>NW_004797357.1:283110-284362 GCF_000002075.1 Aplysia californica | reverse complement strand
TCACACACACACACACTCACACACACACACACTCACACACACGCACATTTTTTTTCCTTTTCTTTGCGCGTTATCGATGGCTGCTCTGATATTTGATCAATATAGTCGTCTTCATTTATTTCAGTGTCTCAAGGTGGGTGGTTGGCGGGTCCTATGGTGTGGTTTGCTTCTTCTTCCCTATCAAACATCTATCGTCCTTATCTCCCCTTCTTCTTTTTTATGTTTGTTACTCTCTTGTAACACCTCTCATCTTCTGGCGCTCTTGTGACCTTATGCAGTTGCGAGCACCGTAAAACCCTCTACTAAAAAACAAAAAACAAAAGTGTCTCAAGTTGTCATCCGAGTCATTAAAATAGTGTTTGCCTTCAGTTTGAAGTAAGGGACGCATAATAATAATATTGAACGAGCACTTTTTCATTGTAGTGTGTTCCTGGCGAAATAACAATATGGACCAAATTTTCAAGCGCCGATTTCGCGGAGGACGTGGACTCAACAAAAACCCGACCCTTCTTCCAAAAGTATAACGTACCCCGCTTGTACATGTACTATGTACTTTCCCACCCAGCCAGCCCTTCACACGTCTCGAGGACTGGTCCAGCCGCCAGCCACAAAGGGCGCCGTGATACCCATAAAGATCCCCGAGTTTATATAGCAATGTTAGCAATGTTGACTGTGTTTGGATTGGGCGCGACAAGCGGCCGTATTAAGTGTTGGCCTTCGTTGGAATTGTTAGTATTTCGGTACTGGGCGCATGCTGATAGGAGTAAGCGAATCTTTACTTCTCGGGACACGTGCGGAAGGAGTTGCTGTAGCCGTTTCTCGTTTTTGCCTGGCAGCGAAGGATTTATTTTTTCGTAACTCCCCTCCCCACAAAAAAAAAATGAAATCCTTTCTTTGCTAGTCTGTCATTTTCCCACCGTTTGGTCGCCCCTTTCTTCACGTAAATCCCTCTTGAATGGTTGACGGGTGCTCCGGTGTGATTCGCCCTTTTTATCTTATCAGACATCTACCGTCGTTATCTATTCTTCCTTTTTGTGTCTGCTACTCCCTTGTAACACCTCTAATCTTTGGCACAGATATGACCTTATTGTGTTGCAAGTACCATTAAACTACATTTGTATTACTAAAATAAACGATGCCCCTTTCTCTTTACTGGTCCTTATTTTTGTTTTGTTGTTTGTGTTTTTATATTTTTTCTTAAAAAAGTTTTATACCTTAACGTACCTTGCTTCTCTCTCTCTCTCTCTCTCTC
>NW_004797357.1:280899-281841 GCF_000002075.1 Aplysia californica | reverse complement strand
GTGTGTGTGTGTGTGTGTGTGTGTGTGTGTGTGTGTGTGTGTGTGTGTGTGCCTTTCTGTTGTTTTCTCTTCTCTCCCCTTTTAAAAAATAGTTTGTATGTGCCCGCCCATTTGCATGTGATTTTTCGTCAGTCGGTGATTTTTATCTAGATCTAAATCTAGATCTATCCTGTTTTAGCACTTGCTGGTGTGACTCAAGGAGTCACCCGAAAAAGACATGTCTGTTGTGGTGTTGTCAGTGCTTTTTCTGTTGTTTAATTGATATCGTGTTGTCTTTGTTGTTGTAGTTGATCTTGTTATCATTGTTGCTACTGCTGCTGCTACTACTGTTGTTGTTGTTGTTGTTGCTACTGCTGTTGTTGTTGTTGTTATTGTTGCTGGTGTTTTCAACCCATCTGCTAGTGAGACGTGGCCGTTGTGCCCCGTGCCTTGTGCGTTGCAGTTGTTAATGTTGTTCCGTGTAACAGAGTGTTCGTTTCTGTCCTTGGAGAGAGAAGACAATGCCGCCAAGCGAGAAACTAAAAATAGCGTGCACCTAGATTTTTATTGCCCGTTTACAGCGTTTGAGAACTTCCACTTTGTTATTTCAAAGATTCTTTGTGTTGATCAAAACCATTTTTAGGCATAGATATACAATCGTGGGTGGGTGGCGGGTGCTCTGATGTGGTTTACTTCTTCTCTGTGTGTGTGTTTGTTTGTTCGTGTGTACGCGTGCGTGCATGTACGCGCCTATTGCTGTTATCTCTCCTCTTTGTATGTTTGTATTTTTGTTACTCTCTTGTAACAGCTTTAATCTTTGGCACTTAATATAAGACCTAATTGTGTTGCAAGTGCCTTAAAAATCGTACTGAAATAGTATACGATAAGATAATCGTCTCGTACACGGGCATTCTGTTCATTTAGAAGAATGTATTTTAGTCCTTGCGATAAGCCCCCCCACCC